>NW_006785406.1:2472135-2478356 GCF_000442215.2 Lipotes vexillifer | reverse complement strand
GATACTCTAGCTGCTTGGGGGGGGGGGTGGATATGCAGGGAGGACTTTAGAGGGGAAGGTTTTATTTTAATCCTCTCACAAAAGCATTCAAGTAAACCCTTTCCCTGTGAGAAAGCAAGAGATTATAAAACAGGAAGAGAAGATTCTCAGTGAAAAGATCCATGTAGACTTCTACTAATACTGCTCACTTAGAGAACACATGCCATCTGGGTGCTTGATAAAAAGAAAAAGAAAGGCATAAAGAAAAGTTCAAAGCCCATGGATTCAGCTTGTGAGTTGCAAGCTGCTTGCCTCTCCTCCTGGCGGATACTTTTTTGTCTTGGTCAGCAATGACTAGCTTTTCAAAGTGACCTGTCAGATCTTCGTTCCTTTCTTCTCTTGTTGGCCAAGGAGCTGAGCAGTGGGGAGAAGCCAGAGGAGGTGACCCAGGTGACAAGAGCAAGGCTGACCTTCTATTCATTAACCTTCTGAGAATTTTCTATTGAAATACAAAGACTCAGTCCACTTGTGCCTGGGCCTGACCCAGCAGCTTCACATCTTGCTACTCCATGCCAGATGGGACAAGACACCTGCCTCGATCCATGCACAATTTTTTTACTTCTTGTCTGTTAGAGGTGTATATTTTGGGAACATGCCCCAGGGCTCTGGCCCATGACTTAGCCAGGAGTGGCCGTGGGACCTTGATTTTAGGCCCCATCATTTTTTAAAACTTCTCCTTTGGAAGGGAATTTGGCATACTCCAAGGATCGCAGAGGATGACAGAAAATCCAGGGAGGCTCCAGCTCCAGTTACCAAGCAATGTAAGTTCATATGCTTTTAAACCAACATCACTGATAAAACGATATGAAGCAGCTTTGTAGTTAGATATTCTATCTGGAGAAATTAGAAGGGCAAAGGTGTTGTCAGGAAATGCTGTGGCAGGAGAGGGTAGAATGGGGTGAAAGTTTGGGGCAAAAGCCTGGGCAGGGAGAGGGGCTGGTTCCTTAGTATCACCTTAAGATAGTTTATGTTCCTCCTAAATTACTTTTTTTCCTATTACACATGCTATGGCTCTATTATTCTAAAATAATGATTAATATTCTACAATAGTTCTCTATTAGAAAATTATTTTAGTTAATAAGACATCATTTAGGGCTTCCCTGGTGGCGCAGTAGCTGGGAGTCCGCCTGCCAAGGCAGGGAACGTGGGTTCGTGCCCTGCGCGTCCGGGGCCTGTGTTCCGCAGCGGGAGAGGCCACAGCAGTGAGAGGCCCGTGTACCGCAAAAAAAAAAGACATCATTTAAAACCCATTATTCAATTTGTTGTTGTTTATTTGTATTGGCTTTTGATATGCATTATTCTACCAGTAATCATTATCTTCAGTGACAAACACACTAAACTCATTCTTTCCTTCCTTTATTTTTCAATGTTTTCATCACATTTCAAAAAATGTAGCAAACTGGGTCCAATAGCTCTAATGACAAACAATTCAATGCATAGAACTTCACAGTAGATAATTCTGAAGGGTGGTCCCCTCAGCATTTATAAGGACAAGGCTGGATTTTCAGCCAGAAAACAAGATTTGAGTCCTGGCTAATTATTAACTTAGGGTGAAAGTCACTTTACCTCTCTGAGGCTCCATTCCATTATTTGTCAAATGGGAATAGGATATTATACTCTGTCTGTATCACATGACTATTGTAGAGATCAAAGGAAAAATATTGTATTGAAAGTGCTTTAATAAATTTCTGAAGTCCTGTAAAATGTAACAAAATAAAAGTTACTATAAAAGCTGATGCAATAGAATAAATTATTCTTTATCTTAGTGAAATACTTTTACCTGATTTGGGGGGAAAGATCTGTTCCAATACAGTTCCATTCAGTTAATAATGCAAGTGGTAGGATCTTGCTTTAAACTCTAACCAGTGTAATACAAAGAGTACAAACTTGGATGGCAATGAGACTGAAATAAAAACCCTGGCTCTGCTACTAATACATTATGTAAACCGGGTGAGGTCTTTACTTTGTGAGCCTCAGTTTTCTAACCTGTAAAACAGGAATAAGAACCTACCTCTTAGTATGACTGTGAAAATTAGGTGATATTAAATATGTCAAGTGCCCAGCAGAGCAGCTGGCACCCAGTGGATCCTTGATAAATGTCCATTTTCTCTAGCCTCCTCTGAGATTCCTCATAAAAATGGGAATGGAAATAGAGCCTGTTCTCTTACAGTGCCTACTTCTTCAAGGTGAACTCACTCAATATGTGGTTGATAAATGGGGGAATGACATTGGTATAATGGTTCTCATATGACCTTTTCCTGGGATATTTATGTCCTAAAGCAATAAGGGGCAAGATTTCTTACAATTAAAGAGAAAGCCTTAGCATCATAAGAAGACCTTAAGGAAAAAGTTGGAATTGACAGAAAAGCCTTTCTTTAGTGCAAGTAGTGGCTGGTTTAGTGGTTTCCAGAACCACTATATTTTCCACTCTGTTACCTGGTAAAGCTGAGATAAAAAATTGAGGAGACTATGAAAGCATGTCCTTTATGTTAAGTTATAATTTTTTGGACAAAGAAGTCTATACTCTGGGTCAAATTTTTAATTTGAATGAATCTGATCTCTGTGAGATGGGAATGCCGCCCCTTCTGACCCCCACCCAGGACCTATTTCTCCAAGGAGGAAGCACAAAATCCAGGGTTTTGGTTGCAAAGGATTGACTGACTTACGTAAAGGCAGGTTTTAATTTACCTGTGTTGCTATTTTTATTAGGATTGTTGTGTTTTTGTTACATTTTGAGTGGTCTTCTCCAAATGCAATTTTGTCCCTTAGTCTCTGTTATTTTATTGTGCAATTTTGCAGAGTATGAGGTTTTTCAAATATACAGCATTATAGCAGAAAGCCTGTATTGGGAAATTAGAGTCCATTCAGTCACCTACAGGAAGCCTATGCTCCATTTAGGTATAATAAATAGTTGAACCATCACTAGGCCTAACCATTTGAGACAGGGAATATTTTTAGAATTTTTAATAAGATCAAAATGAAAGCAATTATGTTAGAATATATATGTGAGTCAAAGGAAAGGAAAAAATGTGAGTCACTAGAATGCCTTTCAACTCATGTGATTGATAACATCAGCTTCACATCCTAGAGTTTATAGGAACTGGGTCAGGGCCCTGCTGGGGTGATGGGGAAACCTAACCAGGCTCCAGACCACCACCCAGCTTCAATCACAGAAGCTCCTCTCTTCTCTGTTTTAGATTGAACTTACACTGAGGTTTCCTTTCAGACAACGGTTTTTGAAGACGATAGGTCATTAAATGTGATGACAATGGGTCATTTGTGGTCAGTATTTCTGTCCCACCAATTGTCCTTTTTCGAGGCCTAGAAGAGACTCTACAGATCATGACCAATGTTGGTCTTTAAGGAAAATTCAGAAAAATTTTATTACATTTCAAGAACTTCAAAGCTAGGATATTGTCCGTATTGTACTTTCTTCACTGCCTGCATTTGAAGTTATGGTAAAAATGCTTTCCAAAAAAAAAATGCTTGGGGCACTCCTCTCCTCACTGGCTTCTCTGTAAGAACTTCAAAATGAAATGCCATTGTTTGGTCAGAGAATTCCTTTAGATACCTGATCATTTGAAAAGGAGATTTTTAAGAACTTTTTATCTGGATAAAATTTCCCCCCCAAAATTTTAATGAAGACATCTACACTGTGGTAAGATTTTTAATTTTGTCCAAACCAATCTCTACGAGGAGTGACTGCCTTCCAGGACCTGCGGTCCAGGGTCTAGTCTTAATCCTCATGTCTCTTCAGTCTCCTTCAGTCTGGAATATTTCTACTGTCTTTCTTTGTCTTTGATGACATTCACATTTTTTTTTTTAAGAGTACATTTTTTTTTTCATTAATAGAACATTCTTCCTTTGAGGTTTTCTGGTATTCTTCATAATTAGATTCAAGTTCTACATTCTTGGCCACAGTCTTACATTAAGTGATATGTGTCCTTCCTAAGGTATCATATCTCAAGACACAGGATGTCCATGTGCCCCCTCAATGGACTTACTGATCTTGATCACCCAATCAAGGTTTGCTCCAACTTCTCCAATGTATATTTACATGTAATATATATTACGTATTGTTTTCTCCTGTAACTGATAAGCAGTCTCTGGGAAGACAGTTAGGCTATGTAAATATCCTGTTCTTCATCAAAATCCCTCTTCCCCCTTCCCCAGTTTTAGCATCCACTGATGATTCTTATCTGAACCAGTCAGTACTACCATGGCTGCAAAATGACCTTTTCCAACTCCAGCCAGCAGGCCAGCACTTGTTATTGACAAGAGAATATTTTGGATGGTAGTTCCATAACCCAATAAAATGTTTTTTTGTCTTGCTTGGAAATTCAACCTAATAACATTCTGAAGATCACACTTTCTATGATGTTTATCTGAGAACTTTTGGAATGACCTTTGGCTAAAAACATTAAGATTCTCATCTGTCCCCAGGTTGCCAATCCCTGTTTTAGGTTATGACCTTTCAGACTGGTCTTGTCCCATCACTCTGCCCACACCTTTGATCTAAATAGTCTGATTTACTTGAAGGGAGGTCAGATGAGGCAGGTAGGCAGACAAGCTCCAATCTGTCGCACAAATATGCTGGCTCATTAATTCCTGGTTCTCTGCCTCGTGGCTGCTCTGCTCCAGAGCTAGGGTGCCCTGCCCTCTACCTCCACCTGTCTTAACCTCACCCATCCTTTGCCACAGGTAGTAAAATACAGACCTGGAGGGCTCAGAAATGTGAAAGTCTGAGAGGCCTCAAGAGATACTGAAATGTTCCTACAGGATATAGAACAACTGGGAGGCTCTCCAGCAAGCCCAGATGAGCAGTCTCTGCTTACCACGTGCAGAGGCCACAGATCTTGGGAGGTTATGAGAGCTTCTCTTGACTTGTGGCTGAGGATTATCTCCTGAAACTTTTAGGCTCCTATAAAACACTGGGTTCCCAGGCCTTGGGAGACCATGGATCTGGTGGAAATGGGAATTATTTTGGAGGGGCTCGCAGTTCACCAGCCCCAGATAAAATGGGTTCTGAACTCTGAAGAGAGAGTCTTAGACTTCAGCAGGGGATGCTTCCATGACTCTCACAATTCCAGAAAATTCTGGAACAGAGGCCTGGCAGTTCTAGACAGAGCTTCAAGGCTATGGTGAGATTAGGAAGGCCTTAGTGAGCGGGGCTGGTAATAACAGCCACTAAGTGCCACAGCAAAAAAGTCACATTCAGGGTTGGAGGAGCAGACACTGATGGGTCTCTCCTTCCCACTGTGAAGAACCCAGCTGCCTTTGGGACCACCATATGGTCAACCCATCTCTGGGCTCCCATGGGCCCAAGCAGGTCAGGCAGGGAGGCAGACCAGGGGTTTAGACCCACCAAGTTGGGAGAAAGCTAAGTCTGGGAATGCAGGGGGATCTCCAGGAGTTGGGTTTTCTAAAGAATGGGAAAACAGCATAAATTCTAAAGTAGATCAGAAAATAGATTAGTCAAGAGAAGGAACAGATAAGATGCAATCAGCATTGGCTAAAGTCTAAATCAAGCTGGGGTCCCAGTACACCCCAAGCAAGTTCTGTAGTACAGGCCGAGGTAGGACAACAGAATCTGAGGCCAAAAGAATGAGAGGTTGGGAACAACCTTGGGCAGCTCAGCCCACGGTCCAGCCCCCGTCATGCTCTCAATGCTGCTCATACAGCCTGTACCAGCTTTCACATCAGTGCCCCCTTCCAGGCTGTTCAGTGGCTCTTCAAAGCCTCTGCCACATGCCTCGTGGTGTCACCCAGCCCTGCATCCTTCTCACCCAGCAGCTGGTTTGGCTTCCTCTTTCATCACAGCATCCCCGAGCTTTTGTGTGCTGCTCAGTAAGTGTTCGTGGAGTGAATTAAGAAATTAATTAATGAGTGACACACATATGCCTGGAGATCTGAGATACCAAGCAGGAGACTGGTCAGTGTTGACTAGAACAGAAGCCTGTGTACCCAGGGAGAGAGATGGCTGTCCCAAGACAGCTGGGCTCTACACAGCGGGAAGAAGATACCCTTCAGTTCCTGCTCTTCCAGCCTGGACTTGATGCTTCCCCAGAGGCTCTTAGTGGCTGTTATCACTGGCCCCCCTCATCAGACTTACGCCTGTCATAACCCCCACTCCCCCCCCCCCCCCCCACCACCTGGGGGGGCCGTCTCCCCGCCGAGACGGC
>NW_006785406.1:2468439-2471836 GCF_000442215.2 Lipotes vexillifer | reverse complement strand
GTGCCCCTCAGGCTGTTGCAACGTCATGCTGGCCTCTGCCGCCACAGGCTCCCCCCCCCCCCCTCGTCCCCCCCCCCCCCCCCCCCCCACCGACATCTGGGGAGGACTGATCCCAGACTAGGCAGGGAGAAGGGACTCACTGGTCCAACTTGAAACGTCAGCCCATCTGAAAAAAGGGACCCAAAGAAGTCTCTAGAATGCTGTATTTTAAAATATTATGGTTTTATTTTTAAAAGCAATGCTTAAAAACATCAAATAAAAAAAGTATGTTTAAAGTAAAAAGTGGAAAAGACTTTCCCTTCCCAATCCCCAGAAGTCAGTCATGAATTGTTTGGTGTGTTTCCTTCCCAGCTTGTGTGTGTGTGTGTGTGTGTGTGTGTGTGTGTGTGTGTGTGTGTGTGTTTATATTTTTAATGGTCTCAAAAATGGTCTCAATGTACATACCAATCCATTCATCACCTTGCTTTGTCACTTAACAATGCATCATGAACATGAACTTTTCCCCTCTTAGTACCTTACTTCCTGCCTTTGGAAACATTTTGCTGCTGCTCCTGTAGGTTTCTTAGATTCTTTCTCAGGCATCCTTTGTATGAATGAGCTGTAAAAACTATCTAACAAGCTCTCTTTTTAAACAAGCTCTCTTTGATGGCCATCTAGGTAGCTTCTGATGTATTATTTCAAACAATGCTTCAGCAAATATTCTTAAGGAGATGCCGCTGCACACTTATATAGATAGTTCTATAAAATTCATTTCAAGAAAAAAATTACTGGGCCAAAGAATTTGCACATTTAAAAATTTTTAAAGTAACGTCAAACTTGAAAGAAAAGTTCCAAGAATAATACAAACAATACCCACATAACCTTTGCCCAGATTCTTTGCCTATTCTTATCATTTCACGCCATTTCTTTGTTATTTGCCTGCTCCTGACCAAAAAAAATTTTTTTCCTAAACTCTTGGAAGACATGCTGCATACGTCATGGCTTTTATCCCCATAAGGTAACACATACTTCAGTGTGTATTTCTGTATTTCCTAAGAATAAGGATATTCTCTTAATAACTGTAATAGTACAGTTGTCAATTTAATTTAACATGGATAAAATACTTTTATCAAATCTACTGTCTGTATTCTAATACTGTTAACTGACCCCCAAAAGTCCTTTTTAGCACTTTTTCCTCCTAGTAAAAGATCCAGTCCAGGATCAGATATTGCATTTCGTTGTCATGTTGTTAAAGCCTCTTTTAATCTGGAACATTTTCACAGCCTTTCTTTATTTTTTATGATATTGACATTGTTAAAGAATACTGCCCCTATTTTTAATAAAAGCTTCCTCTTTTGAGGTTTGTCTGATCTCTCCTCACGATTAGACCCAGGCTCTGCATCATGCATTACATAAATGATGGTGTGTGCTTCTCAGGGTACCACATCTGAGCACATGATGTTCATTGGCTCCTCGTGGTGATGTTAAGACCTGCATATTTTAAATTCTGGTAGGAAAAAAGTTCATTTCCCAAAACGTTTTTGCCAGTGTATACTCCTGCCACAGTTTGTGAGATTTCTGCACAACCTTATCCCTTTCCTTACGCAGGCACCACCACCAGTCTTCTCAACATATGCCCGGTCAGTACACTGTGCTTGTTAATGCTTTATTTTAAAAAGAAAGCAATACATTTTTTTTCTCATTTCATTTTGAGATACTCTTTAGTATTCTTATGCCTCAATAAAGTTTCCCCAAACATCTGAAATGCAGTAGACTCCCATGGTCTTTTGTAGCCCCAGACTCACTGGGACTTGGACAGTGTGAGTGTGATGATGGCACAGGTGGGATGGGACCCTTGGCTGAGAGTTTGGGGTTCCACGCTCTTTAAAAGCAAAACAGAAACCAGTCCTTTTATCCCCCACTTTGGGAGAGAAAAGATGCCCCTGCCCTCCATATGCAGGGACATTTATCTCCATTTATGCTTCCATCTTCTTTCCTATTATCTGCTATGAGGAAGAGGCAGCACGGGATTGGGAGTTGAAGGATCGATTTCAAGTGTCCCCTCCACTTTCTATCAGATGTGGACTCATGGCCACCCTCCTCGCCTCCCCCGGTTCACATACCTGATGAGTAAGGGACTCAGGAGGAGCTGGCCTCCCCGAATGGTCTTTGGGGCTGGCCCTGCCCTCCCTGGCCTCCCTCACTGCCACCAGAGAGGACAAGTGGCCCGGGGAACACGGCTTCTGCCAGGAGACAGGCGGAGCAGCCTCACTCACGCATCTCACACGCTGCCAGCATCAGCCAGCAGCACCTCGTATGCCTCTCTGAGATAATTAAGCATTATTATCCCTATTGGCAGGTGGAGACAGTGAGCCAGAGTGGTTCAGTGACTTGGTTATAACTGCCGGGATTGTTTGAGGGAGAAGCCGTGCCAAGAAGGGAGTGTAGTTCAGGAAGCCAGAAGAACTTAAGCTATTTAACGTGACTGATTATTTTGAAATAGCTGCTGGAGGGTGGGGGCTGGAAGAGGGGCTAGAGGCGTGGCCAGTGGACGTCGGGGAGGCACCAGAAATTACCCTGTGAACAAGGAATAGACATAGTGTACCTGAGAAAATGGGTTGCCACAGTCTGTCAGATGCTTACAGAAGAGGAGGGAAAACACTGAAGGCTTAGTCAGCTCCGTGAGGACAAGGAATAAACCCCTCAGCTTCCCGCAGAGCTGGACAGAGGTCCCCAGGATGGGCCTGTAGACAGAGCATCCACCCTACCGGAGCCCTCCCCTCACGGCTCAGCGTCTGGAGCCCTGCCGCGTTGCCCTAGGAGGTGTAGCCTTACCTCAGAGTGGCAGGAAGCCCCGAGTGTCTCCATACACAGAGGTGGGAATAGAATGTGAGAAGAGGAGGTGCCTGCCTGAGGGTCACAGGGGAGACACTTGGGACAAAGGTGGGGAAGCCATCACGGCCTGTTGACAGAGACAGGAGCCACAGAGACCTGGTGCCAGGTGTCACTAGTGAGGCAAACAGATGCACTAGAAAAGGAGAGGAGACCTGTGGTCTCTGAGGGCGAGGCAGCCAGACAGCAGTGAAGCTGTGGTGATGGCAGCTCCAGGGAACAACACAATTCCTGCCTTGTTCAGAAAAGCAGCCAATACACCCTGGACCGGCCCGGGCAGGGAAGGGTAGAGAGCACGGTGACTGGCTAGCCTCGTCCTCAAGCCTGACCATCCCGTTTGCTGGCCCTCCCCGCCAACCTTGCCATTCCGAGGTCACATAGAGGTTCACCCTCCCACCCCACCCTCTTGGGGCCCAGGCTTGGGGGTTGCACCAGGGGAGACTAAGCCCCATCATCCCTGCCAGTTACCACTGTGGAATTCCCCACACAGTGCCCTCCTCAGGGCAGGAGTGGTTTTGTTCTCTTT
>NW_006785406.1:2451431-2468424 GCF_000442215.2 Lipotes vexillifer | reverse complement strand
CTGACCTTGCCCGGAGAGGCTTGTGGAATGAATGAAGGCAGCATGTGAATTTTTAGCCCTTGTCTCTCCACCCTTTCTTTTTAATTATAAACTCCAGAAATGCTGTGTGATAAAAAAAAATATATAATGAAATGCCCACATCTCAGCCATCAGGGGCTATTTTAGGGGTGGATAGTAAAAGACAGCTGTTAGCCCTGACAGTATAGTACAGAGAAACAACGTCTGTTTGGGTGAAGAACAGGTTTTTTTTTTTTTTTTTTTTTTTTTCCAGCTGGGAAACGTCACCAAGTGGCCTTTCTGTTCTTCACACATGAAACACACACTATCATCCGCATATTTTTAGTTAATTTATGTCCAAATAGGCCTTTCTCTCGCTGCTGGAAAATGATGTTTGGGCTGCAATTACCTTTCCAGCATCTCACAGAAGGGTTTCAGCGCTCACAAAGCTCAGCGGAGAGGCAGCACGTACCCCCACCGACTGTAAATCTCTCCATTTGTAGCTATTCAAATCACATATTTTATTACTAGTACAAAATACGTTGTGTCATTCATTTTGGAGGAGCAGCTAATGCTTCAAGAAAAGCTTTGAAAAACATTCTATTTAGAAACAATTTTGTCTGCAGCCAATGCATTGTGTCTTTTGGGGTTGTCTTTTCTCCCAGCCCTTTTCTCTGTTCTGTGTGCCATTTGCATGACAAATGAGATCATCTTCTCTCCAAAAGCTCACCTGTCCATGCAGCCGGTTTCCCACCTAAAGTTCTAATTCTCTGTATGTTGCATCATAATCCTTAGCATGGTAATAAATTACAGTGTCACCATCAAGATTGTGGCTTCTGGAAAGAAATAAGCAGCGGGGCCAGATGAACTCTCTCAGAAGATTGAGAGACTGTTTTCATGCAAATTCCTGGCATCCTGGGGAACTAGAAACAGCCTCTTTATTATATAGACTCAGTTGCAATCCAGCAGCCAGAAGCCATTTCCACTGGCTCTTAGAAGCTGGTAATGCTCAGAGAAAGATAACCTTTTTGGCAGAAACTTCTTTTTCTTCTTGGCTGATATGGGTCTTATCTGGGAAAATCACTTTGCTCATTAGGTTGGGCATAATGGGTCAGTGTACTTTATAGAGTGCTTTTAAATAGAGACATTCATTCTAAAATACCTTCTTAATTTAACACTTAGAATCACGTTAGATCTCTGGGTCCAAAGCAGTGGACGGTGACTGGGGAGCAGTGAACAGTGACTGCAGGGCAGGAGGAGTGCGTGTCCCATGGATGCACCCTAGGGCAGGGCCATCTGTGTCTGAACTGTCTACAGAGGGCTGCACAGAGCCAAGGCTGGCCAACCACATGGTCAGGATGGTCACCGCTTCAAGGGCAGTGTTCAACCTGCCATTCCAGAGGGCCACTTGCTATATGTGATGTAAACTTCACCCCAGTTTACCCTCCATTTCCCTTGAGCCATAGATGCATTGGACAGAAACTTTGATGAAGCCAGCTCATTGCCTTTTTCCCCATCATTTTAAGATCTTTTGCAGTTCAGTGCAGTGAGGCAAATGCTTGCCATATATAGGCTACTCGTTCTCTCACCTGTAGCAAGCATCACTCAGTCATGGCAGCATTACTTGCTGAGCCCAGATGAAGCCTCAGAATCCTTCTCAACCCAGCCATTAACAACGACCAGAGTTGGTATATGAGATGAGACTTCGCTCAGTCCATGACTTATGCTGGATTGATCTATGCCAGTGGTTCTTAAAGTGTAGGAACCACACTGAGAATTTGTTAGAAATGTAAATTCTCAGAGCCAATCCCAGAACTAGTACATTTGAAAGTCCAGGTTAGGGCCCTGTGATGTGTGTTTTAACAAGGCTTCCAGGAGAGTCTGATGCACACTCAAATTTGAGAACCACGGCTGCAGGCCAGTGCTTGTGACTAATGACTGCTCATTAGAATCACCTGAAGCATGTTAAAACTTACCAATGCTTGAGCACCACTCCCAGAGATTCTGAAGAAATTAGAACACACACTGGCATTAAAAAATAATAATAATAATAACCTTCCCCAGAGTGATTCCCAATGGGTAACCAAGCTTGAGAAGCACATGCTAGTATTTATGGGTATGTCAGGAAAAGGGACACTGACATGGCCTTCAGCTACTGTTGTGCAATTAAGATGAAGCTCCCCAGGCCTGGAGTGGGCACCTGGGTCTGTGGACACTGCTGGTGGAGTGAGGGTGGTTCTCCCTCAGGCATGTCACGCCTCTCCAGTGAGTAGGGGTAGTGATGTGGCTCCAGAGCTGCCTTCTGACTGTTGTCCCTGTTTCCACATCAGTGGAGATGCCAAGGATCTGCCCCTTGAAGCCCTCACCCCACAGCACACACATTGCTCAGCAAAGGGCAGTCCTTCAAGGAGTAGACTGGCCGGGTCTGAGCAACAGCACTGAGGAAGTATTACAGAGGACCCTGTGGTTTATCTGCTGGGCTTCCACCTAAATGTTAGAGGTTTCCCTCACCCCCAATAGTAGCCCATGGTGGATCTGCCACCTGGGAATTTAACAACAGTATTTTTAAACTAGTGCCTGATAAAATGGTGTATATTCAATGTATTCATTCCTAGGGCTGCTGTAACAAAGTACCACAAACTGTATGACTTTAAACAGCAGGATTTTTTTTTTGTTTTTTCTCTCTCCCAGTTCTGGAGCCTAGAAGTCCAAAATCAAGGTGTTGGCTGGGTCATATTCCCTCCAAAGTCTCCAGGGAGGAGTCTGGTCCATGCCTCTCTCTCCTCATTTCTGGTGGTTGCTATCAATCTTTGCAGTTGCTTGGCTTGTAGATGCATCACTCCCATCACTGCCTCCATCTTCACTTGGTATTCTCTCCTACATCTCTGTGTTTTCACATGGCCTTCTTATAAGGACACCACTGGCTGGATTTAGGGACCACTTGAATCTGATATGACCTCATCTTTTACTTTATGTTACCGAGCAAAGGGCTTGCTGCCTGACATGCATAGAAGCCAATACCATGGAACCAGCATTTGAGAAAAGAAAAGGCTTTATTGTGAGGTTGATCAACAAGGAGACAGGAGGCAAGGCTCTCAAATCTGTCTCCCTGATCCAGGGTTGGGTCACAGTTCTTCGAATTAGGGGAGGATGGTTGGTAAATGGAAGCACTGGTGGGGCAGGTTTTGATTGGAGGGCTTTTGAACTTGGCCATTTATGGTAAGGTATGGTAAAGGGGCTTCAGCACCGGTCTTCATGGACAGTGCACCCTTAGTTTCTGAAAGCGTTCCAGCATTCAGGTTCCAGTCATGTCCCAGTTCTTTGGTTCTGTGGGGTGGAGAAACTTTGGTTCCGGGTGTTATTTCAGATCGAAAATTTCTCCTCTGTGTATGCTTCAGCTGCACGGCTTGCAGTTTTGTTCTGTTGTCTCTGAAAAACAACTCAGTATATTGCTAGAAACAGAACAGGGCCAGTTTGGGGCTGATTTTTTGGTTACAGTTACATCCCCAAAGACCAGATTTCCAAATAAAGTCAGGAGTTTAAAAGTTGAACGTATCTTTTTTAAGGGGGGGGGCCATAAATCAACTGACAGCACTCAATAAATTCTTGTTTAATGGTAACAATAATATACTGGGTGATTTACGTATATATAATGTTGGATCTTCAAAACAACCCTAATATGTTTTATATATTACAAACCTATTCAAGAGTGAGCATTGTGAAATTCAGGACCATTGTGTGATGATCTTGGTCATAAACCTATCACTCCAAGGGGATTCCTCATGAGGCACGATTCCAATGATTCCACGATCATGATACTCAATATTCATGAGTGTCTGGATTCCTGTTATATCCCTGCTGAGACTTCCTCTCACACATGATGGGGGAGAAAAGTACTGTAGCAATGCCCAGACACACAGAAGTATTACCCTTATGGGCATCTCTAGGATAAGTAACTAGCAAGGGAAATCAGTCCTATGCTCAGACTTTAGCCTGGAAAACTCCACAATTGGGTGGGTTCTAGAAACGAAAGCTATGAGCTGTGCCTATCTAATGTCACTGTGGCAAGGGAGTGAGCTGTCTGGGTGGCACTGGGGATATCCTTCACTCCTTGAGAGTAGGGTTGACTCTCGTCACTGCCAGGTTCCCAGCAGGGTGCCAGGCAGAGTGGGTGCTGCAAAGAAGCTTGTTGCAGGCTGGCTGAGGCTGAGGGACTAAAGTACCTCTATGCTGAAACCTTCTACCTGTTGGCATCACTCCTTGTGGCAGGTGTAGATGTAAGTTATCAGCAGGTGCCCCTGCAGATGGCTAGGTTAAAATTAATCTGCTGCCAGACATCATCTCCTACTTTATCAAATTACACACACACATGCACACACACACAAAACACACACACAATCTTTATAGTTTGTCTCATACCTGAATTAAGGCATGATTATTCTGAAGCAAACTTTTAGAGATGTTAAACTTTTGAAGAATTTCTGGGCAGCACAACCATTCAATGCCAAGCTTTACCTGGAAGGTCAGTGTAGGAAGTACACTGATAGCGGTGAGATGCCTCTCCCTCCGCCCCTCCTCTCCCTCCTCCACACCCCAACAGTGCCCCCCGATGCAGCTCTGGGGGAACCAGGTCCCTGCCTAATGCACACCTGCTACTTTAGCATCCCTGGGGGCATCGAGTCATCTGGTGCTTTGAGGAACCTGTGCAGGGGACAATGCTGTCTTCAAGCCCAGTGTTGGCCCCTCTTGCCCACATGGGCACAGATTCCTTCCAGAGAGTCTCGCCTATTCTCCATCCCCTGAGAATTCTTCCCTCATGCTTCTTCCCATCCAACAGAGCAAACCACTCCTTCTGTATGCCCCTTCCTCATGCCTGCATTGGTAATAACTGGGACCCTCAGAGAACTCTGCAGTCACAGGAATGCCTTGGCCTTGGACTTTCCAGTCCAGACTCCTCTTCTGGCAAGAAGGCCTCCCTCACTAACAGAAGCCCTGGTGGCTGCAACACCATCCCACTTCCTTTTCTCCTAGTCCCCTGCGTGGAGCTGGTCACCATCCTTTACATTAATAGATTTCCTTTCATGTCATTGAAGATGGGTTAAATAATCATCACCATAATTACCTCTGAGCATCAGAAAGCAATGCTGATGACATGATGTTTGAAAGGCTGAGAGGAAATCGAAAACTCCCAGAAGGAAAACACCCATCCCCGTGCTCCCCTGGCTGCCTTGGAGGTCAGCGCCCCCTGCTCTCGTGGCAGGGGGCCGGTGGTGACAAGCTGTCACCTGCCTGTCCGGCCACTCTTCTCAAAGCCTCTGCCACCTGCTGGGATGGGGGACGGGTAGTGACAGGCCAAACTCCGTGTTCAGTGAGGCCCAACAGCACAAGGTGGCAGGAGGGCTGAGGCGCGTCAGTGGGCCTGGCACTGCTACTTGACATGCAGGAGGGAGGGCTCAACAGCTGTCACCAGTGGCCCCTGGGGTCTGCTCCAGACTCTAGAGAGAGGACACCTTCAGACTCCCACATTTCCTCTTTGAAGTTCAGAAGAATCACACTTTCGTCTCCCCTCCCTCCTCTCTCTGACACAAACAGATGCATAAAAGATAAGCCCTAACTCTCTTTTACCCACAGACCCACACAGACAAGTTTTCTCTCTGTCTCTCTGTCACACACACTGGTAAGTTGTCACTCACAGAGTCTCATTCTCTCTCTCTCTCTCACACACACACACACACTCACACTCACACTGCTCTCTCCTACCTCAGGTAACCCAGGTGTATTGAGAGACCAGAAACCGCTCCCCTCTGGGGGAGCCCCAGGCGCCCTCCAGGTGTGGCAACACCACCTCCCCTAATGGGGACACACAGCATGGGGTCCCTGTGCTGTCAGACACCCGCCTCAGGAGTCTGACAATTCCCTGTTGCTGGCTGAGTTTTCCACCTCTCTTCCCAGCCATGGTACCGAGGAGATAAAGCCAGTAAATACATTCATGTTTTGGGGAATGGTGAGAACAGAGCCTCCTGTTGCCTCACAGCCCAAGCCTGCCCTCCAGGCATTTGTCATGTTGCTGGCATTTGAGCTGAGAATGTCTCCCACCACAAAAGCCTGCCATCTCCTGGGGGAAATCAGGGCTGTCTTCTTGGCAGAAAGCTGGATGTGTGCCTGGGGAGGTCGGGGCCAGACAGCCTTTATTCCTCCCAGACCCCAGGTAGGAAACCAGGTAAAAATACACTTTGCAGTTTGCTCCTTTTTCTCTCACTCGTGCTCAGATTAACCGCTTATACATTTTTTTTTTTTTTGCGGTCCACGGGCCTCTCACTGTTGCGGCCTCTCCCGTTGCGGAGCACAGGCTCCGGAAGCGCAAGCTCAGCAGCCATGGCTCATGGGCCCAGCCGCTCTGCGGCATGTGTGATCTTCCCAGACCGGGGCACGAACCTGTGTCCCCTGCATCGGCAGGCGGACTCTCAACCACTGTCCCTCCACTTATACATTTTTAAGGTATTTTTGCTAAAGTCCAACACATGTCTCTGGTGATTTGAACAGATCGTGGGAATGGTCAGTATAAAAATAGCCTCCTTCAGCCGAGGCAGGAGGCAGATGAGAAGGGGAAGGAGATAGGGAGCTTCAGGTCTCATCGCCCAGGCATCGCAACGGGGCTGTGGGAGTGAAGTCCAAAATTTGGCCTGGAGAATTGAAAATGAGGACCATTAGCTCTAGAGAATGATGAACTCCACCCCCGTAAGTGGCATCAGTGCCGTACAGAGCTGCTCTGCTCTCTGCTCCCCTCTGTTTCCCCCGTGAGAGTTGCGTGCTCTAGCCATCCTGCGTTGCTGGCAGTTACCATCTTCTCTGTTACCCCAGCATCTGCATATGCTGCTCTCTGCCTGGACTTCCCTCCTCCCCACACTCTGCCTGACTAACAGTTACCACGTGTATAGCATGGCCCCTCTATGCCAGGCCCTGCCCCAGCACTAGATGGATCGTAATCCACTTATCCTCATGATGACCTGACGATGTAAGTGCGATCATTACCCCTTATTTTGGCAATGAGATACAGAGGCACAGAGAGGTTAGGTAACTTGTCCTAGGTCACACAGGTAGAAAGGGACAGTACTGGTTTCCACACCTGGCCAAAGGCTCCAGGAAACTGCCCTTCCGACTGCTCCTGGCTACCTTCCCCGACCCCTTCCTATGTTAGGGAGTTTCCTCTGGTTCTCAGAACACCCCGTATCCCCCTCGGCCTCACCCTCATCACTTTCCACCTTGTTAACAATATGTATTAAGTTTCTGTTTTCTTGTCTGCCTCCCCATGCCTGCCCAGCTTGAGGTCAGGGTCCCTGGCTGGCTCAGGTCTGGGACACCAGCTCCTCAAAAAGGGCCTGGCACAAAGCAGTGCCTCTTGCCTATTTGTAGACGGGGTGCATGTATGGATGGATGGATATCAACCCCTTAGGTAAACAAAACAGGCCAAGTTCTGGCAGACAAACCAAGGGCCAAGCAGAGAGCCAAGGTGGAAACTCCCAGGGTGGGATCGGAGGGTAAAATGGAGAAATAAACGTAAGGGTGGCCCTTTAGAAAAATGTGTCTGCAGCTCTGGATGTCGACCTGCACAGAAGGGCTGGGAGGAGAGCCAGCATCTCTCCGCTCTGGGCCCGGTAAACCCAGTGCAGGTGGGGCTGCCTGCAGGCTGCAGAGTTAGGAAAACCTGCCCCCCAGGGCTGGAACACAAGGCAAGTGGGGCAGAGGGGCGACGCAGCGTGATCTTATAGTCAGGGGTGTCCCAGGAGGTATTACCAATCACTACCTTCTTTTTTGCTTCTTTTGCTTCCTTCTGGCCCAAGTGTCGTGACTCATACATGCTGTGGGACAGCAGAGCATCACCTGCCTGTCACGGCTCTCGTGGCCCATCTCACGCAGTATCGTGCGGTAGTGCTTTTCTGCCAGTTTCACTCGCTCCTCCCACCCACGGTGACGTTAGAATCTGGACGTAGGGAATGGGGGGTAAGTGCAGCCGCAGCCCCAGTTGCCACCTCTCATGCGGTGCGATGTGCCCACATGCGGCGTGAGATGGCCCAGCCCCGCAGGTCCTCCTGCCTGGGGGCACCAGCTATCCTAATTCACGAAATGTCGGGGCGGGGGTGGAATGGAAGGACACGTGTACCCACTTTATTCTCACGCACCTTCAGCTAGGAACCCTACGGTTGGGCTGACCAGGCTTCTCCTTCCCACAGGGAGGCAAGATCCCCGTGAGATGGACGGCTCCAGAGGCCATCGCCTACCGCAAGTTCACGTCTGCCAGCGACGTCTGGAGCTACGGGATTGTCATGTGGGAAGTCATGTCGTTTGGAGAGAGACCCTATTGGGATATGTCAAACCAAGATGTGAGTGTCAGTGGCACCTGGCTGCTGCAACCCTTACCCCAGGGGTCCCACAGGCCATGGCATGCCAAGCCCACCTATCTGTTTTCTGCTTGGGGCCTCAGAACGTGAACGTGAGGTGTCCAGGGCAGGGGATATTGGATCCCCTTGGCACCAATATTTGAACTAATCAAAGAGCCCAGCATGACCCCAAAGCCTGTAAAGATGCCCAGGGCAACCCAGGAGACAATGGGCTGGTTCCAAATGGCCAGGAACCATGAATAGATCAGGCCCAAAGTTAATCAGGAAATTCTACCCCACTTCAGAGCTCCATCATCATGTGTAAAGGAAGGGAAGCCGTGCTGGTGGGAGGGCGGGCCTGGCTGCCAGGCTGCTCTGCTCGGACAGATGTGCTGTGTTGAGCCAGCTGCAGCTTCTATCTGGGACTCACACCTCTCCGCTTTAAAGAGAGGAATTAATCATGAAGGCCCTTCTTTCCTGAGAATCCACTCTTCTGGGAGTCCGTGTCACCTGTCAGTGAAGGAGGTGCTGAGTGAGAGTCCCAAAGCTGGTCAGCTTCACATGGGCCTCAGGAGGGGACCTGTCTGAGTGGAGGTCAGCAACACCCCTCCAGGCCACTCACAAGGGACGGGGGGAAAGGAAAGGGCCATCTGAGATGCTTTAAGCAGAGGCATTTTGGGGAGGTGTTCCAGAGGGGACACTTTGCTACATAATTACTAAAAGGTAGGAAGACTTTGAGGATGATTTGCTTTGGTAAGGTTCCAGTCAAAATCCTACCTGGATTCCCCCACTGCCTTGGACCCTGGGCTGTTCCCCAGGACCACTCCTCCTTTGTGTTCTGAATACGTGCCCTCCCCTTGGAGAGTCTGCAGTGTCCATCTTACCTCTGTTCTCTGCTTGCTCTTCCCATCACCTTGGGGGACAGTTATTATCTTTCCCAACTTCCAAGCAAGAAGAGGCAGAGCTGGCCCAGTCCAGATGGGGAAACCAGCCACCCCATAAGCACCTACATAGTGGGTGGGCTCTTCGTTACTCGTAAACTGAAGAAGTCTGCTCCCAGCCAGCCCTCTATCCAGACAGACATTCCGAGCCATGGCTGTCGCTCATAAGGTTGAGAAAGGTGGCGATCTGGGAGGCCAGGAAACACTTTCCAATGAGCCAGAATGGGAGCTGGGTGCTGCCGTGACAGTGGGTAGAGTGGCTTCAGCCCAGAGCAGGTGAAATGGCTGCATCCTTAACCAGGTCCTGCTGCCGACCATGTGTGGCATCTACTTCCTCTATTATCTCTGATTATCCATGCTTTGCCTCTGCTCCTGTAGCATGTCGAATCGGTAAGTGTTGGAATTGATGCCAAGGCTGCTTTCATGAAATCAAGTGCACCCTGGTTTTGTCCATACTGTCAGCTAGATGAGTAATAAACGTTAGCCAGAAAACGCAGACCCATTTTGTCCTGCCCAGAGACTGTAATCCGATTAAGCACAATTCAGCACACATGGAACGGATTATGAAACTCTGACAGGCAAGATTTGACATTCAAGATATTCTCAGCAAATGCATTCACCTCTGCTGAAAACAAATGGAGTTTCTGATATTAGACTTCCAGTATTCCCAAATCATTCATTCAACGAACACTCAGGGTATGCTAACTGTGACTAAGCATTGTGCTTGCCGGCTCTATTCTTGGGGGGTTTATAGCCCAGTGGCACATACACAGGGCTGTGGGAACACTTTGTGGGGAGGTAAGGAAGGTTTCCAGATATTTAACACTTGAGCTGGACCTCAAAGGGAATAAGGACATCTGCAAAGTAGCTGTTTATTCTAATTTTATTGTATTTCTCAGAAATAAATCCTCTCAGCATTGTTCCAAGTACCATTCCACTCTCTGTGGAAGGCGGAGGGTGACTTTTGCCCATTCAGAAGGTATCTTCTGACCCAGCCTGGGAGAGAGCCAGGAGGGGCTCCCAGCAGCTCGGGCTGCAGCCCGACTCATCAGAAACCACTGAGGTGGTGGCAGTAAAGGATTTTACAGATGACAATTGAAAGGCTTTACGAAAGAGAATTGCAGAGGCAAGTCAGAGTGCTGGTAATTGGGCTTCCGGAGCCCAGGAAGGTCTTTGAACATGTACAGAGTTTGTCAGCCAGAGAGAGAACTTGGAAGTTCTACGGCTTGGCTCTGATTGACAGAGATAATGAGAGTGGCAGTGTCTGGGGAGAAGCTGTGGTTTTACTGAAACATCAGAGCTCAACTTAACCCCCTCTGCCCTGGATCCTCCACTGCTCTGAGCTCCTCCACTTTTCTCCCTCCGCATGGAAGGTCGAGGAAGCCCGCCCACCGCCCAACTTCACTAATGAAAAGTGCACGTCTGGGGGCAGCCAGGAGCCCCTCTGGGGACAGGAGAGCAAGGGGAGGGGCCCTGCTCCTTTCCCAGAGGAGCTCCAGCCCTGGTCCCCGGTCCAGACCACCTGTCCCTGGTCCCCACCTAACCCCCGCACCTGCCATCTCGGGGTACACGTGAGCAAAGGCAGCCCTCACCCCATCCCGTTGCTGCAGACCATTCAAAGCAAGTCAGCCCTGCTCCGTGACAGCTGCCAAGACTGGTTCTCGCTGCCACACTCGCCATCACCTTCTCTCTGGAGACGCCATCTGATCTCATTTCAATCTCCAGTCTTTTCAGTGTCCATTTATCTCATCCTGTTGTGGACCAAGGAAAGGGGCCCAGGACTCGCTCTGATTTTTCTATTCTGCTCAGCAGGACCCCCTCTGCCCCCAAGCTTGGGCCATATCTTTCCTCACAATTCAGACGCAGTCACTGGTGTTTGGACTGAAAGTGGTTCTCCTGCCTCCTACCTGTTTTCTCCATACCTGCCAGTGAAGCAGGCATGACAGGGAGTGATCCCAAAGCCCCATTAGAGGACTACAATTCCTTTTTCAAAATAATGATGTTTTAATTTGATTATAAGTTATATGTATTCGGAAAATTTAGAAAACACCCAGATCCTTAAAAAGAACAAAAATCTCCAAAGGCATAGTGCTTCAGAGAAAGACTTGACTAGATAAATGTTATCCATACAGCAATTAATGACCTAGCAGTTTTCTTTGGAGTGGAGGGTAAAGCTTTTATTTTTTTCATATGTGCAAGAAGCGTCAATGCTCCCAGAGCATCTACTCGAGTAATAACAACAAAGTTATCTAGAAGAAATAGCAAATAGGAATTCCCTGGTGGTCCAGTGGTTAGGACTCTGTGCTTTTTGATTTTTCACTCCCAAGGGCATGGATTCAATCCCTGGTCAGGAACTAAGATCCCTCAAGCTGTGGGGCGGGGCCAAACATTAAAAAAAAAAAAAAAAAAAGAAGAAGAAATAGCAAATGGAATAAAGTCCCATTTGTAAACAAGAGCATGGGAGGGGGCTCCTCTATCCTATGTCCTGAAAGGTGAGATACAGAGAGGGAGGTAGCATTTACCAAGTCCCCACTACGTGCTTGGTGCTTCCCAAACACCATCTTCCTGGACCTCCAGTTGGCCGGCAGCAGAACAGCAACCCTCTTTGAAGAGAAGACCTCCACTGTAGTAGACGTGGCCTCAGTGACAGCCTCCATGTGATGATGGGATTCTTTCTACTCATATGTGTGGTGCTCAACGCGCATCACCTCACTGTGTCATTTAATCCTTCTAACACCCCCATCTGTGCAGTTTCAGGAAGTCAACTGACTCTCCCAAGTTTCTGGAGCTAATAAGAAATGGAACTAGAACCCGAACCCAGACCTCCAAGATCTATGCCCCTGATGGCAATGCCACACCATCACTAACACAGCGTGTGGGGCTACACTCCTGTGGACCTGCAGGGAGGAGGAATCAGTGACTCTCTGATGTCCTCTTAAAAGGAAAGTCAGCACATCAAACAAACAGAGGAAGTACAAAAACACACGCCAGGATGGTGTTCCAAAAATTCCAATGAGGTGGCCTGCAGAAGAGATGGGGGAAAAGCAGCTTAGTGGCGTCCAGTCTAAAGCTCACAGACGGAAGAGTCAGCACGTGCCTGGGTCCCCAGTCTCTTGATGCTCTGCCAGGAGTGCTCGGGTCAGCTGGTCACACCTCTGAGCTGCACCCCCACAGAGGCCTCCTACCTCTTATGGGCAGATGGGAAAGTAATCTTGTCGGGGGGAACATTCGTATTTGGGAATCTGGTCATCAAATAATTTGGGCAGCGATGCCAGCGGTTTAAGGGGAACAGGAGCTGCCCTACACTGGAAGACTTTGGGGGCCCCTAACCCCCAAAAGAAGTTGAATTTGGACACCAGCCCCTCCTGCTGGTCCCACCTAGCTTGTCCTTAGGCAGCCCAGAAAGAGCTCGTGGGGCCATTCAGTGGGTAATCCCACTTGTCCCCTTGGTGAGTGGGGACTCTGTGACAGGGCCCCTTAATCCAGCTGCTTGGAAGGAGCTGGAAAGGATGCCAGTTTTAAGCAAGGCTATTCATCCTCATGGATTACTTGGTTTAGCTCCATACCCCTGTTTCCTACCATGAAGACATCAAATAGCTCCAAGGACTGTTCTCCAGGCTGAGATTCCTGTGGCATCCCCACAGAGCCTAGGAAGAGTGGGCTTCAAGGTATTCAAAACTTAAACTCAGGGACTTCCCTGCTGGTCCAGTGGGTAAGACTCCACGCTCCCAATGCAAGGGGCCCAGGTTCGATCCCTGCTCGGGGAACTAGATCCCACATGCATGCTGCAACTAAGAGCCCACACACTGCAACTAAACATGTCACAACAAAGATCCTCCTGCGTGTTGCAACTAAGACTTGGTGCAGATAAATAAATAAATATTTTAAAAAATTAAACTCAGATACCCCTGTGATTTTTTCACAACCCTATCCCTTACTAGCTTCGTGCCCTCAGGCAAATGACTTCCCTGTTTGTGCATTCATTTCCTCATGGGGAAAATAGGGCTAAAATGCCCTCCTCAGAGGATAACAGGTAATTTGACTGACAACAGTCTGGCTAAGATAAACATTTGTTAGTGGTATAAAATATTATTCAAAAGTGCATATTCCCAGTTGCTGTTTTTTTATAAAGTGATCATATTGGTGTGGTTTGTATGCTTGTTTGTTTTTCTGCCACATCGAATAGAAGGAATAATACACCTTGATTATCTCTAATGACTTCAGGTTATTACATTATCTCATGCCCCGTCTCATGCCCTGTATCCTGTGCATAGAATTTGTAAAAATATAAACTGATTGAGAATATTCACTTTCTGACCAATTTACAAAGTAATAAAAAAGAATAATCAGTTGAAATAAATCTGACAGTTTTTAAAGTAGAGGCAAAAATACCTGAAAATCCCTGAACTCCAAATTATTCCCTATGTTGTTAAAGGTGCTTTAACTGTTTATATTAATGTAAAATCAATGCCTAATTATTATAGAAAATAAACATACAAAGAAACAAAAAGAAAAACACAAAGGGCATTCATGTTTCTACCTGCCCAGAGGCAACCACCGTTAGTTCCATGGTATAGATCCTTCCAAGGACTTTTCTAAGCATGTGTGTAATTATTAGTCTTTGTTTTGTTTTGATTCTTGTTTTTTTTACAAAAGCAAGCTTATACCATACCTGCACTTATGCAGCCTGCTGTTTTGCCTAATATTACAATGTGAGTATATTTCCATTTCAATAGGCACATTTTTGTAACATCTTAAGGCCTGCATTGTATTCCTGGCCTTCCATTGTGTTATAATAAATTACAGAGCAGGCATAATTGTTTTAAATGAATTGGAAATTAAGAAGTAAAGGGTGAAAAACACAACAATCTGAAGAACAGAAAAAGGACTTAAAGATCCTAAAATCTTTGCAAAACTGTCCCCTGGAGTCTGCGAAAATTAACAAAACCTGATTGGAGATATTCATGTTGGATCACCTTGTTATTTCCACTGTTGTCATTGTACCGAACCAATTTGTTTAACTAGATTATCTTCTACCCAATTCCTGTCACTGCCTCATGAAGGTTAAGGCAGATAATGCCTAGGAAGCATCTAGAGGGTCTCTGACATGGAGTAGGCTCTCCATCAAATTGTGATCCCTTCTCCCACCTTCTTTTCCCATAGCAGTGAAAGGATGAGGTCACAATGGGCTTTGGTGGGTGTCCTTTGCAAATAGTTGGCACGTTTCCCACGTGCCATTGTTTCATCTGCCCTGGTGCCACCAGCTGCCAATAAGGCAGAATTCGGCCTGACGTCCTCTCAGGGAGAAGCTCAAACCATTCTTCAGTAAACATTTACAGCCATCTAGTGTATGTCAGGCCCTGTGCCAGGTGCTGGGGACACAAAGACACAAGAAGAGGTGGGCCCTGCTTTCTGGGAACTCACAGCCTAGGGGGAAAAGCCAAGTATATGTAAAATCTCTTACTGTGGGAGGTATAGGAGCACAGAAGGCGGGGCACCTGGGGTAAGGAGGCTCCATCCTCGGAAGCTAATTTGTGAATGACTGGCTGGTGGCTCATCACCAATCACACCTGTTCCCATGTGTGTCACTGCAGGTCATCAATGCCATTGAGCAGGACTACAGGCTGCCCCCACCCATGGACTGCCCAGCTGCTCTACACCAACTCATGCTGGACTGCTGGCAAAAGGACCGTAACAGCCGGCCCCGATTTGCAGAGATTGTCAACACCCTGGACAAGATGATCCGGAACCCAGCAAGTCTCAAGACTGTGGCAACCATCACCGCCGTGTGAGTCTAGTGGAACCGGGTGGCTCCTAGGGGTGGGTGGCCTCACAGTCAGGCAGGGCCCAGAGCGAGGCTGCTAGCCTTCAGTCTACTGAGAGCAAAAGGGGGAGACGGCTGAGCTTATCCATGGATGGAAGAAGTTCCAAGACTCTTCCCTTCCTTTTTCTCTTCTATCTCTCCAGCATGGGCTGTAGACAGATGAAAAGATAACATATCTGTATCTCTACCTTCCATTGGCCTCAGATGGGCTGGGCACTGGGCTCTGTAGTAGTTGAGTGTATCTGGTCTGACTGGTATGAGACCCCACTTTTGGGCAATTCTGTTTCTAGAAGGCACCCTTTCTGTTAACCACACCAGTGCATGAGGCAGGTGGAGCTGCCGACTTGGAACCTTGGCCAACCTATTAACAGGTAAAGGCCCTGATTGCTGTGGGACAAAGAAATTCAGAGCGGTTGGATTTGTTATAAGCAAATGCACAGAACTGTCAGCTGTCAGCCACAGTCAGCTGTACATCACTCATTTACATTTGCAGCGTGAACTCATTTATTAATTCATCCTTTCGACCAGAGTTTATTGGGTGCTTATGTGTTAATCACTGTGCCCTTGCTGGCTGTATAGAATAAGCAAGATAGACATGCCCTCATGGAGCTTAGAATCATTTAGGAGCAGCGAACATTAATCAGATGATTGCCCAAAGAAATACAAATTGAGACTTTACTGGCCAGTGTGGCAGGGAAGTGCCTGATGCTTGGAGAGCATACACCTTGGTCTGGCGTCAGGGAGGCGGCCCTGATGCCTGTTATTTCAGTTGTGAGCTGAAGAGGGAGGGTGCATTAACTGAATGAAAGGAAGATGGGAGTAGAGAGTCAGGGTTCCAGATCAAGGGTACAGCATGTGCAGAGGCTCGAGTGTGGGAAGGACAGGGCCAGCGTGTTGGGAGTGCAGTTTGTCGGGGGACCAGGTGGGGATTGGGGCTGGTGAGGTGGGCGAGAGCCAGACACTCAGAGACTTTAGGCCCTGTTAAGACTTCGGAGTGGGCTTCCCAGGTGGCGCAGTGGTTGAGAGCCCGCCTGCCAATGCAGGGGACACGGGTTCGTTCCCCGGTCCGGGAAGATCCCACATGCCGCAGAGCAGCTGGGCCCGTGAGCCATGGCCGCTGAGCCTGCGCGTCCGGAGCCTGTGCTCCGCAACAGGAGAGGCCACAACAGTGAGAGGCCTGCATACAGCAAAAAAAAAAAAAAAAAGACTTCGGAGCTTGGTTTTCAGAGCAATGATCACCCACTAAGGGGTTTGACGTGAATCAGGGTCAGGAGTTGGGTCATTGTCAGGATCACAGCTCCATATTTTAAAGAGCACCAGACTATAACATGGACCTGTTGTTGAGGGGACCATGAAGACAGACTTGGTAGGAGGACATGGCAGTAGTAACCATGGTAGAGAAGACAGCATCTTAAATCAGGCTAATGGTGTGGAAAGAAGCGGATGAGTTTGAGAGATTTTGAAGGTCAAATCTTTATGACTTGGTGAAGGGTTGGGCGTGGGTGCTGACAGTGAGGGCGATGTGAAGATGGCACCCTGATTTCTGGACTGGGTACCTGGGGTGGGGGGTTCTGCTTTGAGAACATGCCCGAGAAGGTCAGTGGTGGGCTGCTCTGTTCCATTTCTTTCATTTAGCTGAGGACGGAACCCGGAGAAAAAAATGTTACCTACAGATTTGGAGAGGTTGCAGTGAACTTTATATATTTGTAAAAGGAGCATATCTTTGGTTGGTGAAGCTCTTAGATTTCAGTTTACAAAGGAGTTGTGGTCCTTCTCTTCCCTTCAGACTGTCTGCTGTGCCAGTCTGCCCGTCTGGGCTGACCGGCATGGGACAGAGCCCAGACCAGGGGGAC
>NW_006785406.1:2330099-2451254 GCF_000442215.2 Lipotes vexillifer | reverse complement strand
GTAGGGAAGGAAGGGTCAGCCTGGGTTTCCTGCATAATCCTCATCCCACCAGGGGTGCTGAACCTCCATGAAGTCTGCCATCCGCCCAGAGTGTGCCTCCGCCCATGCGCCCCTGCAGCTGTGGGGTCACCTGCTCCCCTCTGTCTTCCAGGCCTTCCCAGCCCCTGCTCGACCGTTCCATCCCAGACTTCACTGCCTTTACCACCGTGGATGACTGGCTCAGTGCCATCAAAATGGTCCAGTACAGGGACAGCTTCCTCACCGCCGGCTTCACCTCTCTCCAGCTGGTCACCCAGATGACGTCGGAGTGAGTGACGGGAATCACCTCTGTCCAGCCCATGGGTGGGGTCAAGGCTCCCTGCCTGCAATCACCTGTGGTGCAAGTCATGCCTTCTGGCCTCATCCTCAGGGCTCCACCTCAGCGCAGAATCAGACCTGGTGGGGAAGCGCCTTGGAAAGACGGAGGGCTGGGGTGGGGAGGCCCAGATCTATTCTGGGTCCCAAATGAGAGTTCTTCAAAGTCACAACCATATGTCATTTGCCTAATCACTGAGAGTCTCTCCTCTGTTTAAGTTTTTAAACTCAGCCCATCAAAGAGAGCATCCAGATGGAAAGAACACAGCCAGCCAGCACTTTAAACAGCATAGCAGGAAGAGGCAGAGCACTGATTCAGCAGCAATCTCTGATGCACTGGGAGCCTGTCTTCGTGCTTAGACAGGGCTTGTAAATAAGCCGACGTTTCCATCCCCCACTAGTTATTTTCTAGGCTGCAACCCCCATAAGAGTGTGGAAGAATACAAAAACTAAAATTATTCAAATCAGATGAGAGCCAGAAAGGGTCTTAGAGGCCCACGTAGTCCATCATTTCCCCAAGAATGTTCTGAGCGGCACCCGCTCTGGGAAATGTTAATAGGTTCTCCTTGGAAAGAAGGTCCCATGGTCAAATAAATTTGGGAAATACTGAGCACTTTAGCACTCTCTTGGAGAGTCACTCCACATATTAGCATTGTAAAGGCCATAAGAAATCCTGAAGCAAAGAAACCCACGTAAAATTATTAAATACCATGGAAGCGTATTTCGGAGGGGTGGGGTTTTCTAGGCCTGCATTTTGGGAAATCTCTATCTAGTTCCACCCATTCTATTCAGCGATTCAGAAAGGAGGTGATGTTAGTGCCTGAAGACTCGGCCATCAGGAGTGACAAAGCGGGAACAGAAGCCTGCTTTCCTGACTGCCGGGTCCATATGTTCCAGCCTGTCCACCCAGGGCCACATGGGGCCATACTTGGCTATACACACCCTGGAGTCACCTGGGCATCTTTAACTACTGATGTCTGATTCCTACACCCAATGTAGATCTTCTGATTCATTTGGTACGTGGTGAGACCTGGGCATCAGGACGTTAAAACTCCCCAGGTGATTCTAACGTGCAGCCAAGCTTGGGAACCACTGGACTAGAGTGGGCAAGTCGAATTTTGAATACACACACACACACACACACACACACACACGCACAGCAGGGACCTCACCAGCTGCCCGGCTGTGACGTGTACTAACAGCACCAGGTTTGGTAACCTATGACACACATTTTCCCTGACAGAGGATAAGTCAGTCCGCCAGGCAGTTGACAAACACTTATTGATCACCTGTTCTGTGTCAGGTTCAGTGCTGGGTGCTGGGATTCCCTGCTGGGGCAAGCCAGTTGCTGAGTCCCAGGGGAGAGGCGGAGGTCATCCATCCTGAGCAGTTGAGCCCCAGGGGGATGGCTTATTGACACTTAGCCTTCCAACCCAGATTCCTGCTCTGCAGTCAGTCTTCATAGAGTCCAGCTTCATGTCTCTCAAGTTCATTCTTGCCTGAAATGATGGAACCTCCAGTTTCTCCCAGGAAATGACTTGGATGTGCCTCTAGCCTTGGATCCACTAAACACCAGAATTCACTTTTTCAAACCTGGTGATGCCTAAAAACGTCCTTACCATTATGAGTTATCGTCAGACACCAAAAATAAAAACTAACCCCTTCCCAGTGGAAAACCAGCTTTCCCAACCCACAGAGCTGAAAAGGATGCCTGGGCTCAGGGGCAGAGTGGGCGTCCATGAAGGCAGGGCTGCACCTGCTTTCCCACTGTCATGGGGCTGAGTTTGGGGACCATCATCACCTGATCTCCCACAAACTGAAGGAGTCAAATGGAGTAATTCCCTCAGTTTGGGAATAGCCACATGAAAAAGAACTAGAGGAAAAATAAAAGGAAAGTGAAACTGAAAAGTAAGGGATTTACTTCAAAGTAAAAAATGTCCACACACTATTGGAGCACTTTCGTTTGCTACTTGAGAGATAAAAGACAGAAAAAGAATATGTGTACGTAAATAAAGTAGATTGAGGGACAATTTGTGAATTCAAAATCCAAGCATACCTTTCAAACTTGTGTGCTGAAAAGACGTGGGCCATATGACAATCTAGACCAGTGACAGCCCTCGGGGGACTGAGAGCCAGCTGAAAGGAGGGGTCAGGAGAGCCCAGGCATTGTGGACGGGGGCCCAGCACAGGGGCCTCCTCATACACCTTGTGCACAGTGCACAGAACGATCTGCTCTGCTGGGGCAGGGGGGGTCCTCAGGGAATACAGTCAGGACGTTAGAAGAATTCTGAGAGTAGCCCTGCAGGGTGTCTGAGAGCCAGGCCATCCTGAATTTGAAGCCCAGCTCCTCCACTGCTTACCTGCTGTGTGATCTTTAGCATGTAACTTAACTTCTCTGAGCCCTGCTTGCCTACTCTAGAAAGGTGCAAATAATAATAGTGCCCACCTCATTGGTTTGTGGTAAGTGGTGAGTGGAATAGTACATACAAGGCAACTGGCCTATTGTCTGCCTGCAGGACACACATGAGAAATGATGGCTGGTCAATTATTATCATTGACTCTGAGTGGTTTGACAGTTTTTACGAAATGCTTCCATAGGTATAAATGAGTTAGTATATGGCACATGGGAAGCACTCAAGTACTGTAATATTATTAACTAAAAAAAGATGTATGGGTCTCCCCAAAGACAAATATAAGCCATGAACTTGTTCATATTAAGATTCACAGTTCAGAGATGAATCCAGTCCAAATCCCTACCCTAAACATCTTCCTTGGATTCCTGCTCGGGCAGATATTTGAAAGTTATTTTGAGATCACCCTTCTTAAAAATTCATGACGTTAAAATTCAAACAGAGGCAGAAAATGGAAACTCAGGGGAAAACATCAGAAAACCAGGCAAGCCTCACATCTTTTCAATCACAGTGGGCGATCACTAATTTAGGCAGAAACCTCACAGAATAACTGAAGCCCCATACAGTGTGTGCTTGCACTGTTAAAAAATAATAGCAGAGGAAAGTTCTAGCCCACCTAGGGTCATGGACACAAAGAAGGGCTGCTCCAGAACCCGCAGGCAAGCAACAAGGCACAACACTTCCAGGGTCATCTAAGTTGGAGGGGGCATTGGAAGTGGGGGCCACTGCTTGGAGGAAGTGAGATTGAGCAAGGGAATATCTAGTTAGGTGTTTTTCAGACTCGGGTAAACTTGGGCTCATTGGAGTTTAAACACTTTTCTTTGCCTACCCCACTATTATCAGGAGCTTGCCTTCTATGATGAGTTTTGATCTGTGAAAAGCACTAACGTGCCGCCTTTCGTGGCTTTTTCCCGCCTAGAGACCTCCTGAGAATAGGCGTCACCTTGGCAGGTCATCAGAAGAAGATCCTGAACAGCATTCTGTCTATGAGGGTCCAGATGAGTCAATCACCAACGGCAATGGCATGAGAACTCTCATTTTCTGTGGGGAGGAGAGGAAGGAAAAGGACCGGGCTCGGGGGGAGCCAGAGGTTGACCACTGTGGAATGTCCTGGAGAGACTGGCTTTTCAGCTGAGAAATGCATTCTCATCAACGAAGAATAAACTGGACCTATTCCTAATAGGCAACCTTCATTTCTCAGTGACAGACGCAGGTTTAAGATGCCGTGGGAAACCAAACATGTAAGAATAAAAATACACAAAGGTGATGTTCGATGGAAGTGAAGACAAAACAATATGTGTCTGGGGCACCAAGCGTGAACACAGCTCCCACCCTGGGTGGGCTGGAGTCATCCATCTACAAGAAGAAAGGGAAGGAGGTAGAGGGAAGAAACAGAAGCAGTTTCCCATTTTCTTCCTCACCAATGACATTCTTTTCTTTTCTCCTTTTGTCCTCCTCCCTGAGTCCTCACCCTCCCCCCACATCCATCTCCCTTTGCTCATGACTCGCGTAGGGAAGTTTCTTCAAACAAACCCCAGCTCCTGAGTCTCCAGATGTTCTGTCAGTTGCCAAAGGACCTTGCTGACCACTGCATGGGGAATCCAACCAATTCAATTAATGTCTTCATATTGAAGAAGAGATGTACCTTCAATTGAAACCTTGTTTTTCTTTTGTTTGCATTTTCTGCAAAAAGGAAAAAAGAAACCACAAATTGGAAAAAGAAAAAAAAAGAAAAACCTGTTTCCGTGTTCCAGGGCACGCCTATGTATGTCTGTGTTATAAAATGACCGCTTGTTTGTAACAGATGCAAACAAGAAAGAACTGGGAAGTCTTTGACCCTGGAAGATCCAAAGGGGCCAGGGCATGTTGTTGGTCTGGTTTTCTGATTGGCTCCATTGGCCTATTGGCTCAATGAGGAGACAGGGTAGGGAGAAAAATAAAATGAAAAGGGGGGAAAAAAACTCCGGAGGGCTTGCAACTTCAGACAGGAAACAGGTGAGTGGGTTTGAATTGGATGCAGTGTGGGACATTCGAGAATGATACTGACTGATTCACTATTCTTGGTGACATCTGAAGAGAAGGAGAAGGAAGGTGTTTCTGGAGAATGTTCTTCCACATCCCTGGGATCTACAATTCAAGATGGCGAGGGCGAGTCCTCCTTCCCTTCTCTGGGGACTGGCTTAAGCTGTGTGACATCCGAGGAATGTTTCAGATGTGTCTGTGTTTCTCTGCATTCCTTCCTGTATCACAATGTTCAATTCACTTTTGTAAATTCCACCTAACATTTAAATATTTTTAATTTCTCCTTTTACCTTAATCTCCTTGCTAATTTTATCTGTCTAATTAAAATGAGCAGAAGCATGTCTGGGTTTACATAGAATGGTGTCGTGTCGGAGTGTGTGTTCCCAGACGCCATGTTATAGGAGAATCCTTTATAACTGCCCTTCTTCCCCTAATAGGGGAGGGAGGGAGGGAACCACATGTGGGACCCAGGGACTCCCGAGAAGCAGAGTTTGTGAGAATCACTCTCACTGGAGTGACCCAAAGGAAGAGCTAAATAAATAGGAGGCTCTGAAGCCTCAAATATGCAGCATAAGAAGTCACTGGCAAATAAACATAAACAATCACCGATAACACACGATCTGCCCTGAGCTCAGTTTACACACTGCATTTGAGAAGTTCACATCCAGGCCACATTTGTAAAAGCCACTGAAGACTATTCCAGACTGCTTCCTTGCGGGGTCCGTGAATGTACAGTTATGGGGGGGGGGAATGAGGCAGAGAAAGAAGCTAGGTTTCCCACGTAGCTTGTTTCAAACATATTTAAGGTGAGATGAGCCTTTTTCCCTATTCCGAGGTAACTTTGTACTTGGAGAGATCCTTACCTTCTGAGGCCCCTTCAAAGAGGCTCTTAGGCCTGGGGGTACAGCTCTGATGCAGGGAAGCCCCATCTTAAAGCTCCACCCTTTGCTTAGTGGGCTGGGAGAAGATGGAGAGAACTGTCTCAGCAGATTGGCATATGGCTACAAGGGGCCCCCATCCAGCCATATAGCCAGTAGAAGAGAAAACTTCCCTTATTAATAGCTTACCAATTCCATGCACAATTTGCTAATTACCCCAACGACCTCAATCCATGCCGTGTCTTGCAAGCCTAAGCAATTCGGCTAATCTACTCTCAGTTCTCCACTGAGGAATGAATTCTAATTTGTCACCAAATTCCTCAGGCAGCCTCCTGAACCCGAAATCCTCACTGTGCCTCCACCAAGCCCAGCCCATCTCCTGGCTGTGGACAAAGCAAGGTCAAGGTGAAGGTCATGTCATGCCCTTTAGTTAGTTTTGTCTATAAGATCCCACAAAAGAGAGAAAGAGAAAGAACCCAACATACACAAGGGGAAAGCATGAGGGGTCAGCAGAGCCAAGGCCTGGGCACCTCAAGGCATAGTTCCCAGTGGGAAGAATGTCACCAAGTCTGGACACGGCCCCTCCCTGTAGATGCCCAGCACGGCTTCACAGGCCAAGCTCGCCCCCTCCATAGCCTGAAAGGCAGTGTCTTTCCAGAGAGTGAAACCCTGTGTACTCCCTCTGGGCAAGGGCAGGTCTCTAACCTCTCTGACATCAGTTTCCTCAGGTGCACAGTCAGCTGGTGATAACTACCTTGGAGGAAGCCTAGCTAACACTCCGGGGCAGGCCCTCTGTGCCAGGCATGTTTCTAAGGACTTTACGTGTATTACCTCTCAGCAGATGCTTTATTGTTCCCCATTTTCAGGTAAGGACACTGAAATACAAAGACCTATCTTAGATCACACAGTGGTGGAGCCAGGATGTGGCTCAGGCTCTCTGACTCCATACTCTTACTCTCCATCCCAGCGGGGCTTACCCCTAAGTCTGCATCAGCATCACCTGGAGGGTGTGTTAAATAAAACACAAGTCACTGGGCCCCACCTCTGAGTTTTCTGATTCGGTAGATCTCAGCAGGGGAACCCAAGAATGTGCATTTCTCACAAGTTGTCAGGTGTACTGATGCTGCTGGTCTGGGGATCACACTTGGAGAAGCACCGCACTGCACAAACCTACCTTCCTAACAATTAGTAATAATAGACATAAAGCCCTTGACTCGGGCAATGATAGACATCGAGGTTCTTGGGCTGCCCAGGAAGAGGGAAATGAACCTCACACTCTTGGGCGTGAGGGATGGGAGAGGCTGGTCTCCTGCACGAGATGTCAGTGCCCACCTGCACTTTGGCACCAAGGGACTTTACTCACACCATGCAAAGAGCTCCCTGGGGAGAAGGCTAGTGGCAGCAAGACCCCAGTCCTCTGAATTTCAGTTAGACAGGCTGCCTCACCATGTGGTAGAGAATTAATTCTAATTCAGATTCTTTCTTAAAAACACACTTTGCACAGTTGTAAGTGGCCTGTGGCCCTGAGAGCCAGGCTAGAAATGGAACCTTCAGCCATGCAGTGCAGCCCAGGGTATGGCTCCCAGGGGAGCCACCTGCAGCCACCAGGAGTCACAGGGGCAGGGACGACATAGGAAGCAGGTGTGAGATGCTTAATTAATGTTCCTGGGTAAGGGGTTATGCGAATGGAGGCGATTTGTGGGAAAGCCTTGGAGATTATGACTCACCTCCTTGTGGCCTCTCCCTGCCCCTCTCTAATATTCGAAGATAAGAATGAAGAATAGAGTAGATAAATCTACAGACACGTGTTTATTGCATCATCTGAAAAGCATTGAAGTTCTTAGATGTTGAATAAGTATACGTACTTCTAAGATCATATGCCTCCTTCCACCTCCCTGTAAACCCCTCCCCAAGTTATGTGTAGAACCAGGTCACTGGGCTCACACCAAGGACCCCTAGGATAATTTAAATCCAATGAGGATTAGAAGTTACCCTTGACCATCCATTTGTGAAGAGGAACTGAAACCAGTGAGGACTGAAGCCTATAGGACTCCAAGAACACTGGAGGGCAGGAAGGATGAGACAGGCAGGAAGGTGAGAATCTTCAAAGCATCAGTTAACAAAGATGCCACCAGCTATGTTTCATTCCAGGAAAGCCTTTGTGGGCTGGCCTGGAACTTTCATTATCATTTCTGAAACGATAGTGGCTCTGGCACCAACTGATTAAGCATGATCAATTCCTCCCCCAGAAAGTGAAGCAAGGGAGAAGCACAGCGTGATGGGGTACCAGCAGCAGACAGGCACCATCCAGGGTTCACTGTCTCCAGGAAGGCTCAAAGGACACTTAAGATCCCTGTCAGAGTGAGCTCCGTGTTCATGGCCACACCTTGCAGTTCCTACAGAAGTCACAGGGTCATTTTCAAAAGTAGCCAGAGGTTTTGTATTGTCCAAATTATCAATGGACCTGAGGGCTGCGGGCTGTACAGGGCAGTCACTGAGGTCACAGAAAGGTTATCAAATGGAGGAAGGTCATTCAAGCTGATTGGGGTCAAAAGGTGAATTATTCACCACCGGGAGTCTTTTGAGATCAGCAATTTCCAATTGAGAATAGAACAGGAGCACAGAGGTCTGAGAACAAACTCTCTGTCCCTCTCAGAGAGCAACAGTCCTGGGGGTGGGGGTAAGGATGGGGGACAATGCACTCTGCAGACCCCACTTCAGGGTGGATGGGCTGGACAGACCCACGGGCAGTGGTAGATGGACCTGTATCACCCACCTGAGAGAAAAGAAGAGCCCTCCACACCTTTCCCTCCATGCTTGCATCCCTCCTGGGCTGACCATGTTATCACAGGCCCTTGATGGGTCTCATGTTGCTGGGAGTCATGATTGGCACACAGCGTTCCCAGACAGAACCTTCTGGTGATCCCCAGAGTGAGAGTGGACACAGGCCACGTCCTATTCGCTTCTGTACCTGGCACACTGCCTGCCACAAGGAAGGTGCTCCATACATATTTGGTGGCTTAAACAAGTTTGAGTTGAGGAAGTCTAACATGTCCTACATCACCTGCATTGGTCCATGACCTTAACAACAGGCTTTTAAAGAAGTGAATCCCTAGGTATTTGGTTGGAATCTTTCTCATTACTCTTAACTATAATCAATTGTAGGCTATTCTAATTTTAGTTTTGTGAAGTTAAACACACTCCTTTTCAACCCTGCATCTTTGATACAATGTCATGAACTTCCCCAGAGCACCAGCCTGGGAAAGCAGCCTCCCACTGAGTGTCAGTCACTGTGCAAAGTTCCTGAGATGCAGAAATGAAATCGGCACCATCCCTGGGACAATAGAGGCAAACTGGAAGGGCAATGAAGCACAGTGAGTGGCCCAGCCTTCTGAAAGCAGAACCAGGCCCTTGTCCTTCCAGGAAGATGTCCAGCTGGGCAAAGAGGATAGGCAGGACTTTCCTGGCCAGGGAAACTTTATTTGCACTTTTGCCACTCCCTGTCCACTATGACTTTCTTCTAAGAGTTATTTTACCTTTCTAAAGACACCCTTACTCCTGTAGATTTCCTGTAGCCACACATTCACCAGAAGAAGTTAAAATAAGCAAACAAAATGATGGGCAAATAAGCCACTTCTAAGCTACTGAGATGCTGAGCCCATGCTATGCTCTTCTCCTAAAAGAGAGATGTTCTCTTCACTCCAATAAGACTTAAATTTCCTTTTCTGATCTTTAAATTCATATTGGCAAGTACATTATGAACAAATGTAGCTCTGGAAATGGTTTTCAGACACAGAATACAATGGAAAATCTCAGCTACCTTCTTTATTGCACAACTCAACTTCGTAAATAACTTCAATGGGGAAATAAACATGGCCATAGGAGCCAGAGAAGGGCACTGCCATTGTCCTAGGGGGTCAAAGAAGGCATTCTTGAGGGAGTTCACTGAGGAGTGAAAGGACTTATCAAATTGGGAAGAGGAAGATGTTAGTGATGGAACTTGTATTGTAGGAGGAGGACGCAGCAGCATGGACAAAAGTTCAAAAGCCATAGAGTAGGTGGCATGTGTGTGGGATCATGGGCTGTTCAGCAAGGCTGTAAAATAAGATTCTGGATATGGGTGCCTGGAGGTGTAGGCAGTGGCTAGATCTTGAAGGGTCTTATATGGCATAAGTAATCTGGATACTATTCTGAATGGAATTGGTGGAAAGTGGGTTGAAGCAAGGGAATTATATTTTCTATAAATCACTCTGGCCACAAAATTGAAAATGGAGTGGAGGAACTAGACCCAAGTCTGGGAGCCTGGTTAAAAGGCTGGTAGGCCATAAAGTAGGCAAGAGATGATGGTGGCCTGGGTGGGGGTGTGAAGTAACATTGGGAATGGAGAAAAGTGGACCCATTCAAGAAACATGAAGGAGGTAAGACCAGCAGAAGGCAGAGGTGGATTAGCTGACAGGGGTGAGGGAAGGAGGAGTTGAGGATGACACTCCATTTCTGGCTTGGGCAACTGAGTGGGTTTTGATACCATTCACTGAAAAAAAGGGATACAAAAGGAGGAAGAAATGGGGGAGGGGGGTAACAATATGAATTTGATTTGCCCATGGCCCATTGGACACAGAAGTTCATAATTCAGCAAAGAGATTTGGACTGATGATATAGATTTGGGAGCCATCTTTTTCGTCATGACACTCTTCCACTTCCGTGGTCATCAAAGCCACGGGAGTGGAAGAGTATCCTGCATGAGAATGTGAGGGTGGAGAGAGGACACAGAATCCTGAGAACAGCCATATTTAAAAGATGCCCCAGCAAAGGGAGGCCCACAGAAGAGTGGGGATGGGGCCATTGCAGGGAACAAGGAAAAGCCAGAGTGTGCTGTGTCTGTGGAGCCAAAGGAAAGCCTTTCAGGGAGAGAACAGTGGCACTAGGGTTCAGTGCCACCAAGCAGGGCTAATACGAGGCAAGGGTTGAAAACTGCCCATGGGCTTGGCCACAGGAGGCCATGGGTGACCTTGATTAAGGGAAGTTTCAGCAGAAGTGGTAGCAGAAGACACTGGGTGGATTGACAACAGGGAGGCCATCGCAATCTTTCAAGAAGCTCGACTTCGAAGGGAAGAAGAAAAAGAAGGAAGTAGCTGGATGAGTCTTCCTTTGGTTGTTATTTTTTAGTGGGAAAGACTTGAGCATGTTAAAAGCCGATGAAAAGGAATCGGTATTTCCCTGGTGGTCCAGTGGTTAAGACTCCCCGCTTCCACTGCAGGGGGCATGGGTTTGATCCCTGGTCAGAGAACTAAGATCTCGCATCTTAGTTCAGTGTTGCCAAAAAAAAAAAAAAAAAAAAAAAGGCCAATGTAAAGGAGTCCATGGGGAGAGAAGTAGAGAAGAAGGCTCATGGAGAGGGTCAGGCCCCAAGAAGGCAGCGGGGTGTGGCCGGATGGGTGCTATGGCTGAAAATGCAACCACTGTAATTTGGTTTGGAGGGTGAAACGAAGAATGACATGAGTTCCTAGCAGAACTCCTTGAGCTCACCTTCCCCGCTCCTCCCAATTTAATCACATGTTTCCCACAGCCCCTTGTGCAGACCTCCAGAGCCATGACTGAACCCATGGGCCTCGTCACCGCACTGCTAGAGCAACAGGTAAGCAGGCCCATTTGTGATGAAATGGATAAGCAGACAGTGAGAGGATGGTGAGGAATGCATGTTGAGCATCCCAGGCCCTTCTCCCACTCCGATTCAGTGGCCACTCACCACCAAAGGTATAAAGTCCAAACTTCCCACCACAGCACCTGCTGCCTGCCTTGCCCTTTCCACCTCTGTTTCTGTACTCATGGCTGTCCTTGTGCTAGGATCCCTTCCACTTCCTTGTCTGTAAGCCCACCAGGCCCCAGCTCAAACATCACAGGTCTTGTGAGGGTGGCCCCATCTCCCTGGTCACTAGCCTCCTTCTCATCTCCTATGGCTCACCTTCGAGTCTGTGAGCTCCCTGAGGGCAGGGAATGGACTGTATTCATCTGTGTGTCTCCAGTATCCTTCCCAGGGACCATGTATAATAAATACTTATGGGAGGAGAGGCATGGCCAGGCTCAGTGAAACTAAGTCCAGAAGGAAGGGGCAGTCTGGGGGCCCTGGGGTCAAGAAATAGATAACCTCTGGGCATTGGACGAGAGAGTGTCAGACACAGAGAATGGAAGGGGAACAGGCCTAGGGGAACAGGGGAACAGGCTCAGCTAGGATGGTAGTGAGAGGCCACAGGTGGTCACCTTGGCACATCGGGGTCAGGACTCGGAAGTCCAGGAGAAGTTCATGGACATCCTAATGAGTGGAAGGGCTGAACAACAGGCAGGCAGTGGGGTTGGGCTATCTATGCTTCAGGGTTAGACAGTCTTCACCAGAGGGCAGAGCCCAGGGTCAGGACCCCAGACTTCCAGGAACTAGAGTGGGGGGTTGGAGAGTAGAACCTGGTAATAGCAAAGCAGGATTCTGCTCATTTATTCAACCAACATGCATGAGACTGCTGCTGGGCTCTGGGGGCTTTGCAGAGTGGTGGGTGGATACCATGAAGTCATAAAGTTAGCATAGCCTTGTGAGCTATGTAAAGGGAAAACTACAGCTCAGGGCAAGGAGAAGCCTGCTTGGGGACCAAGGCTTCAGCCACAGGGTAAGCCAGGCAGCCAGCAGACAAGGGAAGGTAGGAGGCAGCAATACCCATCCACAGACAGGCCAGGAAGTCAGGTCAGACAGATCGGGGAGGACCCTTGGCTTTTTCGCTTAAGCTTGGTGTGTGTTTGGGCAGGTCACCAGCCTCCTCAACTGTGGCTTCCCCAGCGCTCACACAGGAGGGACACAACAAAACTGGGGGGGCGGGGTGGGGTGGGGCTGTTCTCCCAGGAGCTTTACTGCTGCGGAACACTATCCTGAGTGTGCACAGTGATGTCTCCCTGTCCAGGTGCTGTGGCTTCTGTTGAATGAACAGGTGGGTGGTGACGTGTGAGCTTAGGGTTCTATCTGCCCATGTCAGGGGAGGGGGCAGGAAGTGAAGACCTCCTCAGAAACTGTCCAATGTCTAAGCTGTACAAATAGAACATGCTGCTTCCAAGTCTGACCGAGCACTTAGCCCACCTTTGCTGGATTGCTGTGGTTCTGTGTTGACAGAGTCCCCTCCATGCTGCTGGGGCAATAGGACTTGGTGACAGCCAAGTCCTATTAGGAGAGGCATTAGGAGAGGTCTGGGGGTAGAGGGCACAGCACTTAAGGCTGGTGGGGTTTGGTGCACCAACTGGGCTTTCTGTGTGACCACAGATGTCTCCAGGACCTCTGATCACAGCCAAGAGATTTTCCAAGGCAGATAAGCTAATTAGGGCTCCTATACCAGGTTTCAGTCTGAATAAGAGCTAGGAGTATGCTACATTTAGAATTTAAAGTGAGTCTTTCTATCAGCTAATTAGAGGAGGTATTCCTGGGGTGAGGCCGGAATTATGGCCACTTGAGAAGTTCTCAAAAATAATAATCACAAATTCAGTTATATAATTGGTAATAGCAATTCCTACTTTTTTTTTTGAGCACTTGCTATGAGCCAGGCACGGCGAGTATTTATACAGCTGGTATTATTATACCCATTTCACAAATGAATTAACTAGCGAGGCTCAAGTTCAAGAAGCTTGTTCTAGATCACAGTGAAGAGTGAGGATTTGAACCCAGCTTGTTTGTCTGAAGTGTGTTTCCTGAATCACCAGTATACTGTAGGAGGTATTCCTGGGGTGAGGCCGGAATTATGGCCACTTGAGAAGTTCTCAAAAATAATAATCACAAATTCAGTTATATAATTGGTAATAGCAATTCCTACTTTTTTTTTTGAGCACTTGCTATGAGCCAGGCACGGCGAGTATTTATACAGCTGGTATTATTATACCCATTTCACAAATGAATTAACTAGCGAGGCTCAAGTTCAAGAAGCTTGTTCTAGATCACAGTGAAGAGTGAGGATTTGAACCCAGCTTGTTTGTCTGAAGTGTGTTTCCTGAATCACCAAGTATACTGTCACTGGAACGAGGAGTCTTGCAGGAATCCCTGCTGGCCATCCCAGTCCTGTCACTCAGCACCGGTGACATTATTAACACTCCGAGGCTTTGTGTCTGTAAAATGGGGATAATACTATCTACTCCACGAGGTTTTTGTGAGGGGAAAAGAGGGGCCCTTATAAATCACACAGGCTAGTTTCTGTTTTATAGGGAGTGTTCCATAAATGTTGCCTGGTATCAGTTAGTTTATTTTGCTTCTAGAGATTTGGAAACATGACCTAAAGACAGAAAGCTAATCAGTGCCCTGGGTTTGCTGTAAAAAGCCTTCCTGCATCTGATAAGGTCAATCCTTAACATCTGTGGATGTGGGGTTTGTGTGAACTTCACAGTTGCATGTTATTTGTCATCTTGATCATTTCTGCCTTCACCTTGCCTGTTTGCCGAGGTTGGAACTGAGCTTTGCCTTGCTCCTGAGTGGGTTCCCAGGCTGCCTGTCATCCTGGACCAAGGGTTGGATTCTGGAAACGTCTTCAATATGCTGCCTAGGCATGCTGCCTGCTCTCGTCCTTTCTGGTGCTAAACTAAACCTCTTCATTGGATTAAAACCCAATTTCTGGGCCTATTGGTCCATATGAGGGGCTTTCTTCAGGTAATAACTATTCAGAGATTTTCTTGTGACTGAAATGCCGTCCTTGGGGTCAACCTGCTGGGTTTCCAAGAATGCATCAATTGGCAAGAGGGTTTTAGGCTGTACATGTCCAAATTCTTTAAAACCATAAAAGTTATACATTTATCTTAATGTATACTAGAGAAAAAAAAATATATAGTGCATAAAATACATACTACAGGGAGTTGAGGAAGATGGCAGAAGAGTGAGACGCGGAGATCACCTTCCTCCCCACAGATACACCACAAATACATCTACACGTGGATCTGCTCCTACAGAACCCCCACTGAACGCTGGCATAAGACCTCAGACCTCCCAAAAGGCAAGAAACTACCCACGTACCTGGGTAGGGCAAAAGAAAAACAATAAACAGAGACAAAAGAATAGGGACGGTACCTACACCAGTGGGAGGCAGCTGTGAAGGAGGAAAGGTTTCCACACACTAGGAAGCCCCTTCGCGGGCGGAGACTGCGGGTGGCAGAGAGGGTAAGCTTCGGAGCCGCGGAGGAGAGCACAGCAACTGGGGTGCAGAGGGCAAAGCAGAGAGATTCCCGCACAGAGGATCGGTGCCGACCGGCACTCACCAGCCCGAGAGGCTTGTCTGCTCACCCGCCGGGGCGGGCGGGGCTGGGAGCTGAGGCTTGGGCTTCGGTCGGTCGGAGCGCAGGGAGAGGACTGGGGTTGGCGGCGTGAACACAGCCTGAAAGGGTTAGTGCGCCACGGCTAGCCAGGAGGGAGTCCGGGGAAAAGTCTGGAGCTGCCGAAGAGGCAAGAGACGTTTTCTTGCCTCCTTGTTTCCTGGTGTGTGAGGAGAGGGGATTAAGAGCGCCGCTTAAAGGAGCTCCAGATACGGCGCGAGCCGCGGCTAAAAGCACAGACCCCAGAGAAGGGCATGAGACGCTAAGGCTGCTGCTGCCGCCACCAAGAAGCCTGTGTGCGAGCACAGGTCACTATCCACACCCCCTTCCGGGGAGCCTGTGCAGCCCGCCACTGCCAGGGTCCCGGGATTCAGGGACAACTTCCCGGGAAAACGCACGACGCGCCTTGGGCTGGTGCAACGTCATGCCGGCCTCTGCCGCCGCAAGCTCGCCCCGCATCCGTACCCCACCCTCCCCCCGGCCTGAGTGAGCCAGAGTCCCCGAATCAGTGGCTCCTTTAACCCCGTCCTGAGCGAAGAACAGATGCCCTCAGGTGACCTATACGCAGAGGCGGGGCCAAAACCAAAGATGAAACCCAGGAGCTGTGCGAACAAAGAAGAGAAAGGGAAATCTCTCCCAGCAGCCTCAGGAGCAGCAGATTAAATCTCCACAATCAACCTGATGTACCCTGCATCTGTGGAATACCTGAATAGACAACGAATCATCCCAAATAGAGGAGGTAGACTTTGGGAGCAAGATATATTATTTTTTCCCCTTTTTCTCTTTTTGTGAGTGTGTATGTATATGCTTCTCAGTGAGATTTTGTCTGTATAGCTTTGCTTTCACCATTTGTCCTAGGGTTCTGTCCGTCTGGTTTGTTTGTTTGTTTGTTTGTTTTTTACTTTCTAAAAAGCTTTTCCTTAATAATTATTTTTTATTTTAATAACTTTATTATATTTTATCTTATTTATTTTATTTTATCCTTTCTTTCTTTCCTTCCTTCCTTCCTCCCTCCTTTTCTTTCTTTCTTTTCATTTTTCTACCTTTAATTCTGAGCTGTGTGGATGAAAGGCTCTTGGTGCTCCAGCCAGGAGTCAGTGCTGTGCCTCTGAGGTGGGAGAACCAACTTCAGGACACTGGTCCACAACAGACCTCCCAACTCCATGTAATATCAAATGGCAAAAATCTCCCACAGATCTCCATCTCAACACCAAAACCCAGCTTCACTCAATGACCAGTAAGCTACAGTGCTGGACACCCTATGCCAAACAGCTAGCAAGACAGGAACACAACACCACCCATTAGAAGAGAGGCTGCCTAAAATCATAATAAGGCCACAGACACCCCAAAACACACCACCAGATGTGGACCTGCCCACCAGAAAGACAAGATGCAGCCACATCAACCAGAACACAGGCACTAGTCCCCTCCACCAGGAAGCCTACACAACCCACTGAACCAACTTTAGCCACTGGGGACAGACACCAAAAACAATGGGAACTACGAACCTGCAGCCTGCAAAAAGGAGACCCCAAACACTGTAAGATAAGCAAAATTAGAAGACAGAAAAACACAAAGCAGATGAAGGAGCAAGGTAAAAACCCACCAGACCTAACAAGTGAAGAGGACATAGGCAGTCTACCTGAAAAAGAATTCAGAATAATGATAGTAAAGATGATCCAAAATCTTGGAAATAGAATAGAGAAAATGCAAGAAACATTTAACAAGGACCTAGAAGAACTAAAGGGGAAATAAGCAACAAGGAACAACACAATAAATGAAATTAAAAATACTCTAGAAAGGATCAATAACAGAATAACTGAGGCAGAAGAACAGATAAGTGGCCTGGAAGATAAAATAGTGGAAATAACTACTGCAGAGCAGAATAAAGAAAAAAGAATGAAAAGAACTGAGGACAGTCTCAGAGACCTCTGGGACAACATTAAACGCACCAACATTTGAATTATAGGGGTCCCAGAAGAAGAAGAGAAAAAGAAAGGGACTGAGAAAATATTTGAAGAGATTATAGTTGAAAACTTCCCTAATATGGGAAAGGAAATAGTTAATCAAGTCCAGGAAGCACAGAGAGTCCCATACAGGATAAATCCAAGGAGAAACATGCCAAGACACATATTAATCAAACTATCAAAAATTAAATACAAAGAAAACATAATAAAAGCAGCAAGGGAAAAACAACAAATAACACACAAGGGAATCCCCATAAGGTTAACAGGTGATCTTTCAGCAGAAACTCTGCAAGCCAGAAGGGACTGGCAAGACATATTTAAAGTGATGAAGGAGAAAAACTTACAACCAAGATTACTCTACCCAGCAAGGATCTCATTCAGATTAGATGGAGAAATTAAAACCTTCACAGACAAGCAAAAGCAGAGAGAGTTCAGCACCACCAAACCAGCTTTATAACAAATGCTAAAGGAACTTCTCTAGGCAAGAAACACAAGAGAAGGAAAAGACCTACAATAACAAACACAAAACAATTAAGAAAATGGGAATAGGAACATACATATCGATAATTACCTTAAATGTAAATGGATTAAATGCTCCCACCAAAAGACACAGATTGGCTGAATGGATACAAAAACAAGACCCATATATATGCTGTCTACAAGAGACCCACTACAGACCTAGGGACACATACAGACTGAAAGTGAGGGGATGCAAAAAGATATTCCATGGAAATGGAAATCAAAAGAAATCTGGAGTAGCAATCCACATATCAGGCAAAATAGACTTTAAAATAAAGACTATTACAAGAGACAAAGAAGGACACTACATAATGATCAAGGGATCGATCCAAGAAGAAGATATAACAATTGTAAATATTTATGCACCCAACATAGGAGCACCTAAATACATAAGGCAAATACTAACAACCATAAAAGGGGAAATCGACAGTAACACAATTATAGTAGGGTACTCTAACACCCCACTTTAACCAATGGACAGATCATCTAAAATGAAAATAAATAAGGAAACACAAGCTTTATATAACCCACTAAACAAGATGGACTTAATTGATATTTATAGGACATTCCATCCAAAAACAACAGAATACACATTTTTCTCAAGTGCTCATGGAACATTCTCTAGGATAGATCATATCTTGGGTCACAAATCAAGCCTTGATAAATTTAAGAAAATTGAAATTGTACCAAGTATCTTTTCCGACCACAATGCTATGAGACTAGATATCAATTACAGGAAAAGATCTGTAAAAAATACAAACACATGGAGGCTAAACAATACACTATTTAATAATGAAGTGATCACTGAAGAAATCAAAGAGGAAGTCAAGAAATACTGAGAAAGAAATGGCAATGGAGACACGATGACCCAAAACCTATGGGATGCAGCAAAAGCAGTTCTAAGAAGGAAGTTTATAGCAATACAATCCTACCTTAAGAAACAGGAAACATCTCAAATAAACAACCTAACCTTGCACATAACGCAATTAAGGAGAACAAAGAAACCCCAAAGTTAGCAGAAGGAAAGAAATCATAAAGATCAGATCACAAATAAATGAAAAAGAAATGAAGGAAATGATAGCAAAGATCAATAATACTAAAAGCTGGTTCTTTGAGAAGATAAACAAAATTGATAAACCATTAGCCAGACTCATCAAGAAAAAAAGGGAGAAGACTCAAATCAATAGATTTAGAAATGAAAAAGGAGAAGTAACAACTGACACTGCAGAAATACAAAGGATCATGAGAGATTACTACAAGCAACTCTATGCCAATAAAATGGACAACCTGGAAAAAATGAATAAATTTTTAGAAATGCACAACCTGCTGAGACTGAACCAGGAAGAAATAGAAAATATGAACAGACCAATCACAAGCACTGAAATTAAAACTGTGATTATAAATCTTGCAACAAACAAAAGCCCAGGACCAAGTGGCTTCACAGGCGAATTCTATCAAACAATTGGAAAAGAGCTAACACCTAGCCTTCTCAAACTCTTCCAAAATATAGCAGAGGGATGAACACTCCCAAACTCATTCTACGAGGCCACCATTACCCTGATACCAAAACCAGACAAAGAGGTCACAAAGAAAGAAAACTACAGACCAATATCACTGAGGAACATAGATGCAAAAATCCTCAATAAAATACTAGCAAACAATCCAACAGCACATTAAAAGGATCATACACCATGATCAAGTGGGGTTTTTTCCAGGAATGCAAAGATTCTTCAATATGTGCAAATCAATTATTGTGATAGACCATATTAACAGACTGAAGGAGAAAAACCATACGATCATCTCAATAGATTCAGAGAAAGCTTTTGACAAAATTCAACACCCATTTATGATAAAAACCCTGCAGAAAGTAGGCATAGAGGGAACTTTCCTCAGCATAATAAAGGCTATATATGACAAACCCACAGCCAACATCGTCCTAAATGGTGAAAAATTGAAACCATTTCCACTAAGATCAGGAACAAGACAAGGTTGCCCACTATCACCACTCTTATTCAACATAGTTTTGGAAGTTTTAGCCACAGCAATCAGAGAAGAAAAAGAAATAAAAGGAATCCAAATCGGAAAAGAAGAAGTAAAGCTGTCACTGTTTGCAGATGACATGATACTATACATAGAGCATCCCAAAGATGCTACCAGAAAACTACTAGAGCTAATCAATGAATTTGGTCAAGTAACAGGATACAAAATTAATGCACAGAAATCTCTGGCATTCCTATACAGTAATGATGAAATATCTGAAAATGAAATTAAGAAAACACTCCCATTTACCATTGCAACAAAAACAATAAAATACCTAGGAATAAACCTACCTAAGGAGACAAAAGACCTGTATGCAGAAAATTATAAGACACTGATGAAAGAAATTAAAGATGATATAAATAGATGGAGAGATGTACCATGTTCTTTGAGTGGAAGAATCAACATTCTGAAAATGACTCTACTACCCAAAGCAATCTATAGATTCAATGCAATCTCTGTCAAACTACCACTGGCATTTTTCACCGAACTAGAACAAAAAAATTCACAATTTGTATGGTAACACCAAAGACCCCGAATAGCCAAAACAATCTTGAAAACGAAAAATGGAGCTGGAGGAATCAGGCTCCCTGACTTCAGACTATACTACAAAGATACAGTAATGAAGATAGTATGGTACTGGCACAAAAACAGAAATATAGATCAATGGAACAGGATATAAAGCCCAGAGATAAACCCACACACATATGGTCACCTTATCTTTGATAAAGGAGGCAAGAATATACAGTGGAGAAAAGACAGCTTCTTCAATAAGTGGTGCTGGGAAAACTGGACAGGTACATGTAAGAGTATGAAATTCAAACTCTCCCTAACACCATACAGAAAAATAAGCTCAAAAGGGATTAAAGACCTAAATGTAAGGCCAGACACTATAAAAGTCTTAGTTGAAAACATAGGCAGAACACTCTATGGCATAAATCATAGAAAGGTCCTTTTTGACCCACCTCCTAGAGAAATGGAAATAAAAACAAAAATAAACAAATTGGGACCTAATGAAACTTAAAATCTTTTGCACAGCAAAGGAATCCATAAATAAGACCAAAAGAGAACCCTCAGAATGGGAGAAAATATTTGCAAATGAAGCAACTGACAAAGGATTAATCTCCAAAATTTACAAGCAGCTCATGCAGCTCAATAACAAAAAAACAAACAACCCAATATAAAAATGGACAGAAGACCTAAATAGACATTTCTTGAAAGAAGATATACAGATTGCCAGCAAACACATGAAAGAATGCTCAACATCATTAATCATTAGAGAAATGCAAATCAAAACTACAATGAGATATCATCTCACACCAGTCAGAATGGCCATCATCAAAAAATCTAGAAACAATAAATACTGGAGAGGTGTGCAGAAAAGGGAACACTCTTGCACTGCTGGTGGGAATGTAAATTGATACAGCCACTACGGAAAACAGTATGGAGGTGAGTTAAAAAGCTACAAGTAGAACTACCATATGACCCAGCAATCCCACTACTTGGCATATACCCTGAGAAAACCATAATTCAAAAAGAGTCATGTACCAATATGTTCATTGCAGCTCTATTTACAATAGCCAGGAGATGGAAGCAACCTAAGTGTCCATCAACAGATAAATGGATAAAGAAGATGTGGCACATACATACAATGGAATATTTTTCAGCCATAAAAAGAAACGAAATTGAGTTATTTGTAGTGAGGTGGATGGACCTAAAGTCTGTCATATAGAGTGAAGTAAGTCAGGAAGAGAAAGATAAATACCTTATGCTAACACATATATAAGGAATCTAAGGAAAAGGGAAAAAAAGGGTCATGAAGAACCTAGGAGTAAGACGGGAATAAAGACACAGACCTACTAGAGAATGGACTTGAAGATATGGGGAGGGGGAAGGGTAAGCTGGGATGAAGTGAGAGAGAGGCACGGACATATATACACTACCAAACGTAAAATAAATAGCTAGTGGGAAGCAGCCGCATGGCACAGGGAGATCAGCTCAGTGCTTTGTGACCATCTAGAGGGGTGGGATAGGGAGTGTGGGAGGGAGGGAGAAGCAAGAGGGAAGAGATATGGGAACATATGTATATGTATAACTGGTTCACTTTGTTATAAAGCAGAAACTAACACACTATTGTAAAGCAATTATACTCTAATAAAGATGTTAAAAAAATACATACTACATTATTTCACAGATATCAGGAAGTTTCCTTTTAAAATAAATTTATTCAGGTAAAAGAGGGCCTTGGTTTGAAGAATAAAGAGTAACTAAATGATAGTATAGTTAATATGTGGATATGGCAAAAAAAACTTAAAGGAGGGACTTGAAAAATGGAAGTACTGAAACCTATGAATCCTCCTCACTTTTTTGTGAGGCTCTGGCACCTGCCATGACATTCACTTTCCCTGATACCCATGGCCTTGCCTTCTGTCCTGGGATTCCAAACTGGAGCAATGCCCTGGCCCACCTCTTCTCACCAGAAGGCTGCTTCCCGGCTCAGCCTTGAGTCTCAACTCCACTTGAAGCCATCCCGGAGCCCTCCCACCCGGTCAGCTGCTTCTCCTCTGGGGCCTCTCAGCTCCCTGTGCTTCTCACCATCATAATGCTCATTCTCTGTATTATAATGATCTGTTTATGTGTCTGTATCCAACCCTCCCAGACTGGGAGCTTAGCCAAACTGGGGAGCATGTCTTATTCATGGATGAATCTGCAGGCCTGGGGCACCGTCATCACACAGTAAATCTGCCGAATAAATGAACTAGTAATTGAATCCATGTGCCTCTGACAACAGTTGCTTCCAACTGAGGAAACCAAAGGACCAACAATACTCATTGATTACACTGATTCTTCTTGAAGTTACTTCACTACAGGCTCAAGCCTGGGCCACATTTACTATGACTCTTTAGAACCGTGTTTACACCGCCTTGCTCACATGGTTTTATTTGTGCTTTCTCTAAAGGAAAATGCAGCAGCTGAGCAGGGCACCTGGTGATGGGTCTCTCTGCAGAACAGAGCAGGTGGCACCAAGCCTCACATCAACTTTGCCCAGTGGGGGAAGGGCTCCTTTGTCTTATTGGCGACCTCCAGCCTTATTCGCAATCATACTTTCCAAATGCAAACTGCCTACTGCAACTTGGAAAGATATTCTCTCTGACAACCAATTTAACAATTTACAATTTTTTTATTGCTTTTTTTTTCCACCATGGGGCTTACCTCCTGCTGGGATGTTTCACAGGGAGGGCAGTTTGCCAAGCATTAACTTGTCTGGCCCAGAGGGCATAACTGTGTATACAGGCAGATTTCATTTGCGTGAACATCATTCCTTTGGTCTTATTTACAAACTATCATATAGTGCTGAGATTTAGTTAACCACTTGTGGTTCTGAGTCCTGCAGATAGCCAGAGAGTAAGACTATCCAGCATCTCTTCTAGAATCTAGAGCAGCAGATATAATTCAGGGGACAGTAGAACTTTTCTGTTAAGTGCCTGAGAATAAATACTTGAGACTCGTGAGCCATATGGTGTCTGCCACAACTATTCAACTCTGCTGTTGTAGCATGAAAGCAGACAGGAGTGATATTTAGATGAGTGGGCATGGCTGTGTTCCAATAAAACTTTATTTACAAAAACAGGTAGAGGGCTACGTAAAGTACACAGGTATTACCTTGCCGAGCCTGGTCTAACTAGTGGTTAAGAGTTCCCCGCTCTGGAGTCAGGCCAACCTGGATGCAACCTGACTCAGATGGATGAATGGGCAGTGCCTAGAGTCAGGGAGACTGCGGCATAGTTCAGAAATCCAAAACACTTATAAAAGCCTCCCCAGCTAAATCCCGATCCTGGGATGGTCTCATCAGTGACCTCTCACAGTCATCCTTGAAAGCCCATTTTAGGAGAATCTTATTGGACTCTAACCCTGCTTATTACCACCCATCATACAGAAAGGTAGAAACAAAGCACTTTTCTCAGAATATTACTGTGAGTGGTGAAAAGTAGATGCTCATGGTCAGTGTTAAAACGATCATGGTCCTGAACTAAAGCACCAGGAAAGGGAACAGGTGGCCCCATGGACTCTGTCTCCTTAGGGATTAGGGCAAATGATGAGATCTTCTCCAGGCAGCCAGCAGGGGTCAGGGGAAAGTAGAGACTCAGGAGACTCCAAGCAGGTGACTCAGGAGAGAGTGGTAGCAGTCAAGATCAAAGAGAGTGGGCCTCCCTTGTGGCGCAGTGGTTGAGAGTCCGCCTGACGATGCAGGGGACACGGGTTCGTGCCCTGGTCCGGGAAGATCCCACGTGCTGCGGAGCGGCTGGGCCTGTGAGCCATGGCCGCTGAGCCTGCATGTCTGGAGCCTGTGCTCCGCAGCGGGAGAGGCCACAGCAGTGAGGGGCCTGTGCACCGCAAAATAAATAAATAAATAAAAAGATCAAACAGAGTCTCTAGGAGGTAAAACACATATTTATTTATGTATTCATGCAGTCATTGACTCACACCTCTTTACTGAATCCCTATAAATGCCAGGCACACTCTTTGCTCTAATGGCACTCAACAGTCAAATCAGGAAGTAGAGAAAAATGATGTGAGAGGAGCTGCCATAAGGGCAGGAGTCCTGAACTGAGGCAGAGGAGGCCGATTTCGGAGGGTCTGGCCTCCTGGCTGAGAGATCTGTTAGGAGACAAGGTGGCCATTTCCATACACGTAGGGAGCAGCAGACATGCTCCAGAGAGAGGCCGGCTCGAGAAGCTTAGCCCCCAGCTGCCGGCACCTCCCAGGCAGGGTCCCCTGTCACTGGCCGTGATGGAGATGGCCCTGATGATCCAGATGCTTCCTGCTCCTCCCCCTGGCTCTCAGAGCCATCAGCGCACCTCTGCGGCCTCTGAGGCCCCGAGAGCGCTCCGGAGGCCTCGCTAAGACTTGGCTCTCTCCAGACGCCACACGGAAATTGTCCCTTTCCCAGCCCCCGCAGAGCAGCAAGCATAATCAGCTGCCTCACACGTGTAATTAGGAGAAATAAGAGCAATGAGAGAAAATTGGTTAAATAAGCTCAAAATGACCTTTTTTTAAAAAAATGAAAGAATAAACCTCAGGGGAAAGAAGCGAAATTAAGGCAGAGAGCACCACTGTGTTCCCTTTTGCTACACCTAAGGTCTTTAGAAGGAATCCCAAGGTCCCCTGGCCGACACTGGGCTCTGCCTCCCCCACACCAGAAGGCTAGTGGGTGGTCCCACTGCTGGCTGAGGGCGGAGGGCATCGGGACGGTCCCTGGGGCATGGCTGCATTTCTGCAGACCCTGTGTTGTTTGTGTCTCTTGCTCTAGGACTGCATTCTGATGTCAGCCCTGCCCTCTGGCAGGATCTGCGCTCCTAGGCGGGGACCTCTCTCCATATCTTCCTTCCTCCAAACACATATTATGCAACTGCCTATCGATCAGCTGCTCCTCTCGCCCCATTCATCACCCTCCCCTCCTTCTCCTTTGCTCTGTGGAAGCTTCTCAGTTGTCAGTTCCATTTCTATGGCAACCACAACCCCCAGCCTCATTGCCTTTCCCCTCCTCCTGCTTTTCTCCCCATCCCCTCCTCCTTTTGTAAGTAGGATTTGCAGGGAAGCTGCTGACAGGCTGGTCTAGTAATTTCCCTCATAAAACAAACAGCTGAGGAGAGGGAGTTGGGAGGCGGGGCTGCAGGGTGGGCAGGGGGGAACAAGCTCCTCGGAAGACAGAAGGGGACAGAGAAACACGAGAGAGTGGTGTGCACGCAAAGAAAGAGTCCGGGGCACAGTGAGTGACAGCAGTATGAAGTCGGGGCCACCCCATCCTGGGGGCTGAGCCAGATGTGGACGACTCCCTCCAGACGTGCAGGGATGATGGGCCAAGTGCCAGCCTGACTGTTGGCCATCCCACCGGCCCCCAGGGGAGGCATGCCTGCCTGGCTGCTGTGACACAGACAGGGCGAGTGAGGACACAAGCTGCAGCCCACAGGGGACATTATCCCAAATATCCTCATTATCGAGGCAAGTGTCTCTGAACCCATCAGTGTTGAACAGCCACAAGTGCCCTCACCCTGGAAGACAGGGCCATTTCATCAACTCTAATGGCAATTTTCCTCCATCCCAGTCGGTTGCGAGTCACAGGCTCCTCTGGGTGCTGGAGGCCACCAGGCAGGTGTCAGGCACAGAGCAGGTGTGCAGATGCAAAGACCACCAGGGGGCGCATTGCTGGGGGCCAAGGTGAGGCAGGAGGTTTAAGTTGGAGCGAGTCAGCAGGCCAGAGCTCGGGAGAAGAGTAAATATTAATAGCTTTATTACATGTCTTTCTTATAAATAAAAGAAAAATGTTTTTGGCTGCTAATGACCTTCAAATTAGCAGCTCTTTCAAAAAGCACTTATGTATTTTTAATTCCAAATGTAGCTGAGTGTCAGTTGCAGCAGCAATGGAAGCAGTAGGGCAGCTGGGTAGTTTCAAATAAGAGGAAATCCAGATCATTATTTTTGAAACTGTCAGCTTTTACGCCTTTTAATGGATTCACTTTCTCTCATCTCTTCCCCCACTTCTGTGCTCTTTGAAGATTCCCAGGCATTCTCCGTGGGAGAAAGGAACAGAGGCACAGGTCTGCCATATGGAAGGACCTGGGCTTTAGTTCCCACCTGGGCATGCAGGGTGTCACAGTCCCCGGCAGGGGGGCTTTGGCACAAGGGCTTGCGAAGAGCATCAGAGAGAAGAGGAGAGAGAGAGTTCCAGCCTGGGATGCAGGGTGCTGGGTAATGGGACCTGGGGCTTCCTTCTCTACCCTGCTCCTGATTCTAAGTAACCAAAAGAGAAATCAGTGACCTCAGAGCAGCAGACAGAGAGATTAGCAGGGACGTAGAAGATAGACCAATACAATGAGAGAGAGGACACGGAGGCAGAATTAGACAGGGAATCAGTGAGAAGCTGAGTAGGGAGGAAACTTGAAATAGAGCAGGGCTTCTCGGCGTGTGGACCCCAGACCAGCAGCTGCAGCATCACCTGGGAACTTGTTAGAAATGCAAGCTCTCGGGCTCCAGCTCAGAAGCAATGGATCAGAAACTCTAAGGGATGGGCCCCACCACCTGTGTTTTCATAAGGCTTCCAAGTAGTTCTGATGCTCACTAATGTGTGAGGACCACTGATCTAGAGCAGAGGAACCCAGGCAGAGGAAGGAAGGCAGGAGGGCAATGAAGGGAGGCGAGAAGGTAGGAAGAGGTCTTGATGGTGGCAAAGGAGGAGGAAGAGGCACCTAAGAGAGAAGAGAAATGCGGGTGTGAGTCTATCCCTCCACTCATACACTCCTTGTCATTTTCAAATAGCCCACAGGTGACTGTTCCACGGATGCCACAAACACCTGCGCTCACACCTGGGACCTCTCTTTCCCAGTGGGTTTCTTAGTTGAGCTGACCTCAACTAAGGTCGCCAGTAACCTGCAGCTGTACCAGGCCTCTTCTGACACTGGGGAGGATGCTATGTCATTTCGCTGATCTGAAAAATGGGAGTGGTGTTCCTCCTTTGCTCTTGTGGGCTCCTGACAATCCTTTCCAATGGGCACTCCATTTTCATCTCAGCTTCCAGGAGGACCAGCTTCCAGGCTGAATTTTACATAAAGCTGAGCTTTTCTCCAAGTTGTCAGGCTGATGGACAATGGGCAAGGATATTTCTTGTTTGGTCATGGAGCTCTTGGTGCTTAAGGCATAAATGTCCACATGTTCAAAGTTAACAAATGCATGCTGTCTCCAAATCCAGCCAATAGACCTTTATTAAGTGCCTACTCCATACAAAGGTGGCTCTGCCTAGCTAACCCCCCCCCAAGGACCTCTGATCTCCTAGATAGTGATTGATAATAAGGACCCCGACCCCACACAGACCTCAGCCTGGTGTTTGTCTTCTCCAAAGACTTACTTTCTCAAGCATTCATTCTGGCACTGTGAAAAATGGGGCTCTCAGGACTACTCTGATTTTAGCAGTGCTAAGTGTAACTATTAATTCAACAAATGTTTACTTAGTAGGGACTTCAAGCCATCTGGAAACATGCACGCTTTCCAAGTGCTTAGGATCCATCAGTAGACAAAACACAGATCTGGGTCTTCAACAGGATCTAGGAAGGGGAGACAGACAAGTAACAATAAACATAAACATAAATAAAATTTCTAACATCTTTGAAGGTAAAAGTGCTGTGGAAAAAGGAAAAGTTGGAGAGTAGGAGAGTAGTTTGCAATTTTAATTATGGTGATGGGGCAGAACTCATTGAGAAGGTGGGACTTGGGCAAATACTTGAAGGAGGTAAGGGAGTGAGCCAGGATGGGAGTCCTGAAGGCAAACGCCACTGGAGCTATGGTCTGGTATGTTCAAACAACAGCCTGACATCTTCAAAGAACAGTAAACAGACTTTCCATATGCTATCTCACTATGCCTTAATGCACCAGCTATTGTTATTAGCATTTCACTGATGTAAAAACTTAGATGTAAAAACAGAGGTTTAGGAAGTCTGCATGGTTTGGTTAAGGTACTGGGTTGCAGAAAAGAGATTCCAATCCTGATTGAAATGATCCTAAAACACACATTGTTTTCTAAAACTTACCTTGCTTCCCTGTGTGTAAAAGTGGATGTGGGGATGTGGATCACAAATTGGACACAGAGCCAAGCCATGAAGACAAGGGAACTGCCACAAAGTATGGCCCATCTTCCAAACAGGGCACATGCATCTTTGTGTAAGACACAAAGAAAGTGGTCTTACACTAGAAAAGGGAAAACTCAGGGCCAACAGAAGATGCTAGTCCTCAACAGTAACAGAAGAGTCAAGATCAGCCATTTTAAGTGATTTCAAATCTCCCAGCTGGTTGACGGATGTCACAGGACTCTACCAGGAGTTGTCTGATGGTAAGAAGTCAAGGCAATCTGGGTGCCCATTGCTGAGGAAGTCAATAGTCAAAATGTGCTGGATGCACACCAGGAGTGCTTGTGTTCCAGGTAATGGACTGTTAGATTTTTTTCACATTAACAGTTGCATAGAGTTTAAGATCACAGGGCTCAATAGGCAAAGCAAGAATTAGGTTGGATATGTAATATAATACCTATTCTACAGGAACATACATAACCAAATTATCTGCATTGAACACAGTAGAATGGTTGCCTATGGTTAGGGATAATGGGGATAAGCTACCATTCCCCATTTATTTCTCTTGCTGCCTTTAAACTAGATCAATACACTTATGTGTGTGTGTGTGTGTGTGTGTGTGTGTGTATACATATACATATATACATATATGTATATGTATATACATATATGTATACATACATATCTGTTTCTGGACATATGAGATGCTTCATGAGTTTACCAACTCATTCTAAGACAGCACTATCTTAATTATCACAGCCTCATTACACATTTTAATGTTGTGTAACATGGGTCATCCATCCTTATTCACTTTCATAATTCTCATGACTATTTTCATCTGTATACTTTTCCAATTGAATTATGAGATAATATGTAAAGTTCCAAAATACTGGTATTTTTATTGATATAGCTCTAAATATTAAATTAATATGGGAGAGTGGAAATCTTTATACCAGATATATCTTCTAATTTACAAATATGGACATTTCTCTCCATTTCATCAAGTAGTCTTTTATACTCCTCAGCAAAGTGTTGTACTTTTCTTACAGATGCTGCATATTTTTTGCTAAAAATGCCTGTAATTCAAGTTTTGCTGTAGTCAAGGGAATCTTCTTTTTCATTACACTTTCTAATGTTTTTTTCAGTGATAATGAGTGCTTTATTTATTTTTAACATCTTTATTGGAGTATAATTGCTTTACATTGTTGTGTTAGTTTCTGCTGTATAACAAAGTGAATCAGTTATACATATACATATATCCCCATATCCCCTCCCTCTTGCGTCTGCCTCCCACCCTCCCTATCCCACCCGTCTTGGTGGTCACAAAGCACCGAGCTGATCTCCCTGTGCTATGCGGCTGCTTCCCACTAGCTATCTATTTTACATTTGGTAGTGTATATATGTCCATGCCACTCTCTCACTTCTTCCCAGCTTACCCTTCCCCCTACCCATGTCCTCAGGTCCATTCTCTGCATCTGCGTCTTATTCCTGTCCTGCCCCTAGGTACTTCAGAACCTTTTTTTTTTAGATTCCATATATATGTGTTAGCATACGGTATTTGTCTTTCTCTTTCTGACCTACTTCACTCTGTATGACAGACTCTAGGTCCATCCACCTCACTACAAAGAACTCAGTTTCGTTTCTTTTTATGGCTGAGTAATATTCCATTGTATATATGTACCACATCTTCTTTATCCATTCATCTGTCGATGGGCATTTAGGTTGCTTCCATGACCTGGCTATTATAAATAGAGCTGCAATGAACATTGGGGGTGCATGTGTCTTTTTGAATTATGGTTTTCTCAGGGTATATGCCCAGTACTGGGATTGCTGTGTCATATGGTAGTTCTACTTGTAGTTTTTTAACTCACCTCCATACTGTTTTCCGTAGTGGCTGTATCAATTTACATTCCCACCAGCAGTGCAAGAGGGTTCCCTTTTCTCCACATCCTCTCCAGCATTTGTTTTTTGTAGATTTTCTGATGATGCCCGTTCTAACTTGTGTGAGGTGAAATCGCATTGTAGTTTTGATTTGCATTTCTCTAGCGATTAGTGATGTTGAGCAGCTTTTCATGTGCTTCTTGGCCATCTGTATGTCTTCTTTGGGGAAATGTCTATTTAGGTCTTCTAACCATTTTAGGATTGGATTGTTTGATTTTTTAATATTGAGCTGCATGAGCTGCTTGTAAATTTTGAAGATTAATCCTCTGTCAGTTGCTTCATTTGCAAATATTTTCTCCCATTCTGAGGGTTGTCTTTTGGTCTTGTTTATGGATTCCTTTGCTGTGCAAAAGCTTTGAAGTTTCATTAGGTCCCATTTGTTTATTTTTGTTTTGATTTCCATTTCTCTAGGAGGTGGATCAAAAAAGATCTTGCTGTGATTTGTGTCATAGAGTGTTCTGCCTATGTTTTCCTCTAAGAGTTTGATAGTTTCTGGGCTTACATTTAGGTCTTTAATCCATTTTGAGCTTATTTTTCTGTATGGTGTTAGGGAGTGTTCTAATTTCATTCATTTACATGTAGCTGTCCAGTTTTCCCAACACCACTTATTGAAGAGACTGTCTTTTCTCCATTGTATATCCTTGCCTCCTTTGTTATCGATTAGTTGACCATATGTGCGTGGGTTTATCTCTGGGCTTTCTATCCTGTTCCATTGATCTATATTTGTGTTTTTTGTGCCAGTACCATATTGTCTTGATTACTGTAGCTTTGTAGTATAGTGTGAAGTCATGTAGTCTGATTCTTCCAGCTCCGTTTTTTTCCCTCAAGACTGATTTGGCTATTTGGGGTCTTTTGTGTTTCCATACAAATTGTGAAATTTTTTGTTCTAGTTCTGTGAAAAATTCCATTGGTAATTTGATAGGGTTTGCATTGAATCTGTAGATTGCTTTGGGTAGTATAGTCATTTTTCACAATATTGATTCTTCCAATCCAAGAACATGATATATCTCTCCATCTGATGGTATCATCTTTAATTTCTTTTATCAGTGTCTTATATTTTTCTGCATACAGGACTTTTGTCTCCCTAGGTAGGTTTATTCCTAGGTATTTTATTCTTTTTGTTGCAATGGTAAATGGGAGTGTTTTCTTGATTTCACTTTCAGATTTTTCATCATTAGTGTATAGGAATGCCAGAGATTTCTGTGCATTAATTTTGTATCCTGCAACTTTACCAGATTCATTGATTAGCTCTAGTAGTTTTCTGGTGGCATCTTTAGGATTCTCTATGTATAGTATCATGTCATCTGCAAACAGTGACAGTTTTACTTCTTCTTTTCCAGTTTGTATTCCTTTTATTTCCTTTTCTTCTCTTGATTGCCATGGCTAGGACTCCCAAAACTATGTTGAATAATAGTGGTGAGAGTGGACATCCTTGTCTTGTTCCTGATCTCAGAGGAAATGCTTTCAGTTTTTCACCATTGAGAATGATGTTTGGTGTGGGTTTGTCGTATATGACCTTTATTATGTTGAAGTAGGTTTCCTCTATGCCCACTTTCTGGAGAGTTTTTTTTATCATAAATCGGTGTTGAATTTTCTCAAAAGCTTGTTCTGCATCTATTGAGATGATCATATGGTTTTTCTTCTTCCATTTTTAATATGGTGTATCACATTGATTGATTTGTGTATGTTGAAGAATCCTTGCATCCCTGGGGTAAATCCCACTTGATCATGGTGTATGATCCTTTTAATGTGTTGTTGGATTGAGTTTGCTAGTATTTTGTTGAGGATTTTTCCTTCTATATTCATCAGTGATATTGGTCTGTAATTTTCTTTTTTTGTAGTATCTTTGTCTGGTTTTGGTATCAGGGTGATAGTGACCTCATAGAATGAGTTTGGGAGTGGTCCTTCCTCTGCAATTTTTTGGAAGAGTTTGAGAAGGATGGGTGTTATCTCTTCTCTAAATGTTTGATAGAATTCACTTGTGAATTCATCTGGTCCTAGACTTTTGTTTGTTGGAAGATTTTTAATGACAGTTTCAAATTCATTATTTGTGATTTGTCTATTCATATTTTCTATTTCTTCCTGGTTCAGACTTGGAAGTTTTACCTTTCTAAGAATTTGCCCATTTCTTCCAGGTTGTCCATTTTATTGGCATAGAGTCTCTTAGGCTGATTTGTATTTCTGTGATGTCTTTTGTAACTACTCATTTTTTAAAATTTCTAATTATATTGATTTGAGTCCTCTCCCTCTTTTTCTTGATGAGCCTGGTTAAAGGTTTATCAACTTAGTTTATCTTCTCAAAGAACAAAATTTTACTTTCAGGTTTTTTTGCTAATGTTTTCTTCATCCCTATTTCATTTGTTTCTCTCTGATCTTTATGATTTCTTTCCTTCTGCTATCTTTGGGGTTTTTTTGTTCTTCTTTCTCTACTTCCTTTAGGTGTAAGGTTAGATTATTTGAGATTTTTCTTGTTTCTTGAGGTAGGCTTGTATAGCTATAAACGTCCCTCTTAGAACTGCTTTTGCTGCATCCTATAGGCTTTGGATCATCATGTTTTCATTGTCAATTGTCTCTAGGTATTTTTTGATTTCCTCTTTGATTTCTTCAGTGATCTCTTGTTTATTTAGTAACATAATGTTTAGTCTCCATGTCTTTGTGTATTTTAAGTTTTTTTCCCTGTAATTGATTTCTAATCTCATACCGCTGGGGTCAGAAAAGATGCTTGATATGATTTCAATGTTCTTAAATTTACTGAGGCTTGATTTGTGACCCAGGATGTGATCTATCCTGGAGAAAGTTCCATGCACACTTGAGAGGAAAGTGTAATCTGTTGTTTTTGGATCGAATGTCCTATAAATATCAATTAAATCTATCTGGTCTATTGTGTCATTTAAAGCTTGTGTTTCCTTATTAATTTTCTGTTTGGATGATCTGTCCATTGGTGTAAGTGAGGTGTTAAAATCCCTCACTATTATTGTGTTACTGTCAATTTCCTCTTTTAGAGCTGTTAGCAGTTGCCTTATGTATTGAGGTGCTCCTATGTTGGGTGCATATATATTTATAATTGTTATATATTCTTCTTGGATTGATCCCTTGATCATTATGTAGTGTCATTCCTTGTCTCTTGTAACATTCTTTATTTTAAAGTCTATTTTATCTGATATGAGTATTGCTACTCCAGCTTTCTTTTCATTTCCATTTGCATGGAATATATTTTTCCATCCCTCACTTTCAGTCTGTATGTGTCCCTATGTGTGAAGTGAGTCTCTTGCAGACAGCAAGAAAAGTGGGTCTTGTTTTTGTATCCATTCAGCAAGCCTGTGTCTTTTGGTTGGAGCATTTAATCCATTCATGTTTAGGGTAATTATCGATACGTGTGTTCCTATGACCATTTTCTTAATTGTTTTGGGTTTGTTTTTGTAGGTCCTTTTCTTCTCTTGTGTTTCCCACTTAGAGAAGTTCCTTTAGCATTTGTTGTAGAGCTTGTTTGGTGGTGCTGAATTCTCTTAGCTTTTCCTTGTCTGTAAAACTTTTGATTTCTCTATCGAATGCAAATGAGATTCTTGCTGGATAGAGTAATCTTGGTTGTAGGTTCTTCCCTTTCATTACTTTAAGTATATCATGCCACTCCCTTCTGGCTTGTAGAGTTTCTGCTGAGAAATCAGCTGTTAACCTTATGAGCGTTCCCTTGTAGATTATTTGTCATTTTTCCCTTGCTGCTTTCAATAATTTTTCTTTGTCTTTAATTTTTGCCAATTTGATTACTATGTGTCTCAGCGTGTTTCTCCTTGGGACTCTCTGTGCTTCCTTGACTTGCATGGCTATTTCCTTTCCCATGTTAGAGAAGTTTTCCACTATAATCTCTTCAAATATTTTCTTGGGTCCTTTCTCTCTCTCTTCTCCTTTTGGGACCCCTGTAATGCAAATGTTGTTGCCTTTAATGTTGTCCCAGTGGTCTGTCTTCATTTCTGTCTTCATTTCTTTTCATTTCATTACATTTCTTTTCATTCTTTTTTCTTCATTCTGTTCCACAGCAGTGAATTCCACAATTCTGTCTTACAGTTCACTTATCTGTTCTTCTGCCACAGATATTCTGCTATTGATTCCTTCTAGTGTATTTTTTCATTTAAGTTATTGTATTGTTCATCTCTGTTTGTTTGTTCTTTAATTCTTCCAGATCTTTGTTAAACGTTTCTTGCATCTTCTTGACCTTTGCCTCCATTCTTTTTCCGAGGTCCTGGATCATTTTCACTACCATTATTCTGAATTATTTTTCTGGAATGTTGCCTATCTCTGTTTCATTTAGTTGTTTTCCTGGGGTTTTATCTTGTTCCTTCATCTGGTGCATAGCCCTCTGCCTTTTCATCTTGTCTTTCTTTCTGTGAATGTCGTTTTTGTTCCACAGGCTGCAGGATTGTAGTTCTTCTTGCTTCTTCTCTGTGGTGCATGACTCTTTTTGAATTACGGTTTTCTCAGGGTATATGCCCAGTAGTTGGATTGCTGGGTCAAATCGTAGTTCTATTTTTAATTTTTTAAGGAAACTCCACACTATTCTCCATAATGGCCGTATCAGTTTACATTCCCACCAACAGTGCAAGAGGGTTACTTTTCTCCACACACTCTCCAGCATTTATTGTTTGTAGATTTTTCGATGATGGCCATTCAGACCAGTGTGAGGTGATACCTCATTGTAGTTTTCATTTGCATTTCTCTAATGATTAGTGAAGTTGAGCATCCCTTCATATGTTTGTTGGCCATCTGTATGTCTTCTTTGGAGAACTGTCGATTTAGGTCTTCTGTCCATTTTTATATTGGGTTGTTTGTTTTCTTGATATTGAACTTCATGAGCTGCTTGCATATTTTGGAGATTAATCCTTTGTCAGTTGCTTCATTTGCAAATATGTTCTCCCATTCTGAGGGTTGTCTTTTTGTCTTGTTTATGGTTTCCTTTTCTCTGCAAAAGCTTTAAAGTTTCATTAGGTCCCATTTGTTTACTTTTATATTTATTTCCATTTCTCTAGGAGGTGGGTCAAAAACGATCTTGCTGTGATTTATGTCATAGATCATCCTGCCTACGTTTTCCTCTAAGAGTTTTATCGAGTCTGGCCTTATCTTTAGCTCTTTAATCCATTTTTTATTCTTTTTTTTTAATTTTATTTTACTTTTGGCTGTGTTGGGTCTTCATTTTTGTGCGAGGGTTTTCTCTAGTTGTGGCAAGCGGGGGCCACTCTTCATCACTGTGCACAGGCCTCTCACTATCGCGGCCTCTCTTGTTGCGGAGCACAGGCTCCAGACATGCAGGCTCAGTAATTGTGGCTCACGGGCCTAGTTGCTCCGCAGCATGTGGGATCTTCCCAGACCAGGGCTCGAACCCGGGTCCCCTGCATTAGCAGGCAGATTCTCAACCACTGCACCATGAGGGAAGCCCTCTTTAATCCATTTTGAGTTTATTTTTGTGTGTGCTGTTAGGGAGTGTTCTAATTTCATTCATTTACATGTAGTTGTCCAGTTTCTCCAGCACCACTTATGAAGAGGCTCTCTTTTCTGCATTGTATATTCTTGCCTCCTTTATCAAAGATAAGGTGACCGTATGTGCATGGTTATTTCTCTGGGCTTTCTATCCTCTTCCATTTATCTATATTTCTGTTTTTGTGCCAGTTCCATACTGTCCTGATTATTGTAACTTTGTAATGTAGTCTGAAGTTAGGGAGCTTGATTCCTCCAGCTCCGTTTTTCTTTCTCAGGATTGCATTGGCTATTCAGGACCTTTTATATTTCCATACAAATTGTGAAATTTTTTGTTCTAGTTCTGTGAAAAATGCCAGTGGTAGTTTCATAGGGATTGCATTGAATCTGTAGATTGCTTTGGGTAGTAGAGTCATTTTCACAATGTTGATTCTTCCAATCCAAGAACATAGTATATCTCTCCATCTTTTTGTATCATCTTTAATTTCTTTCATCAGTGTCTTATAGTTTTCTGCATACAGATCTTTTTTCTCCTTAGGTAAGTTTATTCTAAGGTATTTTATTCTTTTTGTTGCAATGGTAAATGATAGTGTTTCCTTAATTTCCCTTTCAGATTTTTCATCGTTAGTGTATAGGACTGCAAGAGATTTCTGTGCATTAATTTTATAAACTACTACTTTACCAGGGTCATTGATTAGTTCTAGTAGTTTTCTGGTAGCATCTTTAGGATTCACTATGTATAGTATCATGTCATCTGCAAATGACAGTTTTACTTCTTTTCTGATTTGGATTCCTTTTATTTCTTTTCTGTCTCTGATTGATGTGGATAAAACTTTGAAAACTCTGTTGAACAATAGTAGTGATAGTGGGCAACCTTGTCTTGTTCCTGATCTTAGTGGAAATGGTTTCAGTTTTTCACCATTGAGGACGATGTTGGCTGTGAGTTTGTCGTATATGGCCAGTATTATGTTGAGGTATGTTCCCTCTAGGCCTACATTTTGGAATGTTTTTATCATAAATGGGTGTTGAATATTCTCAGAAGCTTTTTCTGCATCTATTGAGATGATCATATGTTTTTTCTCCTTCAATTTGTTAATGTGGTATATCACATTGATTGATTTACATATACTGAAGAATCCTTGCATTCCTGGAATAAACCCCACTTGATCATGGTGTATGATCCTTTTAATGTGCTGTTGGATTCTGTTTGCTAGTATTTTGTTCAGGTTTTTTGCATTTATGTTCATCAGTGTTATTGGCCTGTAGTTTTCTTTTTTTGTGTGCCATCTTTGTCTGGTTTTGGTATCAGGATGATGGTGGCCTCATACAATGAGTTTGGGAGTGTTCCTCCCTCTGCTATATTTTGGAAGAGTTTGAGAAGGATAGTTGTTAGCTCTTCTCTAAATGTTTGATAGAATTCGCCTGTGAAGACATCTGGTCCTGGGCTTTTGTTTTTTGGAAGATTTTTAATCATAATTTCAATTCCAGTGCTTGTGATTGGTCTGTTTATATTTTCTATTTCTTCCTGGTTCAGTCTCAGAAGGTTGGGCTTTTCTAAGAATTTATCCATTTCTTCCAGGTTGTCCATTTTATTGGCATATAGTAGCTTGTAGTAATCTCTTGTGATCCTTTGTATTTCAGCAGTATCAGTTGTTACTTCTCCTTTTTCTTTTCTAATTCTGTTGATTTGAGTCTTCTCGCTTTTTTTCTTTATGAGTATGGCTAATGGTTTATCAATTTTGTTTATCTTCTTAAAGAACCACCTTTTAGTTTTATTGATCTTTGCCATCGTTTCCTTCATTTCCTTTTCATTTATTTCTAATCTGATATTTTTTATTTCTTTCCTTCTGTTAACTTTGGGTTTTTTTTTTTTTTTTTGGTTCTTCTTTCTCTAATTGCTTTAGGTGTAAGTTTAGGCTATTTATTTGAGATTTTTCTTGTTACTTGAGGTAGGATTGTATTGCTATAAACCTCTGTCTTAGAACTGCTTTTGCTACATCCCATAGGTTTTGCATCATCACGTTTTCATTGTCATTTGTTTCTAGGTATTTTTTTAATTTCCTCTTTGATTTCTTCAGTCATCTCTTTGTTATTTAGTAGTGTATTGTTTAGCCCCATGTGTTTGTAGTTTTTACAGATTTTTTCCTCTAATTAATATCGAGTCTCATAGCATTGTGACCTCTGAAGCCTGAGCCTCAGCTCCCAGCTCCCACCCACCCCAGCAGGTGAGCAGACAAGCTTCTCAGGCTGGTGAGTGCTGGTCAGCCCTGATCCTCTGTGCAGAAATCTCTCCGCTTTTCCCTCTGCACCCTTGTTGCTGCGCTCTCCTCTGTGACTCCAAAGCTTCTCCACCCCGCAGATCCCCCATCTCCACCAGTGAAGAGGATTCATAGTGTGTGGAAACTTTTCCTCCTTCATGTCTCCGTCCAAAGGGTGCAGGTCCTGTCCCTATTCTTTTGCCTCTGTTTGTTCTTTTTTCTTTTGCCTTACCCAGGCACATGAGGAGTTTCTTGCCTTTTCAGAAGTCTGAGGTCTTCTGCCAGCATTCAGTAGGTGTTCTGTAAGAGTTGTTCCACATGTAGATGTATTTTTGATGTATTTGTGGGGAGGAAGGTGATCTCCACGTCTAACTCCTCTGTCATCTTGAAGGTCCTCTACACTTTCTAATTTTTAATATATATTTTATAAATATCAAACATGCTGGGCATTATTATTATTTAAAATTTTTTCAATGGAATTTATTATTTCATTTGTTTGTCTTTTATTCAGAAACATAATATCACAGTCTACAATACAAGAGAATATTAATTTCAAGTTATCCATATTTTTAATTTGGATCCTACCTTATTGCATTGTCTGGAACTTCTAGAAAAATATTCAATAATATATTGGCAGAAGTATTTCTCTTTTTTCTCATTTAAATGGAAATGCCTTTATTTTTTCACAATGAAGTGTGCTATTGGTTGCTGCTGTTATATGAATATTCAAATAAGGGAGTTCCTAATAATAAGAATTATTATTTTAAATAAATACTTTATTTTTTTCAAATGCATTTTAACATCTACAGATAAGAGAATATATTGAACCAGACTTGAATTCCTGAAGTAAACTCTACTTCATCATGGCATGTTTTGTTTTTAATTTACTGGTGGATCTGATATGCTATAATTTTACTTAGGAGTCTTGCTTCCATATTAATAAATATGATTAGGGTGTAGTTTTCTTGTTTGCATATTTGCTAGCATTTTGTTTTCAATGGCCCTGAGTATTTAATTTTCACTTTTATGAAAGTATAATATAGAAGAAAAACTGTCCAAATTATATCAACAGCCTGATGAATTTTCATAAAGCAAACTTACCCATGTAACCACCACCTACATCAGGAAATAAGAAAGCCACTAGCATCAAGTTCCCTCCCAGTCACTATTCCCCCAGCTTTGCAAAAGTAAACAGGTAGCCATCTCCTGACTTCTAAAACCAGACTGTTTTACATTATTTTGGACTTTATATAAATGGAATAATAGTGTTTATTATTCTGTATCTGATTTGTTTTTCTCAAATCATATTTGTGAAATTCATGTCCTTATAATTTAATTCATTCATCTGAATAGCTGTATGATATTCATTTGCATGAATATACCACAATTTGCTTATTTACTTCATTGTCATACATTTGAGCTATTTCCAGTTTTTGATTGTTATAATTGTACTATGAATATTCTCACACATGTCTTTTGGTGTACATGTCTTTCAATAAACACATGTCTGCATTTCTGTTAGTATATACCTAGAAGTGAAATTGCTGGGTCCTGGAATATCTATATGTACTGTTTTAATAGGTACTTTCAAGTAGTTTTCTAAAGTCATAGAATAGGAGATGAAGTTTCTCCCAAAGTGATAGCTTCCAATTTTTCATGAAAAACCAAGGTGCTGTTGGGCCAACCTGGCTAAGGACTTGAATATAAAATTTCCATTTGACAAGTGAGGCTCATTGGACACTCCCCAATTTGTTAAATCATTGATCCTGGGTCACAAGGACTTCATGATCAGGCATTTACTTTCCACAAGAGCAAATTAATAGATGCTTTTCAGAAGGGATGTACTTGAACACTGTGAATCCATCCACATAGTCCCATAGACTCAGAGAGCAGGATTTGAATTTTATCAGAGTTTATCGGCCACCCAAGAGGCATGATCACATTACAGTCAGAACCACAGAGACCCAAACTTCTGACTTGCCAACCAACAGGACATCATTTATGTAGGAAAGCATTGGACATCAGGAAGTAGAAACACTCTTGCAAAAATCTGATTCATTCACCACTGGCAAATCACAACACAGTTTAGGCACCCATGGGGAAATGTTAAGCATCCAGTGAGTACTTCTCTTCTGATCAAGAGACCCTCCTCTGGACTTTATGAGCATTCACAATGCATGCATGTAAAACATCAATATCAATTACACATTCAGCAGTGAAAGCCACAACCATAGTACATTTAATTGTCCTGAAGGGTCCCAACCACAAAATTACTCCCTTACCCTTCTCTGAACCTTGTCTAAACCCCCATTAACTACATCTGCTTTTTTATTTCCTGATCTGGGTGGTGGTTACATGGGTGAGTTTGTTTTATGAAAATTCATCAGGCTTTTGACTTATAATTTGGACAATTTTTATTCTATATTATAGTTTCATAAAGGTGAATATTAAATTATCAGGCAAGGGGAACAATGGTGACTTGGGCAACTGTGTCCAACAGAGCCACAAAATTTGAATCTCTTCTCTCCCTGAAGTTCCCTAGCACACACAGACAAGTGCATATTGCCTTCAGTACTTCTGAACAGTAGGAGATCTCAGCCCCAAGTCTAATCATCTTTCTCCTTAAAGAAATTGAGTGAGGGAAAGATGAATCAAGGGGACTGGAGAGAGAGTAGCTTCACACCGTAAGTAAGGCACATTTACTTTCCATTTCGAGCACTGCAGCAGCTACTCTCAGCTCAAACAAACAAAATTCCATTGTTTCAGTCTATCCAATACTATAAGGAATGGTGATGTCCTCATGGCTAAAACCCTCTGTTTCATCATTGGGAACCTCTTGACTCAGAAATCACAGCCACATTGATTTTCATCTGGGGTCATGGGGTGTGTGCCATCTGGCTGGCTTGGGCTTGGCTCCCACAGCAGTAACCTTCTTTGAGGAGCCCATATTAATCTGGGACCTCATTTCCCATTAAGAAGATAATACTTCCTAAGTTCTTACTCGATCTCCACATAAGGGCTAGAGGAATTTTCCAGGGTGGCAGGGTTGACAGCAAGCATTTATCTAGATTTCGTTGGGTCAGTTTCTCATTCTACAGTGGGTCACTTTCATCATTATAGTAAACCCAGTTCAGAGCAGTAAGACCCTGAATACTAGTCAACACCTCATTTATGGTTTCCCAGAGGAGTTTGTCTGTTTTAGGGAAAACTCCTTTATTGCAGCCAGTACCTACTGCAAAAAAAAAAAAAAAAAAAAATCTCTAAACCTATTATTGTCAGCTCCAAATGGACCTGCAGTTGTCATGACAGACTGACAGAGCCCTAAGATGAACCAGCTGTTCCCATTCTTCCTTAACAAGCATCATGCATCCCACCCCCTTCATCTCCCAAGTGAATCTGCCAAAGGTCTATAGATTCTCCTGTTTTCTGCACATTGTGGTAACAGATTTCCCTCCTTTCATTATCTGTGTATGTGGGTGTTTTTGTAACTGTTATTTAATAGAGACAGAACCTTTAACCAGCTGCCCTCAAGAAAAATCTTAATATCAGTTATAGGGTCAACTTGAAGTTGACCACTGGACTGGCGAAGTCCACTCACCAGAGGAGAGTTACAATATCCAAGGTCCAGTTCAGGCAGCTGTCTTTGAACCTATTTCCTAGTATTTGATCTACAATTTCTCCCCAATTCCTTGTCATTAACAGGCAATGAAGTAGAGGATAATTTATTGCCTGGTTGAACATATATGTTGGTCAACATGTTTGCTGAAAGTGTCAAAACTGTGAAGGGTCAGAGATTTTACCCTACTTGCAAGCTAACAGGTTACCCTGCCATTGTTCCATGAATGCTATTCTACCAGACTCCTGGGTCAGAGATGGACAGTTTATTACCACAGAAATAGTAGTAACCATAATATCATAACTTTTGGACCAGTTCCCTGAGTCCCAGTTCCCACAGGGTGCCATGACATGGGCCAAAGGACACCTGCACATGCAGCGTGTTGCATTGCAGAAGAGGAACCCTGAACTTACTCAATAGTAAGTTTTCTTTTTGACCCAGAGAGAGACACTTTCTTTACTATACTTGACAGTAAGTATGCCTGTGCTTTGCTCCAGACAGTGTCTCCCAAGGCTATTTGCTATGCAAACATTCTTGAAAAAATAGTCCAGAACAAAGAGTAAGCATTGCCTTACCCAAAAGACGTGCAAGAAATCTAATTTACATAAAGTTCACCCTTTTGAGATGTACAGTCCTCTGAGTTTTGAAAAACATATATGGTCATGTAATCACTAGCACAATCAATATAGAATATTTTATCATCCCCAAGAGTTCACATGTGTTCCTCTGTTGTCAGTTTCTTCCCTCCACCCACAATCCCTGGCAACCACTGATCAGACTTTGAGCTCTATTGTTTTCATTTTCCAGAGTGTTATATAAATGGAATCATAAAAATTATAACCATTTATGTATGGCTTCTTTCACTTAGTGCAATGCTTTTGAGATTTGTCCATGTATTTTTAATGCTGAGTAGTATTCCATTGTACATACAATGATTTCTTTATCAATTCACCAGTTGATGGAAATTTGGATTGTTTCCAGTTTTTTACTATTATGAATAAATATGCTATAAACATCCACATACAAGCTTTTGGGTGAACCTATGTTTTCATTTCTTTTGAATAATTAGTTTGAAATAGATTCTTGGGTCATACAGTAAGTTCATGTTTAACTTTTTAAAAATACTGACTGCGGTTTTCCTAAGTGATTTGTACCATTGTTCACTTGTAGCAGCAATGGATGAAAATGTTAATTCACATCCCCGCACTTGACATGGAATTGTTTTTAATTCCAACCATTCTAATAAGTGTTCAGTTATACTTTTCATTTACATTTCTCTAATGATTAATGACGCCAAGCACCTTTTCATGTGCTTATCGTTTTGTATGTCTTATTTGGTGAAGCAGCTATTCAAGTCTTCTTTCCATTTTATAATTTTTCTTTTCTTATTGAGTTTGGAGAATTCTTTACATATTCTGGATAGACAATTAATTTATCAGACTTTCTTTTCTTTTCCCCCAGATGTTTTCTTCCAATCTATGGCTTTTTATTTTCTTAACATTCAAAGAACCTAAGTTTTACATTTTAATTAAATTCAATTTACTTTTTTTTAATCTCATGGTTTGTATTTTTGTGTCTTCTCTGATAAATCTTTGCTTAACTGAAAGTAAAAAACATTCTCTTTTATGTTTTCTTTGTTATGCTTTACAGTTTTCCTTTCTTTTTTTTTTCCTTTCTTTTTTTTTTTTTTTTTCACTTTTTAAATTTTTTTGGCCACTCTGCACAGCTTGTGAGATCTTAGTTCCCCAACCACGGATTGAACTGGGGATCCTGCAGTGGAAAGACAGAGTCCTAACCACTAGACCACCAGGGAATCCCCAGTTTTTCATTTTATATTTAGGCTTGTGATCCATTTTCAGTTGTTTTTGTTGAAGTTTTGCTTTGTCTTGTTTTTCTTTTTACATGTGGATATCCAACTGTTCCATCAATATTTGCTGAAAAGACTGTCTTTCATCTATTAAATTACATTGGGAACTTTAGTGAAAATCATTTGATTACATAGGTTTGAACTTATTTCTGCTATCTTTATTCTGTTCCATTTATCAGTATGTCTAATCTTTCACAAATATTACTGTGTTAATTATTGTATTTTACGGTAAGTGTGTAAATGATGTGGTCGTGTCTTCTGTGGTCTTCAAAAAATTGTTTTAGCTATTCTAAATAATTTCTTTACTTTTCCATGTAGATTTTAGAATCAGCTTTCTGATTTATACAAAAAGGTCTGCTGGTATTTTGAATGGAGTTGCAATGAATTTATAGTATAACTCTCCATTTATTTAGTCCTTCTTTGATAGCTTTCATTAATATTTTATAGTTTTAGGATGCAAATATTGGAATATATTTTGTTAATATTTTGTGTTTATGATGCTATTATAAGTGAAACTAATTTATATTTTAAATAAATGAACTATTTATTTTATTTTATATTTAAGTGGTCATCTCTACTATGTAGAAATGCATTATTTTTTAACCTTGACCTTGTTAAATTTACTAATTCTAGGATCTTGTTTGTACATCCTTTAGGATTTTCTACATAGACACTCATGTTATCTTCAAATAAATACAGCTTTATTCCTTCCTTTCTAACCTGCTGGCCTGGCCAGAAACTCCAGTAAAATGTTGGATAAAAGTGATATATATATATATATATATATATATATATATATATATATAAATGAGAGCAGACAAACCTGCCTTATTCCTTAGGGGGAAAGTATTCAGTCTTTCACACTAAATATGGTGTTAAGTGTAGACTTTTCTAGATGCCCCTTTTTAGACTGATTTGAGATATACTTTTTTCTTTTTGCTTTTTTTTTTTAGTTCCAAATATTTTCTAACTTCCCTTTTGATTTTTCTCTTTGGTGCATGAGTTATTTGAAAGCATGTTATTTACCTTCAAGAATTTGAGAATTTTCTAGATATTATTCTTTTACTGATTTCTAATGTAATTTTGGTTTTGGTCAAAGGGTAAACTTTTAATCATTTCAATTCTTTCAAATTTATTGAGATTTATTTTATGGTCCATAATATGGTCTATCCTGGTAAATAGTTCATGTGCATTTGAAAAAAGCTGTATTACACTGCTGTTGGGTGAGTGTACTATGGATGTCATGTAGCCCAGGTTGGTTGACAGCGTTGTGCAAGTCTTCCATATCTAGTTTTCTGTCTGCTCATTCTGTCAATTATTAAGAGAACAGTATTGACATTTCCAAAAATGATTGTTTGGTTTATCTATTTCTTTTTGTAGTTTTTCAGTTTTTGTATATTTTCAAGCTCTGTTGTTTAGAGCATAAACATGTAGGGTTGTTACATTCTCTTGATACACTGATATCTTTATTATCATGATATGCCCTTCTTTATCCCTGGTAATATTCTTTATTCTGATTAATGTTAGCATGCTGTATCATTTTCCATCCTTTTGTTTTTAATCTACTTATGTCTTTACATTTAAAGTGCATTTCTTCTAGGCAGCAAGTACTTGAGCCTTATTTCTTATCCAATCTACAATTCCACTGTGCAGTTAGAGTGGTGACACCATTGTCACTTAATGTAATTATTGAATAACATTGTTATAAGTGCAACTTTTAAAATACTATTGAGAGACACAAAAAAAGTTTTTAATAATGGAAAGGCTATTGTATTATTGGATAGAAAAATTCAATATTATAAAGAGTTCACTTGGTCTTAATTTAATATCTACATTTAATTTTGATCCCTATAAAATCAATAGATTATTTCTGAAGTAGAATATATTGAATCATATGTTGTTAGAAAAATAACCACGTATGTATCTCTAAGAAAATTCTGAAAAATAAAAATAATGAGGAAAAATTAGTCTTACAAATACTAAAATATTTTATAAATATAGAGTAAATAGTGTACTGTTGACATGACTGGAATATCTATGAGTGGAACAGAAAAGGGAATGGAGAAATAGACACAACATTCATGTAAAAATTTTGTATATCAGGAATCTGGATCAAGATAGTAGAGTAGGAAGATCCTGAACTCACCTCGCATGGACACACCAAAACTAAAACTATATATAGAACAAACATCTGAGAATGACCTGAAGACAAGCAGAACAGATTTTTTGCAACTAAGGATACAAAGAAAAGGTCACTTTGAGACAGGTAGGTGGGGGCAGAGATGCAGTCTTATCAGAACCCTCACTCCTGGTATGGAAGCCCACAGGCAGGAAGGTTATAACAATCGCAGAAGTTCCCCCTGAGGGGCCAGGATTCCAAGCCCCACATAAGGGTCCCCAGCCTTTGGGACCTGCAGCAGGAAGAGAGTCCCCATAACATCTAGCTTTGAAAACCTGTGGGACTTACATCTGGGAGAACCAGAAGGCTGTGGGAAAACCAAGACTCCACTCTTGAAGGGTTCACACATAAATACTCTCTCCAAGTCCCAGAACAGAAACAGAGGCTTGAAAAGCACCTGGATCATATGGGAAGGAGATTCATTGACTAATTTTAAGGTATATGCCAGAGGGGGCAGGGATTAGGTGGAAGTTTCACCAGGGACAGAAGTGCTGGAAGCCCCCCTTTGTTTTTTTTACCTTTTTCTTTGGTGAAATTATTGTGTATGATACTGTGTTGTATACTGGATTGACATGATTTCAAATCCACTTGTTTATTATTTTTAAAAAAGTAGTTTTAATCCATTTGTTTATGACAAAGACCAAAAAAAGTTGTTTTTAGCAATAAAGTTGTTTTGATATAAAAATGAAATAAATTGTGTCAATATTTCATCACGTCATCTGTTGTCATTGATAAGCACTTAGTAGCTTTACTGCTGAGGGCTCCCACTGGGGGTTTATCAATAAAACAGATAAAGAAACAACTATGGAAAGGGGACACTTAAATGATAAATATTGAAAGTTTGTAAGGAATATTCTAGAGTTTCGGTCAGAGGAAAGCTACCCTTTGCTGACCTGCTCTCTCAAGATCTTGAGACACTTGCTCCTGCCATAGCCAAGCGACTCTTTCTCATTCGGCAGGCAGTGGTGTTAAATAGTGCAGCAGTCTCAGGAAGAGAAGGGATATTTGCCTCCGCCCTAATAAAGGTGACTCCTTTATTGGCAGTGGTGGCAAATTTTGCAACAGCCTGAAAAGATCAGGCAGCCAGTCAACACAATTGTTCCCAAGCAATGCGCTCTAGCAACAAGGGACTTTTATTTTTGTGCTGGCAGCTGAACTTCAGCAAAGCCATCTCTCCAGAGAAACTCTAGAAAAGGTAAACCTCCACTTAATTTGAACTTTATTCCTTTCATTTTACCTTGCTTGGAACGATAGAGTAATAAAGCTATCATTTGTTTGGAGTATGTTATTTATTGGCTTATTAAGAAACATTATTCTGTGTGCTATTGGCTTGCAAAATTATTATAATTCCCAATGTGAATCTGTGTTAAATGAAATATTGGCAAAGACAATTTCAGTCTCTGAGCATAATTTGCCACCCCCCAAAACCAAACACACTGTAATTGTAGCTGTATGACACTATACAATTGCCAAAACCTGTAGAACTTTAAAGCAGAAAGAGTAAATCTTAACATCTGCAAATTTAAAAAACTCATTTAGGAGATTGTGAGTACACCCTAGGATGGAAAGTAGAATGTGACAGAAGAAACTAACTGTATTACAAATGTATGGAACAACCTCACTGAAGAGGATGAGGGAAAAATTGCTAATCTAAGTACTTTGGAAGTGAGTAGAATCTGTAAGACTAAAAGCAAAGGGACATGTACTTCAACACTGTACTCTAATTGATAAAGCTGTTTTCCAATGAGTACAGGTTAACAATTCTGAAAACACTATACATGTATACTGGAATTGAGCAATTAAGTAAGTGCATGACAGATGGTAGGAGCCAGGGTTCGCAATATTAGAGTAGGATTTTACTGATAGGCAAGGAAGGAAGCTAGAAAGAACATGTGGTGCTGGATTATAGTTGAAGACATCGATAGGAACTCATGTTTAGCTTAGTATACATTCAGATGGTTGTATAGAAATATTTATAGATATGTGTACATACACGGGTTATTATACACACATATATTCCTTGTTCTGTTAGCTGAGAAGGCCTAGAAGCAATGACATTCCAATTAAAATGAGCACACGTAGAGCCCATACCTTGGTTTGTAATATCATTCTCCAGTGAAAGGAATAGGGCTCCTTAGAGAAATGGTTGATTCTAGGACTGGGACAGGAAATATAAAGATGAGCCTGGAGCATCTTGCAGTAAGGAAGTACTTAAGAAAACACACATTCACAATGATGGGGGTATGCCAAAGGGACACAGGGTCCAGCTAAAGAACTCTCAATGGCCAAAGCAAAACAACTGGAGCAACAAAATAAATAAAGTGGTATTGGATTATAAACCAAATTATAAAATAAATATTCATGAGTCCATACTGACATAAATAAATCATTGACTAAATAAAGAAATATGTACATACCTACATAACTTATAAATAGTGGGAGAATAGACAAATCTTCCATGCAGAATTCTCAATAATTCATGAAGATACTCTGTTTCAAGAAAGTGGAGCATAAGTCCCCACTCCTTAGATGTGAGCTGCACATAGCAACTTCCTTTCAAAGAGTAAAGTGTAGAAAGGCGGAAAAACAGAGTGACTTTATAGTGGAGAAACCTGACTACCTCAGCCAGGTAATCAAGGTTAACATCAACAGTAATTTAGTCATGAGTATAGTATGTTCGTTTTACATGTGATGAGAATGGTACTTTACCTTTGTGGTCTTCCTCCCAGTCTAATCATGAGAAAAACATAAGACAAAGCCTAACTGAAGGACACTATACAAAGTACCCAACCAGTGCTCCTCAAAATTGTCAAGGTCATCAGAAACAAGGGAAATCTGAAAAACTGACTAAGAGGAATCTAAGGAGATGTGATGACTAAATGTGATGTGATAAGATCCTGGAACAGGAAAAGGACATTAGATAAAAACTAAGGAAAATCTGAACAATAAAGTATGGACTTTAGTTAATAATAATGTGTTAATATTGATTTATTAATTGCTTCTATTGAATCATACTAATCTGTTAATAATAGGAGAATCTGGGATGGGGTATATAGAAACTGTACTTCGCAATTTAAAAGAAAAATCTGAAACTATTCTAAATTTTCTTTTCAATAAAAAGTTTGTTGGAAATTTAAGATGGAAAAAACTCCATAAATAGTATCTAAATAAATGTTTTTAACTCACATGATAGCAAAATACTAATTTCTATAACCCATAAAGAATTCCCATAAAACTTTAAAAATAGCAATAACTTAATAGATATGTGGTCCAGGTTTAACTAAATAGTTAACAGAAATTACATTGCAAAAGACTTTTGAATGTATAATAATTTGATTTATAGCACTCATAAAAAGAAAAATGCAAATTAAACTATACTAAAATACCATTTTTCACCCATGAAGGTGGTCAAGTCTGACAGCATACTTTGTTGAAGAAGGGGTAGGACACAGAACTCTCTTCACTCTGTGGGATTGTAAATAGTGACTCAGTGGATGAAGATTTGACAATACCTATCAAAATAAGCAGTGCATATACACTTCAACTTAGCACTTTTTGTTTATTTATTTAGTGTACTGTTTAGGTGCCAACTCTTTTTTTTTAATTGAAATATAACTGACATAACATTATATTCATTTCTGGTGTACAATGTAATGATTTGATATTTGTATATATTGCAAAATGATCATCACATTAAATCCAGTTAGCATCCATCACCACACATAGTTACAACAATTTTTTTTCTTGTGATGAGAAGATCTTGTGATTTCAAGATCCACTCTCCCAGCTACTGTCAAATATGCAATACAAATTATTAACTATAATCATCATGCTGTACATGCTATACCTCAGCACTTTTTACAACTATGAATTTATTCCACTGAAATAATAACTGATATGCACAAAGATATTCATACAAGGAGAATAATTGCAAAATTGTGAGTCTAATATCATTTCTATATTTTAAAGCCAGATATCCATTATTAGGACACTTGTTAAAGGGTTACACATATGTAAAATATAAAATGAGATACAATGTTGCTATTAAGAAGAATTGAAATAACCTCATGGGTGCTGACATTCAACAATTGCCAAAATAAACTGTCAGGTGAAAAAAAGCAAAGCTCAGAATATTGTGTTCCTAATAGTAATTCATATTAGTATACATAACAACAATTTAAGAAAAATTATATCCCTAGAAGGAGAATTAGATCATTTAAAAAGTACCATCAGAAAAAAAAATAGTGTTCTCAGTAATCAAATATGATTGCAAAAATAAAAAATTAAATTGCATTCTGAATAATAAGTGCACAGCTGAAGACAAAGTTGATCCTCTGGCAAATAAAGTTATGTTAATGTCTCAAAACAGAATAAAGTGAAAAATATAATTGAAAGTTTGGGCACTGTAAGACAGGTGTAGCTGTTCTAATATTCATACAGAAGAGATTTAAAAGAAAAAACTGAGGGGAAAAAATGATAATAGCAAATTATCAAGGAAGTATTAGAAGAAAATATCCTGAAGCTAAAGAAGAGATTCTTCCAATGGAAAGATGTGACCAAATTCCAACCGGGATTAACACAAAAAAAGCTCACATTGAGAGAAAACTTACTGACATTTCTGAACTCCAGACAGAAAGAGACAAATCCTAAAACTTCCTAGAGAGAAACAAAGAGATGACCTCAAAAGAAGAAAAATCAAACTGACCCAGACTTCTCATATCCAACAACGGGTTCTAGAAGACAAAGGAGGAATGCCTTCAAAATTCTGAGGGAAATCATTTGAATCCAGAATTCCATGGCAGTCTGAATGATCAATCAAGTGTGAGGCTGAAATGAAGACACTTCAGGCATTCCAAAATTCGTAAAGTTTAAATTCCATTCACATATATTGATATTTTCTGAACAAAAACTCAAGGATGTATCCCAGATACCTGAATAAAAGAGGAAAACATGGACTTCCAAAATAACGTTAAGTGCTGGATAGCCGTCCTAGAACAGAACTGGTCACATAAAAACAGCATAGAGGATTTCTGTGAAGACTGTTAGGGTAAAAATAAGGGGGATTTCATTCAATCAACAGCATGATTAGGCACTTAAAGATCTTCAAATGTGAAAAGGATCTCAGTTACAATGTCTAGGAGAAATGAAAGGCTACCCAAGAAAAACACTGTTCTTTATTTAAAAGCAAGTTAGAAATGAGGCATGGTTATGTGCTAAAAGTGGTGTAAGGAAAGAGAAAGCACTTGGCTTTTACATTTTTACCAATCTTCCTTAATAATGAAGGAGAATATACATTTTTGAGAGGAAAAATCTCAGTATTGGAAGTAGCATTGAACAAGTGTTACATATTCATAATATTTTAAGAGATATTTATTTACTTTTGGAATTAACTTATGGATAAGTGCTTAGAGGACTAAATTATGTTCACAGAATAAAAATAAATGTTACAAACTTTGACCATGTAAAAGGTACAGGGGAGAAATGAATGTCAATTTCTTTTCCATACATTGTAGGGAGCAGATAATGTCTAAAGTTGAAAATAAAAAAATAGAACCTAACATTAATGCTGTCTGAAGTTTGAACAATTACAAGAGGATAACAGGTTATTTAGCGACACAGTGGTAAATGACCATCAGACATGCTAAGTACAGGAGAGGTGATGAGTGGCTAACCCAGGGGAGAGGGACTTGTGTGTTTGGGCTGAAGGAAGACAACGAGGGTTATCAGTTTCCATAGCAGGCTCTACTGTACAATTTGAAATTGTTTAGTAATGTGCATGTTTGCTTCCATAATAAAAAGTGTGAAATAAATTATTAAACCAATGATCAGGGAAAATTAGAAAGTAAAACTGTAATCAGTTAGAGCCTTCATAGATATATATATTATTATTATTTTTTAATCCCCTTGATGTGGTCTTACGAAAACCGTAGTGGAAAACCAGTATTCTAGTCCTGGGTTTGCTGAGAACTCCCTCTTTCCGAGTCGTTTCCTCTTTGGGGCCTCAGGTTCCTCCAATAAAATGGAGACTTGAGCTTGACGATGTCTAGGTTCTTTTCAGCTCTAAATTTCTAACATTCTAATTTGAACTTTATTTCACATTTGATAAGCTCACTAGCTTGGCCGATTAAGGGCATCCCACAGATCCTTGTATTTTGAGGCTGTCAGGTTTGGGCTGTCTGGTTGAACTATTCATGATGAGCCATGTGGTTGATGAAGTGCTGGGTTGGAAGGCAGGCCAGCTCGTGGTAGAACAGTTGCTTCTAACGAGTAGGGTCTTGGGCTTATGGCTACATGGAAGGAAGGCAGGGTACATAGCCCTGTCTTTATTGACAAGGTTATCAATGCATCCACATGGGACCTGCAGAGTTGTACTTAGGGTTCATTTTGCAGAAAGACAGTCACCACAAGCACAACGGAAGAGTTTGCGGCAATAGATGCTAGAGTCCGGCATTGAGTCCATGAGTGGAAGGAGTGGGGTGGGGGGTGAGGGTGGCTTTGGCCCGGCATCACGTGTTCGGAGGGGACTGGTTCCGAAGGAGGAGGGGAGGGGAGAGAACACCTCACCTGCTCACTCACACTCAAGGACAGCCGGCCCCAGCTGCTGCGGGCAGGGAGCAGTAGTGCAGAGTTGTACCTCCAGGGGCACTGAAAGGACAGAAAAACTTGGCTGTGATGTGATATTGTGATTTATAATAAGAAATATATATTTGGTCATTATTCCCATTCCCGGCACAGAGCTCCTAAACTCTTGTAATTTCCGGTGATAAGAGCACTAAATGTATCTTTTGCTATGTTAATAAGGTGACTTTCAGAAAACCCCTAAGGATGGGGGCTGGTTGCCAGGAGAACCAACCATGGGATTAGAGGGTTGGAACTTTCAATCCCATCTCCCTGACCTCTGGGAAGGGGAGAGAGGCTGGAGGTTGAATCAATCACCAATGGCCAATGATTAAATCAATCATGTCTGTGTAATGGAGCCTCCATAAAAACCAAAAAGATGGGGTTTGGAGAGCTTCCAGGTTGGTGAACACATGGATGTGCTGGGAGAGTTGCAAGCTTTGAAAGAACATGGAAGCTCCAAGCTCTTGCCCCATACATTGTTCTATGTGTCTCATTCATCTGGCTGTTCCTAAGATGAATCCTTTTATAATAAACCACTAATCTAGTAAGTAAAATGTTTCTCTGAGTTCTGTGAGCTGCTCTAGCAAATTAACAGAATGCAAGGAAGGTGTTATTGATACCTCCCATCTATGGTCTGTCCTTCAGAAGCACAGTTGACAACCTGGGCTTGCGATTGCCATCTGAATTTGGGGGAAGCAGTCTTGTAAAGTGAGCCCTTAACCTGTGGAATCTGACACTATATCCAGTAGGTAGTGTCAGAGTTGAGTTGAACTGTAGGACACCCAGCTGGTGTCAGAGAATTGCTTAAGACACCCAGCTGGAGTCAGAGAATTGCTTAGGGTAGGGAAAACACCCACACATTGTAATTGCAGAATCTGAGGTGGCCTCAGCTATTAGTCTCCTGGCACTGCCATAAGAAAGTACTCCTCAAACTGGGTGGCTTAAACAATAGAAATGTATTGTTTCAAACTACTGGAGGCTGGGAGTCTGAGATCACGACGTCTGCGGGGCTGCTTCCTTCGGAGGCTGTGAGGAAGAATCTGTTTCATGCTTCCCTCCTAGCTCCTGATGGTCTGCTGGCAATGTTTGGCATTCCTTAGCTTTTAGAAGCATCACCCTGATCTCTGCCTTCAGGTTCAAGTGGTGTTCTCCCTGTGTGTGTGTCTGTCTCCATGTCCAAATCCTCCTTCTTTGATGGACACTACTCACAATGGGTCAGCGGCCCGCCCTACTCCACTATGACCTCCTCTTAACGAATCACATCTGCAATGACCCTATTTTCAAATAAGGTCACATTCTGAGGTGCTGGGGGTTAGGACTTCAACAAGTGAATTTGGAAGGGACACAATTCAACTGACAACAACTCATAATTAAGCTGTAGACCAGAGCCCTTTCTACTGCACAGAACAGGAACGTTTGGAGAAAAGAATGTTAGGACTAGCCAGGAAGTGTAGCTTCCACCTCCTTCCCTGCCATGTAGGTGATGGTGGGAAGCAGGTGACTCAAGGGCAGGAGTTGGTGAGCATAGCTGCAGTGGCTGGGGGCGAAGTACAAAGCAAGGAGAGGGTGTGACTACAACAGCTGGAGAAGGGTGGGCAGCTATTGTCAGGACACACTGGTCAGCATGGGAGGAGCTGTCTCTCCCTTCTAGTCAGTTATTACTGTCATTATGCTATTATTTTTAAAAACTCCCTTGATTACGTTTATTTTTCTCAAACAGGTTTCCATGGGTTGATGGGGGAATGGGGATTTCTGCCTTGGGCTATGGACCAGGTTGACATCTGCTCCAAGGGCTCTCAGTTCTGGGACCAACGGCTACCTGGGGCACACCTTTCTCTTGGTGGATGGTGGGCTGCAGAAGCACAAGGGGCCAATCAGACCACAAAAACAAGCTGATGCCTCTGCTCACATCACACCAGGTAATATCATACTGGCCATAGCAAGTCACAGGGTCAAACCCTGAACCCAAAGTCAATAGATCGGGCACGAACACAGTGCTTACTCTACTGGGAGCCAGTACAAAGTGTCCCACCAAAAGGAATGGGTGTGTCATCTCTTTCAGGAAGACAATGAAGAGGTGGAAACAATATCCAATCAGTAAAATTCCTTGCTTTTATTTCTTTTTTAAAAATGACAAAATTAACCCATGCTCATCGTTAAGCATTTGGAAAATATAGAAAAATACCCATTATCTGGAAATAGCCACTGCTGACATTTGGTGCATTTTTGGTATATTTCATTGTTAACACACTGACCCTCATAAACCATCCCTATACCCTCTTCACTCCAGCCCTGCAGTTGCCCCTTTAAGCCTTGGAAAATAAGGGTATACTTATTAGACTTATGAAGGAGAAAGCTTCTAGGCTTTAGATTCAGAAGTAAAAAAAGATTTAATTTGCTGGAATGCTAGAACACAACCAGCTACATGAAACTCAGTAAGAAGACATAAAATATCCTACATTTAGGTGACAAAATAAAACTATACAAGATGGAGAGATGAAAACTTAATAACACTTCATGTGCGAAAGATATGGTTGTTCCAATTCATCATAAATAAAACAGGAGCCAATCGCAAGACTGTTTAACAGATGTAGCCAAGCTAAGAGTGGATCGTGTGTGTGTTATATATGTACCTATGTGTGTATATGTGTGTGTGTTCATTACTTTAAATGAAGAACACATTTTTTGAAAGACATACAAGAAACTGCTAACAGTGATGATCTCAAAGTGGAGGAGGGCTACTGGAGAGGGAGCTCTTTACTTTTTATTTTATATCCTTTTGTGGGTATGATTTTTTTTTACCATGAATGTATATTATACGTGTATTGTAAACATGGTTTAATTCGAAAGAAAATGTAATGAGGTGGTAGAAACACTGTTGGAGCTGGATAAAGCTGTGTTCTCTTTGGCACATGCTGCTTTTTTATTATTTTTATTACAATAGCACAATTTGACAGCATTAGAGCATATTCAGTATATATCCTCATAGCTGCAGTTACAGCTTATATAGAGTTCTGTATCTGTGGCTTTATCATTTTAGCAGTGGTCAGGCACAGTTACTCTCAAACTAAACTGCCTGGGCTCTAGCTGTATGACTGTGGGCAAGTTACTCAGCCTCTCTGGGCCTTTTTCACTGCTTTAAAAATGGGAATAACAGTGTTATCTAGCTTGTGATTCAAGGAGGTAATCACTAATATACTGTGAACAGAGCCTGAGGTGTAGTCAGTGCTCTCTTTTTTTTTTTTTTTTTTTTTGCGGTATGCGGGCCTCTCACTGTTGTGGCCTCTCCCGTTGCGGAGCACAGGCTCCGGACGCGCAGGCCCAGCGGCCATGGCTCACGGGCCCAGCCGCTCCGCGGCACGTGGGATCCTCCCAGACCGGGGCACGAACCCGCATCCCCTGCATCGGCAGGCGGACTCTCAACCACTGCGCCACCAGGGAAGCCCAGTCAGTGCTCTCTTTAAGGTTATTGTCATGAGTACTTCCTTAGGTTTCTATGTAGTTTCTACATAGTTTCTATGCATAATATATCATAGCCTAACTATGTCATAATGTAATTAATCTTTCCCCTATTGTTTGGCATAGAGGTTACATATGAACGTGTGTGTTGCTATGAAGATGCTATAAGCCAGTGCTTCCGGTATTTCTCACAGTTTAACATGTATGTAAATCACCTAGAGAACCTGTTAAAAGGTGGATTTTAATTCAGGAGTTCTAGAATGTGACTTAAGATTCTGCATGTCTAGCAGCCTTCCAGGGGATGAGAAATCTGTTGGTCCATGGACCGCACTTTGAGTAGCAAGTTATGAACATCCAGTGAAAATAGGAGGATTAAGAGGGGTTTAGAAACAGTCCCTGGAGAGACAAGGGGTAACTTGCCTGGATCCTATGGGTGCTGTGACTCTTGAATGCCTTTAAATACTTGGAAGACTGTCACACAAAGGAGAAGCCTGATTTTTGGAACTTCAGAATTCAGACTAATGGGTAGAAATTGTAGGGAGGAAAAATTTCCATCAGTACAAGGAAGAACTTTCTTATGGGTCCCCTTGATCTCCACAGCTCTAGAGGTATGGGAACTAACATGGCTCAGCTAGTGACCACGGTGACACAGCTGGCACCCTGCAGCAAAGCGAGGAAGCGGCAGGGAAGAATGACCCCACATACAGTGACAGCTCGAAGGGAGGAGATGAGCCTCCGAATGTGGTCACAAAGGAGCCCTGGAGTCCCCACTGTATTATTTGTGCCCCTCTGGATCTTACCAGTCCTTCCTCTGCCATGAGCGGCTGTCGTGAGACCCTGTCTAGTGGCTGGATGGCTCTGCCTGCAAGTTCTTCCTGTGCCAGACTTTTTGAGCCTGCCTGCAGCCACGCTGCTCACTAACTCATTTCCTGGCTCTTGGTCTCTCCATGAACTTGCAGCCCGGAGACTGCCAAGACAGCAGACTTCAGTGACAGATTTTTGCTCACCACGTGGCCAGGAAGGATCTGGGCATGTCCTTCAGTGGGATGTAGGCATCTCATCGTTCTGCTGGCAGAAGTCAGTGGCACCTAAGTTCTCTCCTCTCTTGAAGTGGTGGGCCTGGCTCTCCACCTGCTGAGCAGGAACAGCTGTGCCTCTGCAGGAGCGGACGAGCACCAGATTTCCTGTCCCTGTTCTGCCTGGAAGCAGAGTATCGTTAGGGTCCTAGGTGACTTCTGAAGGGCAAAGGAAAGGGGGGAAGGGTGTGCAGGCGATAAGCAGGGCAGCCCAAGCTCTAACTGGAGCCGGCTTCAGAAACCAATAGGGGAGGAGGTGTTCTAGAGTCATAGAATCTGGCCTGGGGAGGGGTTGTCATAGGACAGACCCCTTGTCAGTGATGTCCTACAGTGGGACTTTTGTCCCGAGAGACAGCTCTCACTCCAATGCAAACCCATCTCCTTTCATCTCAACACAGAACAAAACTTGCCAGGCAGAGCCTTTTCTTCTCCTGTCAGTCATGTTTGCTACGAGACAAATGGGGTACAAGGTAAGTGAGGTGCTTTGCAGAATTAGAACTCAAACCTAATGTCCTTCCTAAGATGCTGGAATGAGAAGAGGGTGTCAGGAAAGCAAAAGACCACACTACTATTAATAGTAGTTCACAGATGCCACTGTGAATGCTGGAGAAACAGGAAAGTTGGAAGCGAGCACCCCATACCATCCGCCTTGCCCTGGGGTGGGGTGGGCAAGGTGGCCTGTCTTTCACGTGTTTATCTTCTGGTGCTGACTCAGAGCAGACATTTGATATTTATCTGTTTGTCTTGCATCCCCAGTATGTGGTTCCAGCCCCACACTGAGAGCTGATTCTCAGTAAAATCTTGTTGAGTGACTGTGTCTCTGGCTGAAAGGGGAGGGAAGGAAGGGCCAAGAAAGAGATGAGAATAGCAGTGTGAACTCCCCAGCACAGGGCCTGGCACGTGGTGTGTACCCAACACTCATAACAGAAGATGGGCCTTCTTTTTTCATAACCATCTGAGAAATGATGATCATTTTTCTCAAGGCCAAAGACAGGAACATTAAGTAAATCAACGGAAGGTATTTCTTGAGCACAACTTGTATTCTCCCCAGTGCTCAATATGGTTAAAATATACAAAGCCCTCCACTCCAAGTTACTCACCTTGACATAACCAATATCTTTAGAACAGAGGAGGCTTCTGATGAACATTTGTTTAACGAATGAATGTGAAGCACCAATAACAATGGGACATAACATGGACACCTTCTATTCAGTTTATTTCAAAGGGGAAGGAGAAGGATGTGAGGAGAAGATAAAAAAGAGAGGAGCGTGATCCCTAATTCAGCCTGAAGGAATTTGGAGCTGAGCTTGTGTGTTGAGTGGCCAGGTGGAATTCTAGCTTGAATCTTGGTGGTGGACACACACCAATGGGGGATGGGGTCGGGTGGGGGGCCACCAGCTCACCGTTGCATGTCCTCATGCATTGTCAGGTTCTCCGTCCTCCCAGGCCTTGCTCTAATCGCCCTCCTTTTGATTATCTTATGAACACCCTTATTAGACAATTAAATGCTTAAGCTGGATAAAAGAAGAGAGGGTGTGAAAACGTTAGTTCACATGCACACCTAATTACTACTGAGTGGGACAGATTGCATAAGGCCCAACTTGGATGCATAAAGAGAACTAAGCTGGAGCTGCAAAACCAAACTCTTTGTTGAAATGCGGAGGGAGATGGGTGTCAGCCTGATCTTCCCACTCTTTGCCAGTGATATTACTTTATTGTCTCCCCACCCCTCTCAACCCACACCTTCACTTTATATTATTGTTTTCTTTAACAGGAAGCTCACAAATCTCTCTAGGTCACTTGACTGTGATGGTAGAGTTCAAATGCATTATCAAGACATCTTCAAGGTATAGAGAGAATAAAAGGAAGCTCTCTCACACTCTGCATGCATGGTTTGTTCTCTGGCACTTTCCAGAGCTGGGGCCTAGCAGGTGGAGGGAACTGCCAAACAGTGGGTTGGCCTGGACCCAGAGACTGGATCTGTCCTCAGGCCCTAGGAAAGGTGCAGGTCCAAGCACCAGGCAACAGAAGATTGACCAAGCAGGATAGTAAAAGGAAATTGCCTCCTTCCTGAATAAAACAAACCCCAATCACCCAAGGCTGGAAACATATTAAATTTGATAGATACAATTTATTGAGAATTTACTATGTTCCAGGCCCTATGATGGATATATTATATACAGCATATATTATCTCAATTAATTCCTATAATCCAAGTATTAGAATTTTTACTTTACAAGTGAGAAAAGTAAGGAACAGAGAGTTTAGGTAAATTGTCCAAATTGTAAACATAGTGAGTGATGGAGGTGTGTCTGTAACCCAGGACCATCTGCATTCAAAATCCATACTTGTAAGTACTCCACCACCGCCAGCCTCCTAGGGATGGTGGGTCTCCAACAGGAGGGCTAATGGAACCAGTTCACTCAGATTCTCACCCCCAAGGCTCTGATTCCCTTTGAGATCTTACTGATAGTTGATGCCACCTTTACCTGGTTTCAGGTGATCTGATTTGTGATTTCACATTCCAGCCCAAACAGAAACACTGAACCCTACCTCATGTGGCTAAAACCAGGCTGCAAGATTGGAATTAGGCTCAATATTTCATACTCAGGATACCACCACACACCTCCCTGTAGTCAGGATGGTCTTGTTTGCTTTTAATGTAGTAGGTACTCTATAAATGTCTGTAACATGACATCAGGTAATTGACTACAAAATAGAGTCAATTTTCAAGGGCCCATTTCTCCAGCCCTTCCTACTGGATGGTCTGCACCTTTCTGGTGGATACCATCAAAGCACCCTTTACAACCAAGAAGTACAGGCTTAGCTTTCTTAGCATAAAATATGGTCCCTCTTTGTACCTTCAGAGAGGCAACTGGTGTAACCTACCCAGCTGGCCTGAGTATAAAGCTGGTAATTGTCCAGAGGGATGGCCCTACCCTTCAGAGCCAACCCACAGACACAGGGCACAGCACAAGACCAGTAGGTCGTGGGATCAATGAAGGCAGCATTGGGTGGGAGGAGGTCTTGCCAATATCTTCCAGCAAGCAGGACAGTGACAAGAGGTCAGAAGGTAGCACTAAGCCCACCCAGTAGGAGCTGGGAACCTAGACCACGAGGGCAGGGAGATAAGCATATGTCCAGAGGGTACGGCATCCTAAGATGTAGTCTGGTCAGACATTTAACAGGAGGATGGGGCACAGGTGTTCAAGTCTGGAGCAATAAGGGACTCTGGTAGGTGTGTAAGGCATGTAGGGGTGTTAATGGCTAGGTCCAGGGATGGGATAGAACCTGTGGGTGGGGGTCAGAGGAAGGCAAAGGCTGAGAATGAGGCAAAGTCTGAGTAATGTCAGGGTCCCAGACACAGACTCAGGGCAGGACCAATCTCTGGAAGACTTGAGGTCAATCAGGACCTGCCACAGGTCAGGAGGAGCTGGAACCCAGAGATGCAAATTCACTGTAGAGGATAAGACTGGGTCAAAAGAAAATAAAAAGAAAGGCTGATCCTACAAAAGGGGTGAATGCCTTGGTTCTGTAATCCAGGACACTTGACATGGTACCACAACCAGGCTGATGGAATCCCAAGCCAACAAGTCATAAAGCCCAGGCTCCTTACAGAACACCTGCCTGAAGCTGGATGTGGTCTCTGAGACTGGAAGGGCTGCAGCTGCCTGTGAGGGTTAAATGGTCCAGTTAAAGGGGTGGGCTGTGGGAGCCAGGATCTGAGCAGGCAAGCTACCTCATCACTCTCCTTCTGTCTGGTGTGATATCAACTGCAGATCAGCCATCTGTGGAAATCCAATAGACATATAACATGGACATGTCAACTAAATCAGTCTCCAATTGACCTGGACCAGACGTTTCTGCTTCTTGCCCTGAGTGGGTGCCACTCAGGAGCTGGCTGACAGTTCAGACCACAATGTCATGACCTTCCTGCAGGGTGCCTGGGGCTCCACATTCACTGTACCAGTCTCCTCTCCCTGGGACTGGAGGGGCTTCAAGGAGTGTGTATGGTCTGACAGCAGTCCGAGCCTTACAAAGGGAACCTTCAGGCTGGAAAACACTCCCCAGGCTTTATCATGCCAGTATCCTTAGCAGGCTCAGAGAACAATTGCCTCACTATCAAGAGGAAGCAACCCAGCATTTGGCCATCAGGAGTCAAGCCACCAATCCAGAAATCTCTGCTCCTTCCTCAAAAATCTCTAATGGCTCCCCATCCCCTGGGCCCCCAGCACTGGTCCTGAGGCTGCCCTCCTCCACCCTGCCTGGCTTTGGGCTAATCCCCATTTGGCCATCCAAGAAACAGAGAAGCCCCCTTTCCTACCATGAGTTGGAATCCCTGGCTGGAACATGAGGCCTTATTCCCATCAGTCCCTTCCCCAGGGTCAGGGTTCTGTTGTGATAAACAAAGGAGACTGTGGTTCAGGAAGATGAGACATATTCATAGTCATAAGTGTAGTGAGGGCCTGGCACTGGGGAGGGGGTCCCACAGGTAGAGGGATAAACTAATGAACAGATGAAGAAACACAGGATCACACCAATGGGAATCATCCTTATCCATGAAAGGGTTTGCTAAGAAGATGTGTACAGAGGAGATGGTATTTTTTTTTTGCTTCCACTACCCAAACCTTGATAGAGTATAAGTGTGCCCCGATGAAGGCAGGGCAGGTGTAGAAGATGGAGCAGTAGGAAAATCCTGAGCTCACCTTCCCTCATAGGCACGACCACAGTATAACGATTTATGGAGCAACTGTCTATGAACAATCTGAGGACGAGCAGAAAAGATTTTCCACAACTAAAGAGAGAGATGGGTAAGAAGGTTGGTTACTCGGTATAGTCAAGACCCCCCCCCCCAGGTAGATGCCCACAAATGGGAGGCTTATAATAATAGCAGAGGTTCACCACAAGGATTGAGGGTCCAAGCCCCACATATTGGGTTCCCTAGCCCCGGGAGTTCTGCATCAGGAAGAGTGCCCCCAAAACATCCTTCTTTGAAGGCCAGTGGGGCAGATGCATGGGAGAGCTAGAGGGCAGTGGAAACAGAGACTCCTTTCTCCAAATGCACATGCAGAATCTCACACACTCTAACCACCCACCCAATTCCACAGCCACTGTCAGAAATTGTGCGGAACCTTAACCTCAGCTTGTCTACACTTCCAGGCTGAACTGGCCTTCCGGGAGGAGTTCCCTTCTCCAGTGGTGGTTCAAGCCATCTCTGAGAGGAGATGCATTCACTTCTTGGTGGGACTGACAGATGCTATTGGAACCACCCGAGGGTCAACCTCTCATTTTTTCTCATTGTTGTGTAAAGGCCTCAGAGAATGTTCCCATAGTGTCATAGGTGCTGTGTGATAAGCAGGTGAATAGGGTGGTAGTCAGAATTAGGATTTTTTCCCAATTATTTTCATCTCTCCACTTTTAAGTACACAGTAGACTGTGTTTCCTGGCTTCCTATTGGTTGGGTGGGCCTGTGTGACTATTTCTGCCCAATGAGACATCATATGTGTCCCTCCTTTGAGGCTGAGTGTGAGACCCGCTCCCCAGATCTCCCTCTCCTGGGTGTGACCCACATCATTTGAGATAGTGTCTACTTCATCCCCTTGGGCCTATATATAACCATGAGGACCACAGCCCTCCCCAGTCCCCTCCTTTGAGTAACCCTCAGTGGAAAATGGTATTGAGTGAGAGGGATTTACATCTTTGTTATCTTAAGTAACTGACATTGCAGGAGCTGTTTGTTACTGCACCATGACCTAGCCTGAGCTGAGTGATACAGACTCTGAGGTGGTCACAGTCTCTGTGGCACATGACTGTTTGATCACAGCTAGTTATTGCTAGGTGTAAGACCCTTCACTGAGTCCCAACCACACTTATAAAACAGTCTGAGAACCAAAACTGCTTTGCTTCTAGCTGTGCCCTGGACCATATCATTCTAAGATTCTTCCATCCCCAAGGATACCAAGGGCCCATTTTGAGTGAGCCCCATCCACAATATTCTTGCCCAGAGGGAACTATCAGTAGAGTATTTTTAAAAGATCCTGACATTTCCCTTACCATCTCTTCCTCAAGGCAAGGGAAATAGAAGAGTCTTTGAGGCCCTGTCAAGGGATAAGCAAGAGAGTAAGTTTCTGAATTTCCTTCTCTGCATTGCTGCAGAGCTTTCTGGCCATTTGGTTCCACCCAGCATGGGCCAGTTTTCAGGAGAAATGTTCATTAATGAAAGCATCCAATTGTTGGAACCCAGCTGACTGTCCAAGCAGGTACACAGCAGGTACAGCAACTGACGGGCTCACCTATGACAATAGATTCTGCCTCATTTAAAATTATATTTCAACTTCATTAGTTAACTCTCAAAATGTATGCCTCCAAGTTACCCCAGGTGATGGAGCTATAATTATTTCCGGGCACATCATTTTCTTTTGTATCCTGATTATCCATTTTACCTCCAGGCCATGTCGACTCCAACTCTTGCTTATTCAGAGAGGAACAGTGAGGAGGGGTATCAGACTGTCAGCCCCTTCGACAGGCAAGAGAGGGGTACGGTGGGTGTGTGTTTCAGAGGGGTTTGGAGAAGGAGGGTCTTCAAGTCCTCCCACGCTCAGAGATCCCCATGCCAGTATCATGAGCTCCCTTCTCCACACCCCTGGGTCATGAGGTTGTGAATTAAGGAGTGCTGTCATTCAGAAACTGGAAGACTCAATCTTTGGAATTTTTATTTATTTATTTTATTTATTTATTTTTTTACATCTTTATTGGAGTATAATTGCTTTACAATGGTGTGTTAGTTTCTGCTTTATAACAAAGTGAATCAGTTATACATATACATATGTTCCCATATCTCTTGCCTCTTGCATCTCCCTCCCTCCCACCCTCCCTATCCCACCCCTCCAGATGGTCACAAAGCACCGAGCTGATCTCCCTGTGCTATGCGGAATTTTTAAAGGTGCATCAGCCCAACAGCCACAGATAGGAATTTATCTACTTTAAGGAGAGATTTTTGATTGAGCTGAGGTTAGGACACTTGCTTATGCTATCGGATGCTCTGCCAAGGACCCACCATGCCCACGGCTTGTCCCTTACGTGCTCTATGGCAGGGCTGCTGGTCCCCAGCACTGCACCCTCACTGGACTCGTGGAGTCTCAGGTGAGCACAACAGATAACCAGTCGCTGCTCCTTCTCTGTCTATTCGCACATTCCATCTGGGCCCACAAGCAATTCCACACACCCCGAGGGCCTGCTGACAACCACTTATTTCTGGAACCAATTTTTTATCAGCCAAGATTTTGCTGCAACAACAGAAACAAATTCTGACCGACTTAAGCAGGGGGAAAAAAACTGCGAGGAAAGAAGGGGGTTTGTGTGTGTGATTAATTGGAAGGAACCCGAGGTAGCTCGCAGAACTGAGGAGTGAAAAGTTGGCCTCGGAACCTGGGATCTCAGGAACGGGACTGTTCCACGCATCTCAGCAGCAGCAGGAGCCAAGAGTCCTTCTCGGGTGATGTATGTGACCCTTTATCTTCCTTTGCCCCACAATTATATTTTCCAGGATAGAATATGAGATTGGTCTAGCTTGATCATGTGTGCAGTCCTGGGAAGAGTCAAACTCTGCTACCAGCAGTAGGGGAAGAAATAGGAGTCCATGTAGAAATGCCTTGACCCCTTCACCTATCCCGAGGCCACGCAGCCCTTTCTCCTGAGCACACTTCCTACCAAGAAAGCAATATGGGGGGATATGTGGCACAGCAGCCTGTCAATGAGCAGCCTCTCCTTGTCTAGTGGAGAGGTTGGTGTCTCTGAGGCCCTAGACACAGGGACCCCTGGGTCACTGTCCAGACCCCGCCCAGAAGGAATTCCGCTGAGCTTCTCTTCATCAGCCTCCCAGATCGGCCTTCTTTCACTACAGAACAGATTTCTCAAGTATCACAGGAGCCTGGAGAAGAGACACAGACCCGGTGGGACTCTTCCCCTAGACGCAGGGGTACACATTCTTTTACTTTTTTCCATCCCTGCTAGGAGGTCGTAGTCAGGAAAGATACCATTCTCTACTTCCACCAGGTGGAATTAACACGACCCTAGGTGAGCCCCCTTAGCACACTTGGCAAAAGGGCGGGTTTCACTCAAGAAATCCTTTCAACACCTTACCAGCAGCAGACTCTCTTGAGTCTGGCAGCATGAAATCTCCCTGCGAGTGTGAAAGCTCACTTCACTGAAAATATGCACCCCCCACCCCTGACAGCACAGGGAGGACTGGGCTCTAGGGAGAGCTATAGTTTGGAAGGCAAATGCCCATACGTCTCCATATCCCATCCTGAAAGAGCATTGGCAACGGGCCCGTGAGTTTCCAGAGGTCTGTCTGTATGACCAGAAGCCACATCCCATCATGACCAAATGCCCACCTTACCACAGGGCAGGGCCTGATTCTCACACTAACCCAGCCTCTTACAAGGGAAACAGGTCAGGCACTTGTCCAGGAATTTGTGGCTAGGCATTTACTTCTTGTCATGAGTTGACTCTAGGATAGCCTCTTCCCTGCTAAAGCCCCACCATGCTCCTTCCTGCCTGGTCCCTGTCTACACTTAACTTCATTCTCCCCTTCACACTTGACTCCCATGTCATCTACTATTTACCTTCCAAACTCATCTTCTTTGGATGCCTCCTGACCACATGCTCAGCCCCTCTCTCCGGGATAACTGGCTACTTTCCTGTGCCCCCGTGTCTCCCGTATTTCTGTTAGAGCACCTTAGCAAGTGTGTGCAATTATTTGCTTAACCTCCTTCCTTTTCCTGTACACCATGAGCTCCTCCTGGGCAGGCACCACATGTCTTTCTATCTGAGAGCCCAGCAGAGTGCTTAGCGTGAAAGCCATTCCAAGCAAGCGTCAGGCAAATGGGTGCATGGGTGCAGCAGCCCGTGCCCTGTGTGCTCAGGACAACGTTAGGATTCAGGCACCTGCACAAGCCCTTCTTCAGCCTAACTGGCTCCACACTCAGCTTTCTAGAGCCTCCTCTTATTCACGCCCCCGATGCCACTTTGTAGCGCTTCAAATAGTATCAAGGCTTTAACTCTCCACCAGCAGCCTTTTCACACTGTCTCTGCTGACAGAGAAGAGCAAGTTGGGAGAAGAGTTATGAAATGCATCTTTCCATTTTTAGTAAATTCCACTTTTGTTAAAGCCAGGTATGAGGACAAGTTGGGAAGCAACATCAGCTGACCGGGAGAGGCAAGCAGACTGGCCTGGGTCTTTCCTACTTGTTCTAAACTCCCCTCCATGATAATGGGTTTTTCCATCTATGAAAGAAGCAAACCCTCCACGGAGGCTTGATGTGAATTGTAATGGAGTAAAATAGGTTAAGCACTTAGCAGTGTTTGGCTTATGCTAGGCATTGACTGTCCCTAGTTTGAGCGATAAAATAGCTGGTTAAATGAGAATTTCCAGGAAGCATCTAAAAATATATATAAAATCTAGGAAAATCAGCAACATGGAATCTGAACAGGAGCTTGCATGAAGATTCCATGAACTCATTATACTTTGTATCAGAAGCTCTTTCTCCCCTGCAAAAGCCAGACACCCTACTGCTTTCAGAGGAAGGCCCAGCCTGAGGTACCAAGGGCTAACAGTGCCTATCGATTCTGAGAAAGAAGCAGCTTGTGTCTACTAAAACTGTACATACACATACTGCATGACACAGCAATTTCATCCAGCAGAAACGCATCCTAAATTCATCAAAACCATGTACATTACTACTATTGATAGCAACTCTGTGCATGACAGCCTAAAACTTTCAACTACCTACATGACCATTAACAAAGAATGGATAGCAATGGTGTATACATTCAATGGAATACTGAACATCAATGAGGATGAATGAACTACAACCACATGTGTTGATATGCGTGAATCTCACCTTGTAATATTGAGTGAAAGAAGCCAGGCACAAAGGAAGGCATGCTCTATGATTCTATTTACATGAATTTCAAAAGGAGGTGAATCACATATATGCTGTTAAAAGTCAAGAGAGTGTCCATAGACAGATGAATGGATAAAGAAAATGGGGTATCTATATATACAATGAACTCAGCCATAAAAAAGAAGGAAATCCTGCCCCTGTGACAACATAGCTGGACCTTGAGGGCATTATGCTAAGTGAAATAAATCAGAGAAAGATGAACACTATGTGATCTCATTTATATATGGAATCTAAAAAAAAAAAACTCATGGAAACAGAGATCAGATTGGTGGTTGTCAGAGGCAGGAAGTAGGTGGTGGGGGAATTGGGTGAAAGGGGTCAAAAGGTACACACTTCCAGGTACAAGATAAATAAGTTCTGGGGATACAATGTACAGCATGGTGACTATAGTTAACACTACTGTATTATGTATTTGAAAATTGCTAAGAGAGTAGATCTTAAAAGTTCTCATCGTAAGGAAAAAAATTGTTACTATGTGAGGTGATGGATGTTAATGAAACTCACTATGGTAATTCTTTTGCAGTGTATACATATATCAAATCATTATGTTGTACACATTAAACTTACACTGTGTTATACATCAATTATATCTCAATAAATATTGAAAAAAAATCAAGAGAGCTGTCACTTTTGGAAGAGGAATTATTAACAGGAAGGGGTGCTAGTAAAGTTTTGCTTCTTGATCTGGGTGCAGGTTACATGCTTGTGTCCAGATGATAAAAAATCCATCAAACTGGACATTTATCATTTGTGATTTTTTTTTCTTTCTTTCTTTTAACATCTTTATTGGAGTATAATTGCTTTACAATGGTGTGTTGGTGTCTGCTGTTTAACAAAGTGAATCAGCTATACATATACATACATCCCCATATCTCCTCCCTCTTGCATCTCCCTCCCAACCTATCCCACCCCTCTAGGTGGTCACAAAGCACGGAGCTGATCTCCCTGTGCTATGCAGCTGCTTCCCACTAGCTATCTATTTTACGTTTGATAGTGTATATATGTCAAATATGTCAATGCCACTCTCTCACTTCTTCCCAGCTTACCCTTCCCCCTCCCCATGTCCTCAAGTCCATTCTCTACATCTGTGTCTTTATTCCTGTCCTGCCCCTAGATTCTTCAGAACCTTTTTTTTTTTTTTTTTTTTTTACTTTCCATATATATGTGTTAGCATACGGTATTTGTCTTTCTCTTTCTGACCTACTTCACTCTGTATGACAGACTCTAGGTCCATCCACCTCACTACAGATAGCTCAATTTCGTTCCTTTTTATGACTGAGTAATATTTCATTGTATATATGTGCCACATATTCTTTATCCATTCATCTGTCGATGAACACTTAGGTTGCTTCCATGTCCTGGCTATTGTAAATAGAGCTACAATGAACATTTTGGTACATTACTCTTTTGGAATTATGGTTTTCTCAGGGTATATGCCCAGTAGTGGGATTGCTGGGTCATATGGTAGTTCTATTTTTAGTTTTTTAAGAAACCTCCATACTGTTCTCCATAGTGGCTCTATCAATTTAAATTCCTACCAACAGTGCAAGAGGGTTCCGTTTTCTCCACACTCTCTCCAGAATTTATTGTTTGTAGATTTTCTGATGATGACCATTCTGAGTGGTGTCAGGTGATACCTTACTGTAGTTTTGATTTGCATTTCTCTAATGATTAGTGACGTTGAGCATCCTTTCATGTGTTTGTTGGCAATCTGTATATCTTTGGAGAAATGTCTATTTAGGTCTTCTCCCCATTGGGACTGGGTTGTGTTTTTTTTGATATTGAGCTGCATGAGCTGCTTATAAATTTTGGAGATTAGTCCTTTGTCAGTTGCTTCATTTGTAAATATTTTCTCCCATTCTAAGTGTTGTCTTTTCATCTTGTCTATGGTTTCCTTTGCTGCGCAAAAGCTTTAAAGTTTCATTAGGTCCCATTTGTTTATTTTTGTTTTTATTTCCATTTCTCTAGGAGGTGGGTCAAAAAGGATCTTGCTATGATTTATGTCATAGAGTGTTCTGCCTACGTTTTCCTCTAAGAGTTTTATAGTGTCTGGCGTTACATTTATGTCTTTAATCCATTTTGAGTTTATTTTTGTGTATGGTGTTAGGGAGTGTTCTAATTTCGTACTTTTACATGCGGCTGTCCAGTTTTCCCAGCACCACTTATTGAAGAGGCTGTCTTTTCTCCACTGTATATTCTTGCCTCCTTTATAAAGATAAGGTGACCATATGTGCATGGGTTTATCTTTGGGTTTTCTGTCCTGTTCCCTTGATCTATATTTCTGTTTTTGTGCCAGTACCATACTGTCTTGATTACTGTGGCTTTGTAGTATAGTCTGAAATCAGGGAGCCTGATTCTTCCAGCTCCATTTTTCTTTCTCAAGATTGCTTTGGCTATTCGGGGTCTTTTGTGTTTCTGATTTTTTTTTCTATATGTATGTTATACTATAATTTTTTTAATTACTAAAATCTTACTACACATGCACACAAAAAATGTGGCCTATGGCAAGGCCTCTGAAGAAGTGGTCACGTTGGATGTCTGGGTGAGCCATGGTTCCTACATCTGTGGGAATGTGATACCCACTCCATGCCAAATGGGATACAGAATTTTTCCAGTGATGACACAACATCTGATGAATTGCCTGGAGCCAAAGAAGAGAGCTTTTAAGATGAATTCTGATTCTAAGATTCCCTTAAAACTGCACTGGGTTGTGGACTATGATTCTTACAAAACACTTTACTCCAAATAATTGGGCAGGTTTGCCCCAAAGTCTATTTAATAACTCTAAAGAAGGTAAACCTTGGCTTCCCCAAATTTTAGCTACATCAGCCCATTGAATGTACCTTCAATTTTGTGCCAGCTCTATCTTAGATAAACAAGAGACCTAGGTACTTCAATTGGAAATACTCTGTGTGGTCTGTTTTCCTCTAATTGGAAACACAAGTAAAGATAACCTAAGACCTGGAAGCATGTATTGATCTTGTCATCAACTATTTACACCACAGACAGTAATCAAACCTGGCCTAAGCTGTACAACCTCATTATTGACCCAAGCCTATTTAACTCTCTTTCAGAGACTTTAATGCAAGAATCAGACTGCAAGAAATGACCTTATTCCTCACAAAATTACCAATATCATAAAAAAAATTCTGTGCCCTATACCCATTCTGATAGTTTTCAGATAATTTGAATTTATTTTTCTTTTTTTTTTTTTTTTTAACACAATGTATTTATTTATTTATTTATGGCTGTGTTGGGTCTTCATTTCTGTGCATGGGCTTTCTCTAGTTGTGGCAAGTGGGGGTCACTCTTCATCGCGGTGCGCAGGCCTCTCACTATCGCGGCCTCTGTTGTTGCGGAGCACAGGCTCCAGACGCGCAGGCTCAGTAATTGTGGCTCACGGGCCCAGTTGCTCCATGGCATGTGGGATTTTCCCAGACCAGGGCTCGAACCTGTGTTGTCTGCATTGGCAGGCAGATTCTCAACCACTGCGCCACCAGGGAAGCCCCTTGAATTTATTTTTGTCTGCTGAAGCAGAAAACGATGGCCGGCTTCTTTTGTCTAAAGATAGTGTAGCATTCTGGGAAGGGGTCTCACGAGGCAGCGTCCATCACCAAGAGTGGTTGATGACTAGTTGTGCCTGTGGCAGACACTGCTGGTTGGTGTACCCTCCAGCCATTCCCATTCCCCTCCCCTCTTGCCACTTGTCACTGCAAGAATATGAAGAGCTAAATACTTTGCCATCATCTGCCACAACTAGAGGTAGTCATACTACACAGTTACAGCCAAGGAGACTTCAGCAGAAGTTTTCCAGAAGGTTGTTTTATTGATTAATAGGAAAGCCAGCTGGGATTTCCTTTATCATTTCTTCCTGCACTGACTATGAATGATGTCTGGAAGTTCAGCTGCCATCTTACCACTGTACCATGTAAGTCAACCTGCTAAGGATGGTGGAGAGGAAAAACAGGAAGATCATGGAACACCTACTTCCAAACAAGAAGGGACACTGTGGAGATAAAAAACAGAATATTTGGTAGAACCGTAATATATCTAGACAGTAAAATTGTAGCAATGTATTTCCTATGGTTGCCAGCATATCATGAAGAACTATCTATAAACTAGGGCCTAAGTTTAGGGAGCCAATTGTTCACAGGGAATTTCCCATGATGCCAAATATGTGTACGGAGGGAGAGAGGAAATGCAGCTCTATAAGGAAGGAGTCTGAGTCACTGGTGAATTTGACTTGCTTGGGCCTGCAGGACCTGCATGAGGCTGATCATTTGTATCATTTATATTTTTACTCGATAATAGGTTGCCACAGTGATTCTTGCCAGAAGACACAAAGAGCTTCAGAAATTATGTGACATTGGCTCTGCTAGGTCATAGGGAACAAACATCAGAGTGTCTTGCCCTGAAGCCTGGATTCTTGCAGAGCCTCTCTTTCTCTGAGACCCATTTAAAACTTTCAGTTCACTTGATAAATAGACCTGAACATCACACTCAAATGTGCTATATGTCACCTCCAATATTCAAAGAAGTTTGAAAAATGTTGTTCCATCTTCTGTGGTAGATGGTACAAGATGCAGGCACTTTCGTTCACCTTGAAGGCTATATCCCATATGATCCAGATCATAGGAACCCTAGACTTGTCGCTGACATTGTAGGCCCTTGAAATTTTATGGGATTTATCTCCAGTCCTCTGACACCAATGTGTCTTATTAAAACTTCTAAGGTACCTGATACTTTCAGATTTTCAGGGCCAGCAGTGATCAGTGTGATATTCTATAGAATATAGAATGTCAAGATGACTAATATCTCTGGATAAGATGGCAAAGAGTAAGAGAGTTGGCATAGCCTGAAAGTAGCCAGGAAGGTGTACTGAAGCCCCAGCCAGGTGAAAGAAAACCACTTCTTGTAGCCCTTGTAAACTGATACAGTGCTAAAAGCATTTGCTATACAAATAGCTGTGTAATAGGTTCCAGGGGCGGTGTTGATTTGTTCCAGGAGAGAGTCCACATCTGGAACAGCTGCTGTAATTTGTGTCAGCACATAATTAAGTTTACAATACTCTGCAGTTATTCCCCAAGGTCCATGCACCTCCTGCACAAGCCCAGGAGACCAAATTCAACGGGATCTGAGAAAAATTACCCCCCTTGCACCTTTCAAGTCTTTAATGGTAGCACTAATCTTTGCAGTTTCCCCTGAGGTATGGTTTTGCCTTGGGCTTACTATCCTAATAGGGACAATAAGTTCCAGAGGCTTCGGCTTGGCCTTTCCTGCTATAAGAGTCCTTATTTCTTAAATCAGGCGGCCAATGTGGGGGTCGACTTGCTGCTGAGTATGTCTATTCTAATTGTATGTTAAAAAACCAGGAAAATACACACAAAGAGGACCTATAGAGCAGCAGATGGGACAGAATTGGGCCCAATTTATCACCAAGCCTCTGTGGCATTTTGGGTCCTCAAGGATTAACATTAAATCAGAGCCAGTGTCTGGCTAATTCCTGAAAGGTCTTGATATTACCCATTAGCCTGTGTACAATCGTCCTAGTAAATGTCTTCCTACACCTTTGCAGAATTTGCAGAGGCAGACATGGAGGTGGTGTTGCAGGGACTTGTCTCAAGAGAACTCAGTCTTCCCAGCCATCAAGGGCTCTGGGTCTGTGACCTGATTTAGGCTTTGAAGCTGGGAGAGAGACCAGTATCCTCCATTCTGGCATCTCTCTCCAGGTTTCGGACAAGCAGACTGTAGTTTTTCCTGTTATATCAATTAAGATAATAGTCTAAGAGGCTGCCTATATATTTTATTCCTTGGGACATTGTGATCAACTAGCCAACTGCCAAAAATACCTGCAGGTTAAAACTGTTCAAATGACGAGTATCACTTTGTCCTTGCTGCTCATTATGGTCATTCTACCCACCTTGTATCTGACAGTTTGGTGTTATCACTTGGTTTCTGCTACTTCAGAATTCTATCAACCTCATTGAAATCAGGAAACCATGTCACAGACAGCATCTCCCAGCCTACAGATGGCCACAACACAGCTATTAAGATTTCAGGTGTTCCTTCACTAACGCTCTTCTCAATACCTTAATTAAGGAAATGCACCCTGGGCCTTTTGGTGGACTTAGTGGGGCTGAGGAAGTGTGGAGTCTGCACAAGATAAATCCACCTCAACATTTTTATTTTCTTCCGCATTTTGACTTTCCTCTCTATTATTCCAGAGAAGTTTGAGTATCTCAGCATCACTAAGCTTGGGTTTCAGTCAACTCCCCAAGAACCATATAGATAAATTCAGCCTGATTCACTATTATAGACAACCCTTCTTGCTCTATCACATTATAAATCATCCCTAGACTATTTTCCAGGTCTCTGCTTATGTAAATTAGCAAAATCTTGCAGATATTTAGGCCTCTCAGCTCTTCCCCTCTGAGACAGACTTTGCACCTGTCCTCTGGAACATGTAATCTACCTCTGGGTATATGTCCAGAAATAAGGAAGGTGAAGAACTAGAGGCAATAGCTCAGGCAAGAATGGTTCTGGAAGGGCCAAAAGAAGTTGGGGCTGTGGCCAACCTTCTGCTGTTATTGGAAGGAAGATGAAGGAAACATGAAAACTGAAATAAATTCTCCTTTACTCTTCTCTTTTCTAGTCTTCCTCTAATGCCTCCCATTGGTAAAATTTAATAGAAATCTTGCCGACAAGGGAGGCTGGGGAGTAGAGTTTGCACTGTCTCCACCCCAGCATCACAGAACAAAGTATGAAGGAGTGGTCTTGAAGGTGAAATACAACAGGTGAATAGCTGATCCTTGTATGGCCCCAGCATTGTTTCATTTATCCCTTTTGCCACACAGCATCCATCCACTTTCTCCTGGACAAAAGCAATATCATTCAATTTTTTTGGAACCCATTTTTCTCAGTCTCAATCCTTGCAAATTAGGTAAAATGATTCACCCCCAGCTCCAGAGGTGAGGCATAGATGAGTGTAAGCCAATCAGAGCACCACATCACACTGACCATCATGAAGAGGAACTAAAAGGCAATATGACAAAATTCAGTCAGAGTGAATGTGGTGCATGGAGACCACCCTGCGATTTCTGGGATAAGGGCAGAAAGAAGATTAAGGCTGACCTGAACATTTTTAGACTGAAGCTCCTACCAGTATCTTGCTGGAACTTGAGTCTATGCATAAAGTCAACACATGGAGGAAGGTAGAGCTGAGACAAGACAATCCATGTCCTGGTGACATTGTATAAGCCCCAATCAAGCTTTGCCTGAAACCAGCATTATCTCTGAACATTTCCATGTTATCAACCATATCCTCCCTTTTTGCTTGGCCAGTGCACCATTGCTTTTGGTATCTACTTGACACAATACTCCAGAGAACGGCCAACGAACAGTAGGATCTGTTACAAGATGAATGGCTATTTCTATAGGAGACCACCTACCATATTACATTTACAGATTGTAAATCCGTAGACTGGATTGTAAGCTTATGGCCAAAGACCAGGGCATAGGTCAGCTCTTCACAGAGGGAAAAAATTCAGGTGCTCAACCTTATTAACATGGTGCTGATAACCAAATAAATTGATTTAGTAAAACTATTACAGACTTAAATCTGTCAGCTTCAAGAGTGTATTTGAGATGGGTATAAAACATAAACACATACAAAGTAGAATGATGCAAAATGAAAACAAAGAGAAATCTGAAAAAGGGGGACAGAAGAATAGATGCTGGCAGTGAGCTCTGGGTTTCCTGGCAGAAAAGAAGGAAAGAGAAAGACTTATACCATCCTCACACTAAGATGAAATGAAGCCCACAGATTTGTTTGCAGAAAGAAGAAGGCATCAATGTTCATTCAGCACCTACTGTGTGGCAAACACTCTCCATGTATTATTTCATTCACCTCTCTAACTCAGTGGAATGAATGTTAGTCTCCAAGATTTAGAGATAAAAGAACAGTAGTTCAAAGAAATTAAATAAATACCTGGACCATGGTTTCAGCTGTAGAAAGTGGTGGAGCCAGGATGTAAGCTCAGATCTGGCACCTGGTTCCAAGCCCATATCCATCCACCACCTCCTAGAATTAAAGGTTATGTGTAAATCATGAGCAGTTACAAGATGCTTATTTAGTACCCAAAGGATCCAAGGATCATCACACATGTGGCCACAGTTGACCTTCCCAACAGCTCAGAAAGGTAATTACATGACGCTATATCACAAATAGGAAAGCCATGTTGGATGTTTTTCTTGATGATGAAGGAGCAAAGTTCTAAAAGGGAGGCTCCTAATGAGGGAGGGTTATTGTGGGATTATATGAAATCATGTGTGTGAAACTTTTGAAAATTGTAAAGCACTATAGAATTATTTAAAGACTCATTCAGTTTTAAAAAAAGATGTGAGAAAAAAATTGAATAAAGGTAAAATTTAAAATAAATAAATAAAATAAAAGAGAGGCTCCTCAGATAAAAGATATTGATTACTTGATGGTAATTACTTGATGTCTTTAACCTCGGTTTGAGAAAAACGCAGAGCATTTTTCCAGGTGGATGGTTCTTGTATAAATGAAATATCGTTAAATGCCAGCTCTGCAATGACATGTCTGTGGGGGAACTAAAACGGCCCAGGCCAATCATTTTGTTTTCTGATGACCTTGCTAGATAAAAGTACAGAGCTTAGGGGGTCCAGGAAAATGGGGAACTAGTGTGCTGTTCTAACTGTCTCTTGCAAATCACCTATGACTGAAGAAGACCTGTGGGAAGGGTTGGATCTCTGTATATCTGTACTGGATTCTCTAGATGGCAACTAGAATGATCTTTCTAAAATGCAAATCTGAGCATGACATTATCTTGCTTAAAAACCTTTATTAAAGCTACACATTATATATACACTACCAAACGTAAAATAGATAGCTAGTGTGAAGCAGCCGCATAGCACAGGGAGATCAGCTCGGTGCTTTGTGACCACCTGGAGGGTGAGGTAGGGAGGGTGGGAGGGAGGGAGACGCAAGAGAGAAGAGATATGGGAACATATGTATATGCATAACTGATTCACTTTGTTATAAAGAAGAAACTGACACACCATTGTAAAGCAATTGTACTCCAATAAAGAATTTTTTTTAAAAAAGCTACACATTAAAAGAAAAAAAGGTACACATTAAAAAAAAAAGCTACACATGGACTTTGGAATAATTGTGTTCCTTTATGACTAAGCCCTCACACCCTGGACTCATGTACCACCTGTCTTTTCTTCCCCAAACTCTATGCTCGAGTCACACTGCACCCTCCCCTCACCTCCTGGCATTTCTCTGTGCTGCTTCTTCCTCCAAGAATGTCCTCTCTGACTATTCCCTCCTTTTGCCCTTTCCCAAGCCATCTTTGCCTGTCTTATATTTACTCACATTTCAGGAGCCAGATCAGGCCTTTCCTTCCCCAAGAAACCTTCTCTAACCCCCAGTTCTGGACTGAGATGATCACAGCACCTGGGCTCATGCCCATCCTGGCACTCCCACCCCAAAACGTCATTGCCTCTTTTTGCATCGGACTCATTCATTTCTCTGCCAAGTCTCAGGGGAAGCACGATGTATACGGTGCTTGCCGGATGAAACAGTGGATGAAATTCACAAAAAGAGTCTTGAGTATGAAGTGTCTACACTGAAAGAAATTTCCCTAAGTTTCAGTTCCTGGATGTATAGGTAAAAGAGATGACCACTTGCCGTGGAAGCTTGATTTCTGAGTTAAATTCTGCTCTACACATAACAATTAAGCTGTGGACAAAAATGAATAATGTACTGGAGTGGGTTCAAAATGAGCTGAAGTTCAGTCACTGAAAGACGATGTCACTACGGACTAGTTGGACCAGCAGCTTCTGAGCCAGAGCATCTGATGTTCCTGCCCCCAGGACCAGGCCTGGGCTGAGTCCAGAGGTGGGGGAAGAAGTAGCCACAGCTGCAGGAATTTATGGACCATAGGAGCTCGGGACGAGTTCTGCCAATGGTCAGCTTTGTTTCTAACTTAAGCTTGCTCCATTGTAGCCAGGGAAGTCTTAATGGGGTCGATTCCTACACAGTCTCCAGAACAGGGCACAGAAAGCCTCAGGGAGCACATACATCTCCTATGTTGGACAGAGCCAATATCAAATATCTCAATCACCCCAGCTTCTCAATCCCTGGTCCCTCAAATGCCAACAGGGCAAGGCAGTGCAGTTTGGCAGAAAGAGCACTGATGTAGCCATCAAAGGCTTGACACTGGTCCAGTCTCCTCAGGTTTGGGGGTTGTTGTCACCTTGGGACAAATCTCCATCTCTCTGAGCCCTAGATTTCTCATCTGTAAAATGGGGATAAAGATACCTCCCCTGCCCACCTCAGGGGTTGTCATGAGGATCAAATAAGAAAACGGCTGTGAAAGAGCTTTGAAAACTGTAAAGTGCCGTGGAAATGCCAGAGAGGGTGATTAATAGACAGTGGCTGCCCCCACGCTTACTTCAAAGGGGAGAAACAGGGTGGAGAAGGCTGACATGCCCTGCTTTTGAAGTGCACAAGAGCAGCTCTCAGCAGAGAGAAAACAGCATTGCTGCTTAAAAGGCAACTTTCAAAACAACCATTTTCTTTCTGAAGGGAGAACATAGTTGGGAGTACTTCAAAGGCTGGGGAAATTTTCCAGAAAAAAAAAATGACATTCTCAATCCAACTTTTAGTCAAGTCAGAGTTATTTAAAAAACCTTCAGAACTCGTCACTTATTTAAAAAGGATTTTAATGCATTGAAAAGTTAAGAACCGTTAAGAGGGGCAGACAAAGGCACTGTTTTCCCCGTGCCTGCAGATATCTGGGCAGAAGTCTGCCCGTCGCTCGTCGTTCACCACTTCCTCTGATTAAACGTTCTCTCCAAGGCTTTTCTCCCTGTTCTGATGCATTTCATACCAAGAATAAGTCACCAGGAATAGGCCTTTATCTCCCTCTCTGACACCTAGCCATCAAGCATGGTGAGATTCTTTATTCGGTCTTTCTTTCTCCTTCCTTTAAATATGGCAGCCTACCAAAGATCAACTTTAAAAAGCCAGAGCAGAATTACTATATCCTACTTAGAGGGAAAAAGACATCTCCACCTCCAAGCAAAGAGAGACCCCTCTTTTAAAACAACTAAATACAAAAATCAATCAACCCGGTCTTAATTCTAGTGGGCAGTGAATAGCGATGCAGAAGTGCCTGGCCATGATGTCCGGGAGGTCAGCCAACTGGAACTTGGCCAGACTTATATGGAAATGTGACCATGCCCCCCTCCCAGCCCCCTGTCCCTTCATGTTCCCAGTATTGTGCTGAGGAAGCAGCTTGAGACTGAGGTCCCCAAGGTCCTGAAGAAACAAGCTTTCCCCTCAACTCCGTCCTGAAAGTACTGACTCTTCAGGCCTCTGTGGACATGATGGCAATATGGTTGCTGGAAGACTCAGGTTATTTTCCCCACAGGTGGTAACCCCGTCTATAGGATATGAGCAAATGAGATACCTCTTAGACAACATGCAACGCTCAATTGGACAGTCACATTTCCTACTCTTATTACGCACAACCAGACAGGAGTAGGGGGTGAACAGGAGAAGGTACAAAAAGACTTCCCTCTTCCCAAAGGGCAACCCACAGAGAGGAATCTTTTTCTGCCTCCACTCCCCACTAGATTTGGCCTCAGAGTTTATTTTTGTAAAGGGCTTTGAAAGCAGAAATTAAAGAAACCTCAATGGTCTGAAGTCAGAGAACGGCAGCTGCCAAGGGGAGATTAGTCCAGAGGAGAGGAGAAAGAAAGGCAGCAAGTCGGGTGATGTCATAGGAAAGAAGAGGCTCTCTGAGCCCCAGCGCTCCTGCCACACTTTTAAGCAACCTCGTTTAATTAAAGTTGTGCCTTGCCCTGGCATGAGAGCAATGGAAGTGTCAGTGTGCTTGTCAGGAGCTCCTTTGCCCAGAGCACAGATTGGTATACCCATGGCTGAGTGCCAGGCTTCATCTCCAGCACAGATGGGAAGGCCAGGGGTAATAACCCCACCTTGGCCAGTAGCCTTCCTGGGTAAAATCACAGAAAATTAGGAGACAGCAGCTCCTTCTCCTTCTTAGCATCATTTACAGGGAAGGAATGAAGACAATCAAGCATGATTCTGATTTGGGCAGGAAGGCAGCCCTGAATCTCTCCATGCCATGGACCGATTTGTAGGAAAGTTAAGTCAGAGACATGGGCATGCTGTGAACTGGCCCCGCAGTGGTCCACTCTGGCACCTGGCTCCACAAATGGAACCATCTAATTGAACTGTCTGAACTCTGCAGGACACATACCTGAAGGGGTCTTCCTCCAATATCTGTCTCCAGTTGTGCTTTGTCCAATCTCCCCTTCCCATCTTTCAAGTATTTCTTGGACTATTTTGGGCTTTCTAGTCATCTCCAGTCTAGATTGCTACTTTAGATTTCCCCTTCCTCATTGTAGGCCTGGGGGGGACAGGGAGTGGGGAGGAGAGGGCACCGTCCATCCTCCCACTTGCCCCCAAATTTCTCACCTGCATTGATGTGCCTCTGGGGCACATCACCCCGTGGCCCATGTGCCCAATGCCCTTCCTTGCACATGTTCACTAGGCAGTGTTCCCTTGGTGTCCACCTTTATAGCTACAGAGCCCATGCCTCTTCCTCATTCTCTCCATGTTCCAAAAAGGCTATCAAGGACCATGTCTGTGTCCTCTGGAGACCACTGGCAAATGAGGACCACTGCCCCAACTGCTTTTGGGACAGACCATCCATAGTTCCTCCCTGCGGACACCTTTGAAAAGCCCTTTCCTTCAACAAGGGGAAAAGCTCTATGATGCTGCCCTCCTTGCATGCACAACCGCCTATTTTGTAGGTTAGGAAACTTGGATTGAGTAAGCACAGGAGACCTGGGGGTCATGAAGAAAGGTCTACAGGAGAGGGGGTCAGGATGCTTTGCTGAGTGTGCAATTTGTCTGAAGTTGGTGCTGATACACAGTAGAGGACACTACGTGTAGCTTTGAGGTTATTGGGAAACCTGGTTCTGTGCCAACACAATGACCAGGACCAGCGTGTGGCTGACAAAGTGTGAACATGACCTTGAGCTTGCATTAATTGTAATGAGGACAAGAAGAAGAAAAATAACAAAGATTTATCGAGCACTGTGTATCGGACACTTCTTGCAACCACATTTATTCAAGTGTAACCCGATAACACCTTGTTTCTACTGTACCTCGTCCCTGTTGCTTTTGAGGATTCTCAGATTCCTCAGTGTGGGACATTTTGGGAACCTGCTGGCACTTCCATATGCAGTCAGAAAGTGTGAGGAAGTCAACACCCAAGAAGGCAATCTTTGGCCAGTGGGCAACAATAAATTCTCTTCTCTTCCAGAGAGGCAAATACCATATCATATCACTTATTTGAGGAATCCAAAATATGACAAAAATTAACTTGTCTATGAAAGAGAAACAGACTCACAGACAGAGAACAGCCTTGTGGTTGCCAAGGGGGAGGGGAGATGGTGGAGGGACTGGAAGTTTGGGGTTAGTAGATGCAAACTATTAAGTAGAGAATGGATAAACAACAAGGTCCTACTGTATAGTGCAGAGAACTATATTCAATACCCTAGGATAAACCATAATGGAAAAGAATATATATATATATATATGTGTGTGTGTGTGTGTGTGTATAGCTGAGTCACTTTACTATACAGCAGAAATTAACACAACATTGTAAATCAACTATACTTCAATAAAAATATGTAAATTTAAAAACATTCCCCTCTCTTTCATACCTCAGGTGGACAATTCCAAGATATGCTGCTTTGCAGAGGATCCCAGCAGGGTTGAGCCCCAGCTGGCAACAGCGGTGACCAGCTCAAGGACACGGGTATGTATTGGCCCTACCTCCCTCTTTTCTCACTCTTCCTAGGACTGTATATGGCCCTCTCATCCCCCATTCCTATTCCCTGCCACCTTTATCCAAAATAAATTCTCTGCCTACAAATCTTTGTCTCAGACTCCAGAGGTGACCCAGCTAAGTTCATAAACCATGTTTAGTCAGTGTGTAAGGTGATTTACATAGATTACCTGTTTTAACCTCAAATGATCTTATGGGGTTAGTACCATTTTTGTCCTCCTTTGATGGATCGGGAAAGTGGGATACCGAGAGATGAAATAACAGAATTAGAATGTCTGCCTTGGGTGGTGGGGCAGGAGGGGGGTCGATGACCCCATTGAACTCAAGTGAGAACATTTCCCCAACCTGGGGTGCTGGGTTTAGCTCTGAGCTCTGACCCCATCAGAGGGAGTATGGCCATAGGTAGCATGATGAGGGAAAGTAAAACCAAGCCTTAGGAGGGAGAATAGGAAGAAATGGGTGGCTGAGCCCAGGAAACATCCAGGAGGCACCTGAGAGCAGCCTTCTCCTCAGGACCACCTGCAGAAGAGAGGGTGGTTTGCTCTGAGTCAGCTGGGAAGACGGAATGATCACCAAACAGGAAGGCAAGTCTGCACTCAATATAAGGCAGAACTTTATGAGAGAACTGCCCAAGCACAGAATGAGCAACCTGGCAGAGAGCAAACCCGATGTTGCAGGAGAGAGAGCTGAGGGTGCATGGCCAGCCATTTCTTGGAAATGTTGTGAGGAGAATCCTATGGAGGGATTCTATCAGATTAGGGTAGGAGCCTAATTTTGGGCAGACAAAGATTTGCCTCTTCATTGATCAGCCCAAGACAGCCTTGTCTGTCCTTAGGGTACCTGCGAATCCTTACTGCTGGGAGAGCCGCCAAGAGGTAAGAGTTCACTGGGGCATAGGGCGTTGCCAGATGCCTTTCTAAGCAGGAAAGACCCTGCTGTTTGCTGAACGAATAAGGTGCTTATTCTCTTAGGTAAAGTGTAAAGGTAAGGACCTACCTTGAGATTGATTTCCATTCTCTACAGTACTTGGAGCTGAGATGCGCGCAAAGAAGATGCCCAGAAAATACTTGGTGTGCAAACGGAGTATGCAAATGAGTTGAAAAAGTTATTGGCCTTAAGCCCTTTGTAAGCTCCAAACTGGTCTGATTCCTCAGCTGTAATAGCCCAGCTCTGTCCCAAGTCCTCCGTGATGAGCTTGGAACATCCTCCTGACTTTGAAAGTCACTTCCCTTAAAACAGTGAATGCTCTTTTTCCCAGAGAAGAAGCCTGGAGCTAGAAACAGAGTGATGTAGGACTGGGCACAAGAAGTGGGTCGGTGGACCTGGTGAGTAGATTGTCCACGGACTTTGAGCGGCTCTGAGGACTGAATGGATAAAAAGCTTCCTGCTCAGAGCTGGGTGGTCAAGACTGTGCTCCACCCGCAGACACACAAGGCAGAAGGGCTGTTGCCCCAGAATTTGCCCTTAATGTATGAGTTACAAATGCATGGAAGGGGGCTGGAAGGGGCCACTACTTCTATCCGTTCCTCAGAGAGAAGAGGAAATGGTCCAGAAAACAGGCATGTTAGGGAGGAATTTAAGGAAATGAGTGAATCAGGGTCCAGGCTTCCCACTACCTCAAAAACCATCCAAGTTACTGGAGATACCATCCTTGTCAGGCTCTCTCTGTTTCTTTCCCCTAGGTCCATTTTGATACAATCAGTGTAAGTGGCCTCTGGCTCTTGGTGAATTTTGCCCAGTTTCTGGAAAAAGAGGCCCAGAGAGTCAGGAAGCTCCAAGGAAGGAGAAATGAATCATAAGTGTTTCAGGACCATGAGCTACCCCAGCTCCAGCCCAGCAGCTCTCAGACTGAGGAGAAAAGAGCTCAACAATCAAGGAGAGAAGTTGTCTTAGACTAAGAGGATGCCCAGGAGTTTGGGCCCTACCCATCCTCACTAGGCCAAGGGGGAAAGGAAATGTACTTGGACATTGCCCTGTTCTCTCTATCCCCACTGGCACCTCCTGGCATAGATGTAACAGCTTCCCCTGGGTCTCCCTTTCTCCTCATGTGACCCAGTCCAATCCCTCTCCACACAGCAGCCAGCAAGAATCTTTCTTCTGTCCATATGTGTATTCATCAGACTGTGCCTCAGCTAGTATCTCTGGTAGTTTGGATGTCTTTGGAGGCAGTTAGAGGTCTTTGAAGGGTGTTAAGCGGAGTGAGGGGCGACATCAGTTTACTGTTTAAAAAGATCACTATGATTGCCCAGTGGAAAATGTGTTGGATTTGGGGAAATGATTTAAGAGGAAGTCCCAGTGAGGAATGATAATGGCTTAGACTATGGTTGCAACTCAGATGGAGAGAAGTGGACAGATTAAATTTGTCTTTGAAGGAAGGATGATCAGAGCTTGGTGGCTGGATGTGGTGCTTGAGAGAGAGCTATGATCAGGAATAACTTCCAGGTATCTGACTTGAGCAATGGTAGATAGAGATGCCATTTATTGTGATGACAGCAGCGAGGGTGGAACAGGTATGGTTCGGTTCACAAGGGAAACATTCTTATTTTTTCCTCGGATCTATTTTTCCCTATCCTGTAATACCTTTTATCTACATGAGTAAATTATTATCTGTCACTTATGTATCTATTTATTATTTATTTGTCATCTACCAATCATGTCTTGAAATTTAAATTATAGTGTATATAATCATGCTGTGATTTCACTTTCCTACTGTTCGCTGCTACTATATAGATATTCATTTGCATTCTGTATTGACTTTTTTATTTTTACATCTTTATTGGAGTAAAATTGCTTTACAATGCTTTGTTAGTTTCTGCTTTATAACAAAGTGAATCAGTTATACATATACATGTGTTCCCATATCTCTTCCCTCTTGCGTCTCTCTCCCTCCAACCCTCCCTGTCCCACCCCTCTAGGTGGTCACAAAGCACCGAGTTGATCTACCTGTGCTATGCAGCTGCTTCCCACTAGCTATCTATTTTACGTTTGGTAGTGTATATATGTCCATGCCACTCTCTCGCTTTGTCACAGGTTACCGTTCCCCCTCCCCATATCCTCAAGTCCATTCTCTAGTAGTTCTGTGTCTTTATTCCTCTCTTACCCCTAGGTTTTTCACGACATTTTTTTTTCTTAGATTCCATATATATGTGTTAGCATACAGTATTTGTCTTTCTCTTTCTGACTTACTTCACTCTGTATGACAGACTCTAGGTCCATCCACCTCACTACAAATAACTCAATTTCATTTCTTTTTATGGCTGAGTAATATTCCTTGTATATATGTGCCACTTCTTCTTTATCCATTCATCCGATGATGGACACTTAGGTTGTTTCCATCTCCTGGCTATTGTAAATAGAGCTGCAATGAACATTTTGGTACATGACTCTTTTGGAATTATGGTTTTATCAGGGTATATGCCCAGTAGTGCAATTGCTGGGTCATATGGTAGTTCTATTTGTAGATTTTTAAGGAACCTCCATACTGTTCTCCATAGTGGCTGTGTCAATTTACATTGCTACCAACAGTGCAAGAGGGTTCCCTTTTCTCCACACCCTCTCTAGCATTTATTGTTTGCAGATTTTTTGATGATGGCCATTCTGACTGGTGTGAGGTGATATCTCATTGTACTTTTCATTTGCTTTTCTCTAATGATTAGTGCTGTTGAGCATCCTTTCGTGTGTTTGTTCTCAATGTGAATATCTTCTTTGGAGAAATGTCTATTTAGGTCTTCTGCCAATTTTTGGATTGGTTTTTTTTGTTATTGTTGCTATTGAGCTGCATGAGCTGCTTGTAAATTTTGGAGATTAATGCTTTGTCAGTTGCTTCATTTGCAAATATTTTTTCCCATTCCAAGGGTTGTCTTTTGGTCTCTTTTATTGTTTCCTTTGCTGTGCAAAAGCTTTGAAGTTTCATTAGGTCCCATTTGTTTATTTTTGCTTTTATTTCCATTTCTCTAGGAGGTGGGTCAAAAAGGATCTTGCTATGATTTATGTCATATAGTGTTCTGCCTCTGTTTACCTCTAAGAGTTTGATAGTTTCTGGCCTTACTTTTAGGTCTTTAATCCATTTTGAGCTTATTTTCACATATGGTGTTAGGGAGTGCTCTAATCTCATACTTTTACATGTACCTGTCCAGTTTTCCCAGCACCACTTATTGAAGAGGCTGTCCTTTGTGCACTGTACATTCCTGCCTCCTTTATCAAAGATAAGGTGACCATATGTGCGTGGGTTTATCTCTGGGCTTTCTATCCTGTTCCATTGATCTATCTTTTTGTTTTTGTGCTAGTTCCATACTGTCTTGATTACTGTAGCTTTGTAGTATAGTCTGAAGGCAGGGAGCCTGATTCCTCCAGATCCGTTTTTTGTTCTCAAGACTCCTTTGGCTATTCGGGGTCTTTTGTGTTTCCATACAAATTGTGAAATTTTTTATTCTAGTTCACTGAAAAATGCCAGTGGTAGTTTAATAGGGATTGCACTGAATCTACAGATTGCTTTGGGTAGTAGAGTCATTTTCACAATGTTGATTCTTCCAAACCAAGAACATGGTATATCTCTCCATCTATTTGTATCATCTTTAATTTCTTTCATCAGTGTCACAATTTTCTGCATACAGGTCTTTTGTCTCCTTAGGTAGGTTTATTCCTAGATATTTTATTCTTTTTGTTGCAATGGTAAATGTGAGTGTTTTCTTGATTTCACTTTCAGATTTTTCATCATTAGTGTATAGGAATGCCAGAGATTTCTGTGCATTAATTTTGTATCCTGCTACTTTACCAAATTCATTGATAAGCTCTAGTAGTTTTCTGGTGGCATCTTTAGGATTCTCTATGTATAGTATCATGTCATCTGAAAACAGTGACAGCTTTACTTCTCCTTTTCTGATTTGGATTCCTTTTATTTCTTTTCTGTCTCTGGTTGATGTGGCTAAAACTTTGAAAACTCTGTTGAACAATAGTGGTGATAGTGGGCAACCTTGTCTTGTTCCTGATCTTAGTGGAAATGTTTTCAGTTTTTCACCATTAGGATGATGTCAGCTGTGGGTTTGTCATATATGGCCTTTATTATGTTGAGGAAAGTTCCCTCAATGCTTACTTTCAGGAGAGTTTTTATCATCAATGGGTGTTGAATTTTGTCAAAAGCTTTCTCTGCATCTATTGAGATGACCATATGGTTTTTCTCCTTCAATTTGTTAATATGGTGTATCACGTTGATTGATTTGTGTATATTGAAGAATCCTTGCATGCCTGGAATAAACCCCACTTGATCATGGTGTATGATCCTCTTAATGTGCTGTTGGATTCTGTTTGTTATTGTTTTGTTGACGATTTTTGCATCTATGTTCATCAGTGATATTGGCCTGTAGTTTTCTTTCTTTGTGACATCCTTGTCTGGTATTGGTATCAGGGTGATGGTGGCCTCATAGAATGAGTTTGGGAGTGTTCCTCCCTCTGCTATATTTTGGAAGAGTTTGAGAAGGATAGGTGTTAGCTCTTCTCTAAATGTTTGATGGAATTCGCCTGTGAAGACATCTGTTCCTGGGCTTTTGTTTGTTGGAAGATTTTTAATCACAGTTTCAATTTCAGTGCTTGTGATTGGTCTGTTCATATTTTCTATTTCTTCCTGACTCAGTCTTGGCAGGTTGTGCATTTCTAAAAATTTGTCCATTTCTTCCAGGTTGTCCATTTTACTGCCATAGAGTTGTTTGCAGTAATCTCTCATGATCTTTTGTATTTCTGCAGTGTCACTTGTTACTTCTCCTTTTACATTTCTTATTCTATTGATTTGAGTCTTCTCCCTTTTTTTCTTGATGAGTCTGGCTAATGGTTTATCAATTTTGTTTATCTTCTCAAAGTACCAGCTTTTAGTTTTATTGATCTTTGCTATCATTTCCTTTATTTCTTTTTCATTTATTTCTGATCTGATCTTTATGATTTCTTTCCTTCTGCTAACTTTGGGGTTTTTTGTTCTTTCTCTAATTGCTTTAGCTGCAAGGTTAGGTTGTTTATTCGTGATGCTTCCTGTTTCTTAAGGTAGGATTGTATTGCTATAAACTTCCTTCTTAGAACTGCTTTTGCTGCATCCCATAGGTTTTGGGTCATCGTGTCTCCATTGTCATTTGTTTCTAGGTATTTTTTTGATTTCCTCTTTGATTTCTTCAGTAATCACTTCGTTATTAAGTAGTGCATTGTTTAGCCTCCAATGTGTTTGTATTTTTTACAGATCTTTTCCTGTAATTGATATCTAGTCTCATAGCGTTGTGGTTGGAAAAGATACTTGATACAATTTCAATTTTCTTAAATTTACCAAGGCTTGATTTGTGACCCAAGATATGATCTATCTTAGAGAATGTTCCTTGAGCACTTGAGAAAAATGTGTATTCTGTTGTTTTTGGATGGAATGTCCTACAAATATCAATGAAGTCCATCTTATTTAATATATCATTTAAAGCTTGTGTTTCCTTATTTATTTTCATTTTAGATGATCTGTCCATTGGTGAAAGTGGGGTGTTAAAGTCCACTACTATGAATGTTTTACTGTCAGTTTCCCCTTTTATGGCTGTTAGTATTTGCCTTATGTATTGAGGTGCTCCTATGTTGGGTGCATAAATATTTACAATTGTTATATCTTCTTCTTTGATCGATCCCTTGATCCTTATGTACTGTCCTTTTTTGTCTGTTGTAATAATCTTTGTTTTAAAGTCTATTTTGTGTGATTTGAGTATTGCTACAGCAGCTGTCTTTTGGTTTCCATTTGCGTGGAATATCCTTTTCCATCCCCTCACTTTCAGTCTGTATGTGTCCCTAGGTCTGAAGTGGGTCTCTTGTAGACAGCATATATATGGGTCTTGTTTTTATATCCATTCAGCCAGTCTGTGTCTTTTGGTGGGAGCATTTAATCCATTTACATTTAAGGTTATTATCGATATGTATGTTCCTATTCTGTTATTACATGGAGCTGGGAGGTCTATTGTGGACCAGTGTCCTGAAGTTGGCTCTCCCACCTCAGAGACACAGCACTGACTCCTGGCTGGAGCACTAAGAGCATTTCATCCACACGGTTCAGAATAAAAGGGGAAAAAAGTAGAAAGAAAGAAAGAAAGAAAGAAAGAAAGAAAGAAAGAAAGAAAGAAAGAAAGAAGGAAAGAAAGAAAGAAAGATGATAAAAGAAAAGAAAATAAAGTAAGATAAAATAAAATAACGTTATTAAAATAAAAAATAATTATTAAGAAAAATATTTTTTTTAAGTAAAAAACAAAAAAAAACAAACAAAAAAACGGATGGATAGAACTCTCGGACAAATGGTGAAAGCAAAGCTATACAGACAAAATCTGACACAGAAGCGTACACACACACACTCACAAAAAGAGGAAAAGGGGGAAAAATAATAAATCTTGCTCTCAAGGTCCACCTCCTCAATTTGGGATGATTCGTTGTCTCTTCAGGTATTCTACAGATGCAGGGCACATCAAGTTGATTGTGGGGGTTTAATCCACTGCTCCTGAGGCTGCTGGGAGAGATTTCCCTTTCTCTTCTTTGTTTGCACAGCTCCTGGGGTTCAGCTTTGGATTTGGCACCACCTTTCTGTGTAGGTCACGGGATGGGCTTCTGTTCTTTGCTCAGACAAGTCGGGGTTAAAGGAGCCGCTGATTTGGGGGCTCTGGCTCACTCAGGCTAGTGGGAGGGAGCTGTATTGACTTTATATTTTGTCCTTTGACAGTTTCATAAACTAAATTCTGTAGGTTTTCTTGGTGTGTGAATTCCTTAAAGTTTTCTACATTAACAATAACATTGACTGTGGAAAAGGACAGTTTTACTTCTTTGTTCACATCTTTGTAACTTTATTTCTATATATTGCCTTATTACAATGGCTAGAACTTCCAATAAATTGTTGAATAGAAGTGACGAGAATGACCATCCTTGCCTTGACATTAGTCTTAGCTGGAAAGTGTTGAATACTTCATCATCAAGTACAATGTTTAGCTGTAGGATATATATATATTTTTAATATGCTCTTCATCAGATTGGGACAATTTTCTTCTTAGTTTCTGAGAATATTTATCATGAAAATTTGTTGAATTTTGTTAAATATTTTTTCTCTATCTATTGAAATAATCACATTTCCCCCTTTATTTTGTTAACGTGGTAAATTACAATGTTTTTGAAATGTTAAGCCAACTTGCCTGGGATAATTCTCACTTGGCTAAAGTGTATTACTTTTTTCATATACTGCTGGATTCAATTTGCTAATATTTTGTTAAGGATTTTTTGTGCTTTTGTTAATGTCTATTTTTTTCTTTCTTGCAATGTGTTTGACTTTTGTAGCTAAGATATGGCCTTTCGGGGGTTTCTTGAATATTCCAGAGGTATAATAAACACTCTTCACTCTGACTCAGTTGAAATTCAAATGTCTCCCAGCAATGTGGGGTCTCAGGTACCTCTGTTCAGCTGTTGTCCTGCAACATCTGCTCCCTGCTGGGCATGTCAAGTCTCTGTGTGCTCATAGCCATCCCTCTAAGCCATGTCAGCAGATTCAAACCTCCATATCTTCCTCCTCAGTTCAGTGAGACAATGGTCCCTCCAGCTCTCTGCACTATCTTAAGGAAAGTGGCCCCAGACAGAACGCCGGTGAACTTGGGGCCAGCTCTTGTTGTTTCCCTTCTATATTTTTTTCAGTTGACAGAAAAAATGATGGCTTGATACCTAAGACTAGAACTGGTAGCCCACAGTTACCAATGGGAAGCAAGCATGCCAAGTTTTCCAAATATACGCAGCGTTAAGATGAATATAAACCTTTTTCCCAAACTCCACAGCAGTAGACTAAGAAAGCAAGCCTTAAATTTGAAGGTATGATAAAAATGAACGTCTACCCACTGTAGATGGAGAGCATAGGAAACTCATTGTCACATGAACTGGTACGGGCTATTGATTTACATACAGTTGTTTTCCCAAATGATCAGAAAAACCTTGAGAAGCAAAGCCGTAGTAGAACCTGTAAGGCAGCAGCATTTGGGACCCATTCAGGAGCCCATCTAACTCTATGATAGCCCTTGCCTCCTGTGCTCACCCACATTATGAGCTTAATACCCCCAAATCCCTCCCCTGGCTCTTGGTCAGTTACCTCCACTCAGACCCAGCAGGAAGATGCTTCTTCATCATTACGACCGATTGATGGAAAAAGCATCCCTCCCTGTGTCTAGTTTAACTTATTTAGGACTCTGCGGCTAGCTATGTTCTCAGCTGCAGCCCTCAGACTCTGTTCATTTGGGACAGTAACTACAGTAGCCATCAGCTATTTCCAGAAGCCTTGAGGAGACAGTATTTCTCTAAGACCTTCTTTCCTGAGAAAGTGAACACCCTCCCCATGATCTGCAACCCTCAGAAGTTGGGAAAGGAACTTAGTACAAACGGACTATCATATCAAGGTGTCTGTGCCTCCGGATTTGGAAGGTAGGTCTCCCCCTGGTGCTGGGCCCTGGGCACTACAACCTACCTCATCCCCACAGGTGCTTGCACCCAGCCTCTGGAACACCATTCTCTCCAGGACACAAGCCTGACAACCACACCCTGTCTGCCTCCAGCCTCCAGAAATCCACAGACAATCCTGCGCTTCCCGTTAACCCTCAGAGAACAGCAGTAAATATAGAAAGGGCTGGACAGAAGGCATTATCAGATAACATTTTCTCCTGCAGGTTGAGAGATTTCAATTTGATTCTGTCTTCAGAGCTGCATTATGATACAGCAATGTCATGATCACTTCACAGCCATGGAAGGAATTATTTTCACTGGCATCTTTCATTTCTGATCCTCTCATCCTCATGTGTCTGCCTGCTTACAAACCAGAGCTGTCAGAGCCACCTGTCACTGTGGGGGGAAAAATACCTTTTTGACAACTGTATCTTCCTCTAGAAGATACTTTTTGTACCTGATGTCTGCTTCCCAACCTGTATTTGTGACACTTCTGTTATTTCAAAGGGCTTCATGAAATTCTCCAAAAAGGAATCTCAAATCCAATTAATTTAAATTCATTTTTGTGTTGAAGGTGCAACATGACATATTTAGGAGGGAGTGTGTGCAACATAAAGTTAAGCAATAGGAGGGCCTTGTTGTAAACAACCAGCCTCTCTCATTAAAAGCAAATCCAGGAGCCTCGAAGCACCTAAGCAGTGAAGGGCACCAGGAAGTGGCACGTTGCAGTCGGCGTAGGGTGAGTGGGGAATGCTTGGCTCTAATTCTGATGTTACCTCCATGCTGGTAGAGATTTTTCTAGGTGGAAAGAAATAGTCATTTCTATTTGCCTTTAAATAACACCACCCAATGATAATAACAACCTGCCCTTCATCCTGCCAGTCTCACCTTCCCCTTGGACAACCTGAAAAGCCACGTTGGTCCCCAGGAGTCCCCTACTGCATTACAAAATCTAAACTTGCATGCTCTATCCCCTGATTCCTGAACCTGGCTGCTTTTGTTCATTTGTTGACTTTTTTTTTTTTTTTAATAAAGACCAACAGAAAATAAAAAGAAAGTAGTCTTTATAGAGGAGGCATTCAGTAGAGAATTTCTTGTTCTCCACATTCAATAGCAACATTTTGGCTTTAGATTTGAGGTGGTGGCCGATGCATATGCATCGGTCCCCACCTCCTGCAGGACTCCACAGAAGTGTCAAAGACATTTGGCAAAAAAGAATAAATCCATTGCAGCCTTAAATATATGGAAAAGTGTCATTGATGGAACAGGAATGATAAAAAATTTATGGACAGTGGAATATAGATGTGACTGGATTATTGCAACTCAAAGCCATGAGGGAGAAAAGCTCTAGCAGTAGTAAGTGCAGTACTTCCCAGGGGAGCCCCAGAGGATCTCCCCGTTTGAGTTTGGCTGTGAAGTGAAAATCAGAATCATTTGTTGGAGGACTATCTACAGAAGTGGTTTCCAAATTATTTTGAGTCACATACTCTAACACTTAAAAAAAATTAAGCACATGTCCACAGTTTATGCAAATTTATTGTTTGATAAACTACATACGTATATTATACTTATTAGCAAATATCTCAACAGAATTTATATTTAGGTGAGATTAATCACTAACGATCATGAGAGACTACATCTTCCAAGTAGTCTTCATGATAGTTTGAACTTTAGGGACCAAATTCCCATCAAATCTCATAAAATCATCATTATTTTCATCACATAATGCAGTCAATAAAAGTTAGACGTTGCTATTCTCAAGGTGTTTACTAGTGTTAGCATTTTCAAATTCTCTTTGATTCACATTTCCTATGACAGAATTTTTAATCACTTAACCATTTTGAAAGGATTAGATTTTTTTAATGGAATATATTATCCATAAATCTCCTTAACCAAGAAGATATGAACTGCAATTCATCACAAGACAATCAAACAAGCAAATAAGTGGATTAAGGAGCTCTTGGACTTACTGGATTGACAATCTATATGTTAAAATTAGTGTCTTATTGTCTTTCTTATTTGAGATAAAATTCATGTCAGTAAAAGTTCTAAGCATTTCTTTGCACACCCAGTGGATCCACATGCACAACCCTCAGCCCCCCCACCCCCACTAGCACCCGCGGTGTGTTATCCGGGCTAATTGGCCCTATGCCTTCCTGATTCACAAAGATATTGGCTGCAACATCTGTACATGGCTGGCCCTGAGGCCACAGTGTGGGTATTGGAGGAAGTGGAGAGGAGAGACTGGACATCCCCCAACCTCCTCAGCAGACTAACAAACAGAAATGGAGGCAGAGTAAAATACAGTGAAGTGCTATGACAAAGGTCAAGAATAATGTATTTAGGCAGTGATGGGAATCATGAACCTGCTTGTCTGCCCACACTCAACACCAATACTCCCCCCCCACCAAGGCCTTGCACACAGTGGCAAAGGGTCCCTTGTGTGCCTTTTGTACCAAACAGCCTTGTCTTTCACTCATAAATGTGAGAAGTCAGCCATGGATCACAAGGCCTTTAAGGACTTTAAGGAAAATCAACAGCATGAAAGAGGAGCCAAAATGAACCACAACAACGTATGAAAGAAATCAAGGAAAAGAAAGTGATTTAAAAACTGTACTTCTTACTTGAATACTTAGGGTCATTTGGGGAAATATTTAAAAAGAGTAATCAGAAGGGAAGAGAACTATTGAAAATTGGAATTTTGAAAATTGAAATTAAAATTAAATCGCAGGGCAGAAAAAAAAAGAATGAATAAAATGAAAACCAAAATAGTGGATGGGAATTTAAGGAAATCTTCCATAGCAAAAAGGCAGAGATGGAAAATTTTTAAAGTAAAGATTTCTTAAAGTGAAGGAAGAAAACAGAGTCCAAAGTACATTTAATAGGAATTCTAGTAGGAGAGATCAAAGTCAATGAAGATGAGGAAATCGTCAAAGAAAAATGGTGGAGTTCCATCCAGACATGATGGTGTAAGCCTGTTTTTCCTGTCTCCTCCATGCTAAGCATAACCCTGGAAATGGAGCAAGAGACAACCAGAGAAGAACTCTGAAAGGTGGTAAGAGAAAGGTGAATTGGTTTGGGACCTCAAGACTAGAGCAACAACACAGAGGCAGACATCTTGCCTCCCCACAACCAACACAAGAAGGCTATCCAGACCAGTCCCCAACCTCGCAGTAGAAGGCAGCCCAGGTAGGTTCAGTCTTCCCCCAGATCCAATAGGAGCCCTGCTGGCAACGTCAGGTGAGCCCAACACAACAGGCAAGGGGAATTCATCAGGAGCCAGGAGAGGCATTCTCTTTCCTCCCCAGGCCCAAGATTCCTCTTTTTCACAAAGAGATATAAGAAGTGGGCAGGAGAAGCCAGCAGGAGAGACACAGTTATAGCAGGCAGCCTGATCTAAGAAGAATCTTTGTCTCCATGAGTCCAAGACTTTCCTTCCCCACCCAGAGACACCTGGGGATGGGACATAGGTGAGGAAGTGAAGGGTGAGTGGGCTCTGGTAGGGGGATCCCATTATATGCCCCTGCACCTAGAGCTACCCGGTGATCCCACCTGGGGAGTCCCCTTCTACCCCTAAAGGCAGCACCAGCAAGGACCAGTGAGAACCCCAGTGGCATCAGATACACTCTGCAGACCAAAATAACACTGTAAAGGCTTTGATTAATTAGTCTGCCATTTGAACAACAGCCCACAAAAGTAAGCCAAGACCTGCATGTTAAACCTAAACAAGGTGACTGCTACCCCAGGTGTAGAGGAGAGAGGAGCTGAAATAGTCTTTGAAGAAATCATGGCTGAAAAATTTCCAAATTTGGTGAAAGACACAAACTTATAGAAACAAGACACTAAGTAAACCTCAAAAAGAATAAACCCATGCCAAGACACATCATAATTAAAAATTTTAAAGTAAAAATAAAGAAAAAATACCTTGAAAATAGTCAGAGGGAAAGAACACATTACCTGTAGGAGAACACCCATTTGAATGACAGTAGATTTTTCATATGAAACCATGGAGGTCAGAAAGAAGTGGTGCAATACTTTTGAAGTACTGAAGAAAAAGAATTGTAAACTGCAAATGTAATATCTGTTGAAACTGTCCCTTCAGAAATGAAGGGTAAATAAAAACTTTCTCAGACAAAGGAAAATTTTTAAAATTTGTCATTATCAAACATCCTTAAAGAGTTGCTAAAGAAATTTCTTCAAAGGGAAAGAAAACAAGAAAAGGAGGAATCTTGGAGTTTCAGGGAAGAAGAACAAAGGAAGGAGCAGAAATACGGTTACATCCAAAAGATATTTTCCTCATGAGTTTTATAAATTGTAATTGATGTTTAAAACAAAAATTATAACATTTCATGTCCAAGACAATGATATTTAAAAGTGGATAAGGTAAAGCAATCTAAATGGTAATGAGGTTACCACATTTCAATGGAAGTGGTAAAATGTTGATACCAGTTGTGGTAGGTTAAATAATGGCCCCCAGTCATGCTCTTCTAATCCCCAGAACCTGTAAATTTGTCACTTTACATAGTAAAAGGGACTTTGTAGATGTGATTACATTGAGGATCTTGAGATGGAGAGATTATCTTGGATTATCTAGGTGGACCCAGTGTGATCACAAGGGTTCTCATTCTAAGGAAAGAGGGTGATCATAGTCAGAGAGAGAAGAAGTAAGGATAGAAGTACAGGCCAGAGAAGAGAGAAGCTGCTACACTGCTGGCTTTGAATGTGGAGGAAGGTTCCAGGCCAAGGACTGTAGGCACCTTTAGGGGTAAATCTTTTACAACCATAGATTTGGCAATGATTTATTAGATATAATACCAAAAGAACAAGCAACAAAAGAAAAAATTAATAAATTGAACATCACTAAAATTTAAAATTTTATGCCTCAAAAGACACTGTCAAGAAAATGAAAAACACCTACAGAATGGGAGAACCTATTTTCAAATCATACATCTGACAAGTATGTAGTATCTAACATATATAAAGAACTCAACAACAAAAAGACAAATAACTCGACTAAGAAATGGGCAAATGACTTGAATTAGACATCTCATCTCTCCAAAAAAGATATACAAATGGCCAACAAGCACACAAAAGGGTCCTCAACATCATTAGTGATTAGGGAAATGCAAATCAATACAATGAGATACCACCTCATACCCACTAAAATGGCTATAATCAAAAGCAGAAAATAACAGGTGTTGGTGAAGATGTAGAAAATTTAGAATGCTTGTGTATTGCTGGTGGGAATGGTGCAGCAGCTAAGAAAAATAATTTTACATTTCCTCAAAAACTTAAACATAGTGTCATCATATGACCCTGTAATTCCAAACATAGGTATATACCCAAAAGAATTGAAGACAGGTATTCAAACAAAAACTTGCACAGGAATGTTCATAAGCAGCACTTTTCACAATAACCAAAAGGTGGAAATAACCCAAATATCTATCAACTGATAAATGGATAAACAAAAATGTGGTCTATCCATACAATGAAAACAGTATTCAGCCATTACAAGGAATGAAGTACTGATACGTGCTACCTCATGAATGAACTTCAACATTACGCTAAGTGAAAGAAGCCATATACAAAATGTCACATATATGATTTCATTTATACAGAATATCCAGAATAGGTAAATCCATAGAGATATAAAGCAGATTACTGGCTGCCAGGGGCTCCAGGGAAGGGCTTTGGGGAAGGACTGCTTAATAGGTTTGCGTTTTCTTTTGGAATAATGAAAGTGTTTTGAACTTAATAGAGGTGATGGTTGCACACTAAGAATATAGTAAGTACAACTGGATTGTGCACTTTAAAATAGTTAATTTTATGTATGTGAGTGTTTCTTTAAGGAAAAAGCCAATTTCATACTTATGGTTACATACAGTACTATTCTGTTCACATAACATTTTTGAAATCACAAAATTTTAGAAATGGAGGATAGATTACAGGTTGTAGAGGGAGGGGTATAGATGGGAAACAGGTAGTTATTAAAAGGCTACAGAATTGGTAGCCCTGTGGCATTGGAACCATTTAGTATCTCAGCTGTGGTGGGTAGATACACAAGCTTACACAAAGGATAAAGTTGTATTGAACTTAATTCACATGTACACATACTCACACACATGAGTACAAGTAAAACCAGGGAAATCTGAATAAAATTGGTAGATTGTATCAATGTCAATACTTTGGGTGTGATATAAGCCTATAGTTCTGCAAAATGTTAGAGAAAACTGGGCAAAGTAGACAAGAGATCTCTCTGTATTACTTAAAACTGCAAATGAATCTATGAAAACTTCAATTGTAGGTACTGAGATATATATATTCTTGTGGTGAGAGGATACAGATGATAAACAATGAACAAATAAACACATATAATATGTAAATGAAAGATACAGGGACTACTATTTTTTTAAAATTAGTTAGTGAAGGCCTATCTAATGACAGCGTTTAATCAAGTTATAAACAAAAGAAAGCTAATGTGGCAGTAGTCATTTCACTCAAGATATTATATAAGGCAACATAATAGGAGGAAAGAATAATTACACAAAATGATAAAAGTAACAATCTAGAAATAAGATACAACAATCATGAACTATCAACAGAGATCCTGTTACGAAACTTGCATGATTAAGAACATGAAATTCTGTAATGGTTAAATGAAGGCAGACCCATCATCCACTAATTAAAAAAAAAAAAGAAATTCTAAACAAGAGAGTAGCCCGTTTTAGAAATTCTTCTTTCTCAACTGTAGCAGCTTGCTATAGTGTAGTATATACCAACAGAAATCATGTATGAATTGGGGAAGTAAGCCAAGAGGTGAGGGGGACAGCAGACTTGCAGTGTTTTTGTGAAGATTAAATGAGGTCATATTACTTACTCATGTGTTTAATTTACTGTTTAATACATAGTAGACATTTGTGTTTGTCAGGATAGTAACAAATAAACTCCAAAATTTCAGGGTCTTAACATGAAAAGACTTACTTATTCCTCAGATAAATTATAATGCAGGTCTAGTAGCCTTCGTCTATCATGCAGCTAAAACACATGGAATACGTGATCTCAAGGTCAATGCATCAAGGAAAGAAAGGTTGGGAGGATTTTGTAGGATGTTTGTTAAGTGCAAGCTGGGAACCAGCTCATAACATCATTTCCACCTGCATCCCACTGGTCACAATTCTGTCACGTGGCTCTAAACTAACTGAAGAGGAAGCTGGGGCATGTGGTCTTCTGGTGTGTCCAAGATGACAGAATGGTATGGAGACCACAGATCACTACGGTGCCACAGCATTCAATAAATGGACACCCTGCTCTCCTGCTACAGCTGCTATTTCCACTGCCATTACTTCTAAAGCCCCCAAAATACAACAGCAACACCCAACCCTTGTTGCCAGACACTGACTGCTTTTTATTGTTTCAGTTTGCAAAACAACCCTACCAAATGAGTTTATAATTTATTTTTATAAATCAAGATACAGAGATGCAGAAATTGCCTGAAGTTACAAGCTAGTACATAGTTGTCTTATTACCAGTACTTCTCCTACTAAAAAGAAAGAGTGCCCTCCACAGGGCTGGGCAGCTCCAGTGCAGACTCATGGCAGACACCAGCCTTCTCAGCCCTAAGCGACCTGCCTGGAACATAACCATTGGCACATCTGTAGAAAGCTTCCTTCCGTGGTAATTTTTTCTTTGATTTACTGGCTGTGTTAAAAATGTTCTATAATGGTCAATTCTGGAGGATGTTGCACTTAAAGAGAAAACTGTCCTAAATAAAAACAAATGATACTAGAATCCCTTCTCTCCCAATGAAATAACTCTCCTGCATTTTGTTCTCCTTGTGAGCACACCAAAAAAGCTTCTTCGGTCTATTATTTCCCAATTACCTCCTCTAGTGTTAGCTGAGAGCAGAGAAGGAAGATGGGATCAGGAGGCTTATAACCTTTGATCTTTCCCAGGCTTCAGCAAACCTGTGAATCACTTCCATAAGCTCAATCAATATCAGGTGTCACCTGGTGGCAGGTAAGGGCAATTCCATGGCTTTTCTAATACTTTGCAGGCATTGATTTCCCCACATATCAGGAGAGAGGAGACTGAATAGAGTGTGGAGAAACAGCAAAAGGCAGAGTGGCCATGCAGCTCAGCGGGTCAGCCCTGAGATCCCAGAGCTAGCATCTGCCCTGACTGCTTGATGATTTCCCAGACTCTCCAGACTCTCCCAGCCAGGCCCACTGCCCTCAGAGCCTGCCCAAGACCACCAGCCAGGAGCACATGGCTTAACATCCATGTGAGAAAATCCACTGGGATCCCGCATTCGCAGGCTGAGATAAGGCAGTTCTTCTGCTTTCTCTGTTTTAAAGGGCTGAGCAACCCAAATGGTGTGACTCAAAATTGCTCTCAGAAGATGAAACGCAGAAAACATGGCTCTTGAAGTCTGGTCCCCGACCAGCGGCATTAGCATCACCTGGAAACTAGTTTGAAATGCAGAGCCTCAGGCCCCACCCCAGACCTACAGGATCAGAGTCTCTCTCTGGGGGTGGGGCCCGGCCACCTGTGTTTTAACAAGCCCAAGAAGATTCGAATACAGCTACAGTTTGAGAATCACTGTACTAAAAAGACATTGTGAGAGGCTGAGCTCCCTGTTTCCCTGAAATAAAAAGCAGGGCTCAGGGCAAGGGAGAGTTACGGCACATGAGGGTAGGAGCCCAGCTTCCGTCAGGAAGCTTAGATTGGTTAACTTGGCACTGCCCTTTGCTACTTCCTCTAGGTAGCTGACCAGGCATCCTGAAGCTGGGAAGGGTGATTCTCCAAACTGCAGAGTGGCAGCTGTGATGCAGAGCTGAAGCCCAGAGAGTAAGAGCAAAACAGCAGCCATGGCTGGGAAATGCCACTGGGGGGCCCTGGTGAGAGCCACAATGTCCTGGCAGCAGGAGGCACTTCTCAGCTGAAGGTAACCCACTGCTCCAAAAGAGAGTGGGCTGAGGGCCTTTAAAGTCCCACCAGTGGAGTCATTGCTGAACTGAATCCCAAAGGAACCCAGCTCAACACAGGTGGGCTTACTACTTGGGCATGCTTCTTCCCTAAGAAAAGGTAAAGGCAAAAGGGTGTGCTCATCCTTTATTCTGGATCCCCAGATTCTTTCCTGCTTCCCTGCCCCCCAGGCCTGGCTATCTCTCTCCTGGTCCAGTACAGGAGTTTTCTACAGAACTGCCTCCTCCAGTGTCACTGTCCTCCAGCCATTCTCCATCCAGAGATGGGGACAGGTATCTCTCATCTGACCATGCCTCTCCCATGCTTAAAATCTTTCCCCGGCCTCCCAGTGCTTCAGAACGAAATCTACCTCCCTCGCTGGCATACTCAGCCCTCAATACCTGACCCCTGGCCCTCTCCAGCATCCCCTCCTACCACTTCCCTGCCAGGGCCCTTGCCTGGCAGGAGAAAATATTTGCAGTACCAGGGATGCTGCTTCCTCACACTCTTGTCACTTAATTCCCACTTCTTTCAAATATTCAGATTGAGGTCCTTTCATCCAGAGTCAGAACCCCTTGCCCCATCAGCACTCTCACGACAGCTGGACACACATCTAACTCAGCCCAGATCATGGAATATATCTGTCTGCCTCCCCCACCAAACAACGAAAGACGGAGTGCAAAATAAATTCCCTGATGATGCTGTCCTGAAACCATTAGCGTTTATGTGTGTCCACACTGTACATTCACCAGATATTTTTAAACACTTGCGTTATTGCCCAACTCATCTTCTTTGAGTGCCACCTCAGGTAGGAAAAAGGAAATGCATGGAAGTTCAAATTCTGATGGTTTCTGGCTTTTTATCCTAATTATTCATTCAAGCTATAAGATCCCTTGAGAGGTCATCTTGTCCAGCCCCTATCTCTAAGCAAGACTAAAGGAGGCTTTTGGGCTCCTTTTTACAATAATTCTCAGTACATCTAAGTCAGACTGGAAAAGATACAGATCAGATACCGATGGGTGGTATCCACACTGCACAAGACCCATTCTCCCAACGTTCCACTGTCAGTGGGCAGAATATGAAGCCCTCTGGGCAGGGTGAGACCCAGCATAGAGTATTTATCCAGAGACACCATTTTAAATACGCTAAGTGTCACTGAAAATAAAAATTAACATGTCTTCTTGCTTTTATCTAAATTTAACCCCATTACTTTTCCTATCTTGGTAATAAAGCAGATTGAAGTGTGTAGTTGAAGAAGTTTGAAAAAAGAAGATTGCTTTCCTCTTTTTTTAAAATTTTTGTTTATATCCAACTTTGGTTTAAAAAAAAAAATGAGGCACTCAGGGAGGATTATAAATCCTCACAAGGCTCCCCGTCTTACAGATGGAGAGATGCTCAAAACAGTCTCTTGTTCATTTGGTTGTTTGAGACCCAGATCATATTTCCTATAAGTAGAGATTTCCCAGAGCAACATCAGGTGAGCTGCAGCAGAAAAGGGAAAGTTTAACCTTGAGCTTGCCTTGGGCCTTGGGGGTCATCCGAGGATGACCAGGAAAGCAAGTGAGGCTACCTGATTGGTAGACTTTTCACCAAGGAGTCCTGGACCTATACAACTAAGAGAGAGGGGAAACAAGCTAGGCCATCCTTAGGACACACATACCAGAAGGGGACATCTGGGTGCATCCTCCAGCTTCCTTGGAGGCACCTCAACACAGACTGGCTTGAGTGCTGGGCCAAAGTGCAAAGGACAGGATCTGGTGATAGGTCACCAGGGAAGACAAGGCTGTCAGGTCTGCCTGGAGACCTTGGGTTCTCTTGGGGTTGCTTTAACCACACTTCATTCAGCCTGTTCCTCAACATGTCATGAGTCATTACATCTGTGCCTCCAGAGTCTAGCTGCTCTTTATCGCCTGAAATAGCCTGAGAGCCACATGGCTGGTTATTCTTAGGTATCAGAATGAGAGAGAAGTGTTCTTGAGATGGGTGTATATCAGTAGATCCTCTCACTTGTTTTCATACCACCAATCCCCATATTGCCCCTCCAGGAACCTTCTTTTCCTCAGGTCAAAGGGGCCCCATGGGAACTCCCCAGAGAGTGAAACTGGGCTAGCTCTAATCACTATTGTATTAGGCAGGATAGAGCAGGTTTTGCTACACCAACAAAAAAATTCAAAATCTCAGTGATGTAACACAACACAAGTATCTTAGGCCGATAGGAGGGTGCTGCTGAGATTAGACACTCAGGGACACAAGGTGACAGAGGCTTTACCTTGACATGTGCTTCTATGACCACTGAGGGCATCTGGCTCTTTAAGTCTTCCATGTATAAGGGACACAGTTCATACCTGTCCCTATTTCATTGGCCAAAATCAATCACACAGCCCCATAAAAAGTATGTATAGAAGTGCATGTAGCTCCAGATAGAGGCCCTCAAAGAAGGACAGAAGCATGGTCCTACTATGTGCTTGGAAGGTAGATGGTGAACTGGAAATATTTAGTGAACACATGCAACCAGCATCTCACGGAGCCAGACAGTACACCTTCCCAAGCATGACAAGGCTATAGGTCCCTCCTGCAATGTATGCCAAGAACTACACAGACCGTGCTGATGCCTCCAGATACAAACTCAGTCTGTTCAGAGACCACATGCTCTCCCATCCCTCTTAGGGGAGCTTTAATTATAGCAAATAGCCCTACCATCTCTGTCACAAGAATCCCAGGATATCAGGGAGAGTGAAAGGAATCTCTGCATCACACAGTCTGCTCTGCAACCTCCCTGAGGTAGACTAGTGCTTTGTAAGAAAATTATAAAAAGAAGGAAAATCCCAGAGCCTCCTCCCCTCACCCATTCTAGTACTAAATAATTATGTCCTTTCCATTCCTCCTTTCCTGACTATAGAAAGCACTTGGAAAGCAAAATAGTGAAAAACAAAACAAAACAAAAACCAGTTAACAAACATTAAATATTGAAAGAAGACATCACAGTGTGTGTGTGTGTGTGTGTGTGTGTGTGTGTGTGTGTCAATAAAATAGATCTCCCCCTGCCCACATACTCTCCCTCAGAAAGGTTGTCTAAGAGACATACCCAGTTGGACTGCAGGCTATGATATAATTAGAAAAATATTGCCCAATTGCAAAGACATGTGCCTGTTTGCATGAAATGGAAGCATCTGCTGAAATTATTTGAGGTGTCCCATCACTAATTAAAAGAGCTTTCATTTATAGAGGATGCACCATATGGATGCTGTTGCTGGATGTGAATGAGTGCTAGGGGAGCTGTTAGGGCAGGTGTATAGTGAGGAATATCTGGGAAAATATGATTTAGCCTTCCAAAAATTCTCCTTACAAGGAGGTGGGGGGTGGGGGAGGTGCTGCTGGAAGTTGTTTTAGTGAGACACGGAAAGGTGACACACCATCCCAAATTGCACCTCGCTGTGTCTGTGACCACTGAGGAACTTTGACCCTGGAGTCTTGCTATGCCCCTTTTATTTGCCAAGTTACTACTTTGTCTTCAATGGGCTTTCCAGGTAAACAAGATCAGCTAAAGAATTTGGGCAGCTCTGTGAAAAATGAAAATATGGGGCCCCTTGCTAAAAACTATTAAGAATTTCCAGACAGTGACAGCAGAGCATTAAACCATGTGCAGGCCATTCTGAGTGTGGGGTCCTGTGCAACTGGAAGGATCACATACTCATGAAGCCAGCCCTGAAAGTAAGAAAAAAGGAAGAGCTGCTAGAGAAATAGAGGCCAAGGGGTGGGGCAGTTAAAGCAGAGATGAATGCCAGACAACAGTCACCCCAGCACATTATAGCCCATAAGGGACTTTCACATCCACACTCTGCTCTGTGGGCCTCATTGCCCATGTTCTTGGCAAGACAGACTCAGGGAGAAGAAAGGCCTTGCTCTCACATCTCCTTACTGTGTAGACCTGTAATAAAACCCAGAAGCTAACTTCTGGCCCTACTTGTCTTCTCCTTCTTTATACCTTACCTACTCAGCAAGTTCTGCAGCCTATGGACTCTACTCTGCATCATTCTCTCCCAGCACATACCTACTCTAGGAGCCATGTGCATGCCACTTAGCACAGTGAACTAGTCCAAATAGGTATCAGGAAAATTAAAGTCAGTCCCAGCTGAGCTGGAAACATGCATCCAGGAGACACTAGTAAAGCTGATTCTTATAATTCTTCCCAGTTAGAAGAGAGGTATCAGATTATTCAAGATGTGATTTCCAACCAACATGGGCTTAGAGGTTCAATAACTGTAACATACTTGAAACAATTATAGAATTATTTCTCTCAAAGAAGATATTGGGGGCAAGGAAATAATGGCTGCTGATCTAAGGCTTCTGGTCTAGGACTAGCATTCTTTTTTCAAGTTCAAGTGAGTAGTCCCATTGCAAAATCACTTTGGGGTCCAGCTATATCTTTGTTTCAGATTCCAGTTTTTAAGAAGGGTCTTAAGAGACAGGAGACCTGTAGTATCCAAAGGATACAATGATCTTTTTGAAAAACAACAGACACACAACACATCAAAATTTGTCACATGTAGCAAAGCTTTACTTGGAAAGAAAGACTTAACATCAATTCCCCAGAGTTTCAACTTAAGAAACTAGAAAGCGAAGAGCAAAGTAAACTCAAAGTTAGTAGAAGGAAGGGAATAAAAGCTTAGAGCAGAAATTAATGCAATAAAATGCAGGCAGAAAGTAAAGAAAGTTAACACAGAAAAAAGCTCATTCTTCAAAAAGTTCAACAAAATGGACAAACTACATAGATCAAGCAAAAAAGAGAAAGAACACATATTACCAATTTAGTAATGAAAAGGATTGATCACCATAGATCCTACATACATGAAAAGAATAACAAGAGAATTCTATGAACAAATTTAAGCCAATAAATCTTACAATTTAGGTGAAACAGAATTTTCTTTAAAAATACAACTTACCAAAATTGACAAAAGAAGAAACAGAAAAGCTGAATAGTGCTATACCTATTAAAGAAAATGAAAAAAAATATTAAATCCATCTCACAAAGAAAACTCCAGCCTAATATGGTATGGTAGGCAGAACAATGCTTTCCAAACATGTCTACATCTTAATCTCTGGAATTTGTGACTATGTTATAGCAAAAGAAATTAAGATAGCAAATGGAATTACTGTTTCTAACCAGGTGACCTTAAGGTAGAGAGAGTATCCTAGATTAATCAGATGGGCCCAATGTAACCATAGGGTCCTTAAATGTGAATGAGGAAGGCAGAAGGGGGAGTGTCAGAGATATTCAATCGGAGAAAGACTCAACTGGCCACTGTACACTTTGAAAATGGAACGGGCCATGAGCCTAAGAAGGCAGGCAGCATCTGGAAGCTGGAAAAGGCAAGAAAACAGATTATTCCCTAGAATCTTTCTTCAGAAAGGAATAGAGCCCTGCTCGTGCCATGAATTTAACCCATTTCAGGCTTCTGGCCTCCAGAATTGTAAAAAAATAGATTTATATTATTTAAGCCACAAATTTTGTGGGCATTTACTACAGCAGCAATAAGAAAGTAATGCACACAGTTTCACTGGTGAATTCTATAAAACAATGAAGAAAAAAGTAACACTAATATTACATGGGTTTTTCAAAAAGTAGAGAAAGAAGGATCAATACCTAACTCATCTTCTGAGGTCAGAATAGCTTCAATTCCAAAACCTAACAAAGATGTAGCAAAGAAAAAAAATTGCAAACCAACATTTCTTATGAATATAGATGCGAAAATCCTTAACAAAATAGTAGCAAGCTGAATCCAACAATATATAAAAAAAGGAAAAATACATCATAACCAAGTAGGGCTTATCCCAAGAATGCAAATTTAGTTTAACATGTGCAAATTAATCAACACAATCTAACATGTCAATAAAATTAAAGGAGAGAAATGCAATATTAATTTATTAGATATGAAAAATAATTTGACAAAATTAAACACCTATTCATAATTTTTTTTAATCTCTCATCAAATTAGGACTAGAAGAGCACTTTTTCAACCTAGGCATCTATATCTAAAAACAAAGCATTACAGATGACATGATACTATACATAGAGAATCCTAAAGATGCCACCAGAAAACTACTAGAGCTAATCAATGAATTTGGTAAAGTAGCAGGATACAAAATTAATGCACAGAAATCTCTGGCATTCCTATATACTAATGATGAAAAATCTGAAAGTGAAATCAAGAAAACACTCCCATTTACCATTGCAACAAAAAGAATAAAATATCTAGGAATAAACCTACCTAAGGAGACAAAAGACCTGTATGCAGAAAATTATAAGACACTGATGAAAGAAATTAAAGATGATACAAACAGATGGAGAGATATACCATGTTCTTGGATTGGAAGAATCAACATTGTGAAAATGACTCTACTTCCCAAAGCAATCTATAGATTCAATGCAATCCCTATCAAACTACCACTGGCATTTTTCACAGAACTAGAACAAAAAATTTCACAATTTGTATGGAAACACAAAAGACCCCGAATAGCCAAAGCAACCTTGAGAACAAAAAATGGAGCTGGAGGAATCAGGCTCCCTGACTTCAGACTATACTACAAAGCTACAGTAATCAAGACAGTATCGTACTGGCACAAAAACAGAAAGATAGATCAATGGAACAGGATAGAAAGCCCAGAGATAAATGCACACACATATGGACACCTTATCTTTGATAAAGGAGGCAGGAATGTACAGTGGAGAAAGGACAGCCTCTGCAATAAGTGGTGCTGGGAAAACTGGACAGCTACATGTAAAAGTGTGAGATTAGATCACTCCCTAACACCATACACAAAAATAAGCTCAAAATGGATTAAAGACCTAAATGTAAGGCCAGAAACTATCAAACTCTTAGAGGAAAACATAGGCAGAACACTCTAGGACATAAATCACAGCAAGATCCTTTCTGACCCACCTCCTAGAGAAATGGAAATAAAACCAAAAATAAACAAATGGGACCTAATGAAACTTCAGAGCTTTTGCACAGCAAAGGAAACAATAAAAGAGACCAAAAGACAACCCTCGGAATGGGAAAAAATATTTGCAAATGAAGCAACTGACAAAGGATTAATCTCCAAAATTTACAAGCAGCTCATGCAGCTCAATAACAAAAAAACAAACAACCCAATCCAAAAATGGGCAGAAGACCTAAATAGACATTTCTCCAAAGAAGATATACAGACTGCCAACAAACACATGAAAGAATGCTCAACATCATTAATCATTAGAGAAATGCAAATCAAAACTACAATGAGATATCATCTCACACCAGTCAGAATGGCCATCATCAAAAAATCTAGAAACAATAAATGCTGGAGAGGGTGTGGAGAAAAGGGAACACTCTTGCACTGCTGGTGGGAATGTGAATTGGTTCAGCCACTATGGAGAACAGTATGGAGGTTCCTTAAAAAACTACAAATAGAACTACCATATGACCCAGCAATCCCACTACTAGGTATATACCCTGAGGAAACCAGAATTCAGAAAGAGTCATGTACCAAAATGTTCATTGCAGCTCTATTTACAATAGCCCGGAGATGGAAACAACCTAAGTGCCCATCGTCGGATGAATGGATAAAGAAGATGTGGCACATATATACAATGGAATATTACTCAGCCATAAAAAGAAACGAAATTGAGCTATTTGTAATGAGGTGGATAGACCTAGAGTCTGTCATACAGAGTGAAGTAAGTCAGAAAGAGAAAGACAAATACCGTATGCTAACACATATATATGGAATTTAAGAAAAAAAAATGTCACGAAGAACCTAGGGGTAAGACAGGAATAAAGACACAGACCTACTGGAGAACGGACTTGAGGATATGCGGAGGGGGAAGGGTGAGCTGTGACAGGGTGAGAGAGAGGCATGGACATATATACACTACCAAGCGTAAAATAGATAGCTAGTGGGAAGCAGCCGCATGGCACAGGGATATCGGCTCCATGCTTTGTGACCGCCTGGAGGGGTGGGATCTGGAGGGTGGGAGGGAGGGAGATGCAAGAGGGAAGTAATATGGGAACATATGTATATGTATAACTGATTCACTTTGTTATAAAGCAGAAACTAACACACCATTGTAAAGCAATTATACCCCAATAAAGATGTTAAAAAAAATAAAAACAAAGCAAAAACAAACAAACAAAACAAACAAACAAACAAACAAAAAACAGCTAACACCACACTTAATAGTGAGAGACTGAATGTTTTACCTCCTAAGCTAGGGACAAGACAAGAATGCTCACCTTCACCAAATCTATTCACATTTTTCTGGAGGTACCTGTACTAAGGCAAGAAAATAAAATCAATACTGGAAAAACTGGAAAGAAAGAAATAGAACTCTTCCTATTTGCAGATAATATGATTGTTCATGTAGAAAATTCCAGAGAAGCTACAAAAATCAGTATTAAAATTAATTAATGAATTTAGCAAGGTTGTAGGTTATAAGGTTAATGTGCAAAAACAATTTTATTTTTAGATACATACAGCAACCAAGTAGAAAGTGAGATTTTTAAAAATCCATTTAGAGTGGTACAAAAATATTCAATATGTAGGAATAAGTCTAATAAAGACGTCCAAGACCTCTATACTGAAACTATAAAATATTGTTAACAGAAATTAAGAGACCTAAATAAACGGAAAAAATATTGTTTTATTCTGTGGATTGGAAGATTCAATATCATTATGTGACAGTTCTCTCCATATTCAATGCAATCTCAGTCAAAATTCCAACAACCATTTGGTAGAAGTTGGCAAGCCAAAATGTATATGGAAATTCTATATAAATTCATATAAACTCTAAAATTTGCATGGAAATGGAAAATACCTAGAATAACCAAAGCAATTTTTTAAAAGAACAACGTTGGAGGACTTACCATACCTGATTTCAGTAATCAAGACAGTTTGATATTGGTGGAAAGATAGACATATAGACCAAAGGAACAGCACAGATAGTCCAGAAATATACTACATATATTTGATCAATTGATTTATGACAAAGAGGTTGAGGCAATTCAACTGGGAAAGGAAAATGTTTTGGAAATGATGCCCAGATAGCTACATGGTAAAAAGTAATAAGCATTGATCTTTCCCTCACACCATACAAAATAATTAATTCAAGATGGATCATAGACCCAAGCGTAAAGCTCAAAAGTACAAAATTTCTAGAAGAAAATATAGTATATCTTTGTGACCTTGGGATATGCAAATGATCCTTAGAGGAAAAAAATCGTGACCCATAAAAGAAAAAATGACAAATCAGACTACATCAGAATGAAAACTTTCTGCTCTTTGAAAGAAAGTTTTAAGAAAACAAAAAGGCAGGCCACATACTGGGAGAAAATGCTCACAACACACATAACAAAGAACTTGAATCCAGATTAGATAAAGTGTGAACAGTCACTTCAACAAAGAAGTCATCCAAATGGCCAATATTCACATGAAAAGATGCTCAACATCATTAGTCACCTGGAAAATGCAAATTAAACCACAATTAAATACCACTAGATACCCGTTAGAAGTGCTAAAATTGAAAGACTGACCATGCCAGTGTTGGACAGGATGTGGAGGAAATGAAACTCCCATGTACTGTGAATGGGAATAAAATAGTTTGTCAGTTTCTTAAAAAGTTAAAGGTACACCTACCGTATGACCCAGCCATTCTACCCCTAGGTATTTACCCAAGAGCAACAAAAACATACATATACTTATATACAAATGTTCATAGCAGCTTTATTTGAAATAACAAAAAAACTGGAAACAACCTAAATGTTTATCCACAGATAAGTGGTTAAACAAATGTGGTACATCCACACAATGAAATACTATTCAGCAATAAAAACTAACTTGTTGATATACACAACAACAGGGATGAATCTCAAAACAATTATGCTGAATGAAAGAAGCCAGATTAAAAGAGTATAATGTATGATTTCATTTACATAAAATCCTAGAAAATGCAAAATGATCTACATATAGTGATGTGAAACAGATTTGTAGTTGCCTAGGGAATGAGAGTAGAGGGAGAAATAGATAACAAGGAAGGGGAAAATAATTTGGGGGAGTGATGCAAAGTTTGTTGTTTTAATTGTGGTGACAATTTAACAGGTGAAGGCACCTGGCTCAGGAAAGGGTGCCCAGGGATCCAGAGGCAGGTCTGTCTCCCCGCTCCCAGTCTACAGCCCATTACCTGCACCACCACACCTCTAAAAAGAGGGATTCTTCTGAAGCTTATGGGCATGGTAATCTCTAAGACACATCAACACATTGAAACAGAACTTTGTGAGGCTCGGTCGAAGAGATCTGAATTGGTTTCATGAGAATAAGAGGAAAACCAGTTTCTGCATACTAGCAGATTGGGTCCCAGTTACTTTCCAGCAATAATTTCTATCTTTTGGGTTCTTTGTTCTTAGCAACATTTTTTTTTTTTTTTTGGCTGTGTTGGGTCTTCGTTTCCGTGTAAGGGCTTTCTCTAGTTGCGGCGAGCGGAGGCCACTCTTCATCGTGGTGCGCGGGCCTCTCACTGTCGCGGCCTCTCTTGTTGCGGAGCACAAGCTCCAGGCGCGCAGGCTCAGTAGTTGTGGCTCATGGGCCTAGTTGCTATGCGGCATGTGGGATCTTCCCAGACCAGGGCTCGAACCCATGTCCTCTGCATTGGCAGGCAGATTCTCAACCACTGCACCACCAGGGAAGCCCCAAGCACCATTTTTTGATTGCTTACTATGAAGTGAAGGTATGTATAAAAACATTGCCAATTTCAAACAGAAAATCCACAGAAGAATCAGGATTCAAAGGCCGGCAGCCTGACCTTAGGGCTTGAGTGCTTAACTGGGATGCTATCCTGCCTCCTTTCCTCTGCCCTGAGCAGTCTCTCCCCTAGGGTGCCCAGTTGTGTTTCCTTGGCACCTTATTCAGATCATCAGTTCTGGTTTTCCAAGGTGATAGATCTGTGGAGTCGCACCCTCAGTCATCCATTTATACAAAGACAGTAACAATATAATTGCAGCAAAGCAGATATTCCTCTCATTTGATGGCCATGGTGGTTCAACATATAGAACCAACCTCCTTGGATTGAGTCCATTCAACAAGGACCATCTCCTATTAGTGTAAATGCCAATGAACATATGGTCATGGATGGGCCTGTGGACCACTTCCTGGGTAACTAGATGGGATAGAGATTCTAAGACCTCAAGGAGTTTGTAAGTGGGTTGGGGTAATGTGATTAACATACAGAAAAAATGAGAGCCAATATAGGAAGAGTAGCTGAAAATGTTTGTAAGAGGCTCAAACAGAATTCACCTGATGGGAACTGGGTTGGGGAGGTGTCAGAGGCCATGAGGAGAAAATGATACAGTTGGAAAACTTTAGGCTTGATAAATAAAATGACAAACTTGTGATGCATCCTCATATTCTTCCTGGATCCTCTGTTTATCTGGAAGATGGTTTCTGATCATCCTTTCAGTGGATCTTCAAAGGATTTGCCAGAAAGCTCTACCTTGGGCTTCTTCAAACTCCTTGGCCCTGAAATGCTGGAGAGAAACAAAACAGCACCATTTGTGTGCCTTGAGTCTGAAAAAGAAGCAAATCAAGCAGCTGGGAGATCCAGATTTTGCTGAATAACCATCTTCAGAGAAGACAACAAAGAATCCTATAATCTGTTTAAATGCAAGATAGGAAAATGATTGTTTTAACCAATGTAATTTTGTATATTTTTGAATTGAAATAATTGTTTCTGAATCAATCAAAATTTCCAATATAATCAACCTCCTTGATAAAATTACCCAGACTTATTTAAAGAAAACAAGGAGCCCTTCCCTCTTTCAATTTAAAACTATCAGGAATCAATTTCCAATTTGTCCTCAAGGAAGATTTCCCAGTTGGCTCAAGCTATTCTCGGTGCATTAGCACTTCCTTGGAGCCATCCTCCTCATCAACAGATGTGTCAGCTTAGGACAAAACAGCATCTGCACTCCCTCCCTATGAGCCCACTATCCTGCAACACACACACACACACACACACACACACACACACACACTCTCTCTCTCTCTCTCTCTCTCTCTCTCTCTCTCTCTCTCTCTCTCCCTCTCTCTCTCTCTCTCTCTCTCTCTTTCTCTCTCTGCCCACAGAGGGAGGTTAGAAGACAAGATCAAAGTGGCAGATGCTAAGAAGGCTTTCAGCCACAGGGAAGATGCTAACTGATCAAGAGTTTTGTAGGGCACCAGTCAGGGAGACATGCAGCCTTGAGATTGGGGAGACAAAAAAAAAACAAAGCACAACAGAAATTGTTGAAAAGAATTAGCAGGACAAACCAACTATTTGTACAGGGAAAGCAAAAGGCAGAGGCAGATCCAAAGTGACAACCAACCAATATCCTTCCTAAAAGATGGGAGAGGTTACTGCTCAACCACCACAGTGGAGAAATCAGGATCAGGGAGAAGACAGCTGAGCCTCTCTGTTGTCCTGTGCTAGTGTGGGGACCTCAGTGTGGGCTATCAATGGCATGGCTATCAGGTCCAGATAGGAAACCTGTAGGAAAGAGCAAATGCCTATTGCTGAGTCTGGATGAGACACATTCCTCTGCAGCAGGAAGCTTTGTCCTGCTGTGTCTTTGCAAGACAAAGGGAATTTTTAAGGACAGCAGGCTGCCAGTGAGTCTCTGTGGTTTCCAGAATAAAGCACAGTCTCCCCAGCCTGGCCCTTGAGATCATCTGTATTCTGATAATTGGGGTGATCTTCCACTGACCAATCAAAATTCGTCACTGGCCATAGTGCTAGAGCAAGCTGGCCCTGGAGGGCCCCTGTAGTGCTCGGCATTAATCTTTAGTTCTGGGTTTAAGAAACTTCCTGGGTTTTCCTACGTTGATGACAGTATGTGGGCAGATTTCAGTACTCTAATGACCAGTATGGTCTCACTGCAGGCACCAGCTGAATCTCTGCCCAATCCACAATGTTACTACAGCAACCCCTTAAGATGAAACCTTCATTTCTAGCCAGATTGGTCTCCTCATATACAAACACACACCCCAACTTATCACACTAGGCCAAGCCCCTCTGACTTTGCTTCTTATGTCCTCTTACCTGAAATGACCTCACGTCATCCTGGATTGTTTCTTAGAGCAGAGGGTATATCCTGCCTCTGGTCTCTCCTTGCCTGAGCTAGTGCAATACTAAGTGTCTATAACAGATAAGAACACACTGCATAAAGTGTCTTCTTTCAGATGGAGAGCTCCCTGGAGGTAGAAATGATGCCTCATACTCCTCGCTCTTACTGTGGGTCTTCTACAGAATCTTGCACACTGCTTGGCACACAGCTGGCCCTCCTTAAATGCTTTCTGCAAGGACTGAACTGACAAAAAGTGATGTTATTCAAATGGTGAGAGAAATCAGAGATGAAGAAGTGAGAATCACCATCCCCTTCTCTCCCACCCCTGCCTCTGTGGAGCTACTTTTTGGCTTACTGCACTTGATCCATATATTATCAATAACATCTGATGAGTATTCAGCATTTATTAGCTTCTAAGTGCTATGTACATGTATTTTACCTTTATAACAAACCCATGTATTAGTTATGGTAATTATTCCCATTTCACAAATGAGGTATCTGACGCAGAACAAAGCAAGATGTCTTGTCCATGGTGACTCCAGAATCCAGTCACTTTGCTGTATCAGCTCTGTCAGATGAGTGAGGCTCTCTCCAGCATAGCTTGTTTCTTGGGTTTCCTTTACAGCTATTTTGAGATTGATCCTTCTGTGCCTCCTCCATTCCAAAATGATGCTGATTTCTTCCTGGCAGCACTGTAATGGAAGACAAGCCAGCACTCACATAAGATCAATTTCTGAACCAATAGAATTTATCTAAATTTGTTGTGGATCATTGGAGTCCTGTTCTACAAACCCATGAGGGAAACAGAATATAGATCAAACCCTCTTTCTGAAAATTCCAGACCATTGTCCACACACTTTTTGGCTGTGCTTGTAGGGTCATGATGATTGTGTTGATGACTCATTGGAAGATGTAAGCTGCCTGCTGCAACTTAGCAATGTTTTTATATTAATATTAATGGATATTTTTGGACACTTGCTATGGATCAAGTGTTGCTCTAGGAGATGTACATGTATTCTCCCATTTAATCCTCCCCCAAATCTGATGAGATAGGTGTAGTTATTATTTCCACTTTAAAGTTGAAGAAACAAAGGCACAGCCAAGTCTAAGTTGTACAAACTCTCATAGGTAGTTGGTAATGGAGCCATGATTCAAACCTTGACATGCTTGAACTCAAGCACTGTTCTGTGCTCAATGGGATGGCCTGATCAGGATATATGTCCACCTCCTTCTTGTTGTTTAAAATTTTTCATTGGAGCTGGGTTTGATGCCACACACTAAAATGTGATGTGCGGGGAAGCATGCTTAACTGAGCATCAAACACCACTCAGAATCCTGAACCAGATAATCTCTTAGGGGTCCCCCAGTTCCAAGTCTGTATGAGCTTATGGCTCTCTACCTCAGCTGATAACACGGTATGAGGTATAGGCATACCTTGAACATATTACAGGTTTGGTTCCAGACCACTGCAATAAAGTGAATAATGCAATAAAGCAAGTGACATGAATTTTTCAGTTTCCCAGTGCATATAAAAGTTATGTTTACACTATACTGTAGTTTATTATGTGTGCAACAGCATTATGTCTTAACAAAAAAACAATGTACACTGCTTAATTAAAAAATGCTTTGTTGCTAAAAAATATGCCAACCATCACCTGACTCTTCAATGAGTTGTAATCTTTTGCTGGTGGAGGGTCTTTCTTCGATGTTGATAGCTGCTAACTGATCAGGGAGGTGGTTCCTGAAGGCTGGGATGGCTGTGGCAATTTCTTAAAATAAGGCAATAATGAAGTTTGCCACATTGACTGACACTTCATCTCATGAAAGATTTCTCTGTAACATGCATTGCTGTTTGATAGCATTTTACCCACAGTACAACTTCTTTCAAAATTGGAGTCAATCCTCGCAAACCCAGCTCCTGCTTTATCAACAAAGTTTAGTAATATTCTAAATCTATTGTTGTCATTTCAACAACCTTCACAGCATCTTCACCAGAAGTAGATTCCATCTCAAGAAACCATTCTCTTTGCTCATCCATAAGAAGCAACTCCTCATCTGTTCAAATTTTATCATGAGATTTGCAGCAATTCATTTACATCTTCAGACTCCACTTCTAATTCTAGTTTCCTTGCTATTTTCACCGCATCTGCTGTTACTTCCTCCACTGAAGTCTTGAACCCCTTAAAGTCATCCACAAGAGTTGGAATCAACTTCTTCCAAATTCCTGTTAATGTTGATATTTTCACCTCTTCCCATGAATCACCAATGTTCTTAATAGCATCTAGAATGAGGAATCCTTTTCAGAAGGTTCTTAATTGACTTTTCCCAGATCAATCAGAGGAATCACTATTTATGGCAGCTATAGCCTTATGGAACGTATTTATGTAATAATAAGATTTGAAAGTCCAAATTAGTACTTGATCCACGATCTGCAGAATGAATGTTGTGTTAGCATGAAACACAACATGAATCTTGCTGTCAATCTCCATCAGAGGTCTTGGGTGACCAGGTGCATTTTCAACAAACAGTAATATTTTGAAAGGAATCTTTTGTTTTGTTTTTTTCCTGAGCAGTAGGTCTCAACAGTGGGCTTAAAATATTCAGTAAACCATTTTGTAAACAGATGTGCTGTCATCTAGGCTTTGTTATTCCATTACTAGAGCACAGGCAGAGTAGATGTAGCATAATTCTTAAGAACCCTAGGATGTTTGGAATGATAAATATGCATTGGCTCTAACTTAAAGTCACTAGCTGCATTAGTCTCTAATAAGAGAGCCTATCCTTTGAAGCTTTGAAGCCAGGCATCGACTTCTCCTCTCTAGCTATGAAAGTCTTAGATGACATCTTCCTCCAATAGAAGGCTGTTTCATCTACCATTGAAAATCTTATTTAGTGTAGCCACCTTCATTAATCATCTTAGCTAGATCTAGATAACTTTCTGCAGCTACTAAATCAGCACTTGCTGCTTCACCTTGCACTTTTATGTTATGAAAACAGCTTCTTTCAATCTCTGCTAGCTTCAAACTTTTCTTTTGCAGCTTCCCCACCTCTCTCAGCATCCATAGAATTGAAGAGAGTTAGGGCCTTGCTCTGTATTAGGCTTTGGCTCAGGGAAAGCTGTGGCATTCTAGATAATCTCCTATCTAGCCCACTAAAACTTTCTCCATATTAGCAATAAGCCTGTTTCACTTTGTTATCATTTGTGTGTTCACTGGAATAGCACTTTTAATTTCCTTCAGGAACTTTTCCTTTGCATTCGCAACTTAGCTAACTGGTGCAAGAGGCCTAGCTTTCAGTCTATCTTGGCTTTCAACATGCCTTCCTCACTAAACTTAATCATTTCTAGCTTTTAATTTAAAGTGAGAGATGTGTGACCCTTCCTTTCATTTGAACACTTATAGGCCATTGTAGTGTTATTAACTGGCCTAATTTCAATATTGTTGTATCTCAAGGAATAGGGAGGCCTGAGAAGAGGGAGAGGAGCAGTCAGAACACACACAGTATTTATGGATTAAGTTTGTCATCTTATATGGGCATGGTTTGTGTTGCCCTAAAATAATTACAATAGTAACATCAAAGACCACTGATCACAGATCATCTTAGCAAATATAATAATAATGAAAAGTTTGAGATATTGCAAGGATTACCAAAATGTGACACAGAAACACAAAGTGAGCAAATGTTGCTGGAGGGCTTCCCTGGTGGCGCAGTGGTTGGGAGTCCCCTGCCAATGCAGGGGACACGGGTTCGTGCCCCAGTCCGGGAAGATCCCACATGACGTGGAGCGGCTGGGCCCGTGAGCCATGGCCGCTGAGCCTGCGTGTCCAGAGCCTGTGCTCTGCAACGGAAGAGGCCACAACAGTGAGAGACCCGCGTACCGCAAAAAAAAAAAAAAAAATGTTGCTGGAAAAATAGCACTGATAGTCTTGCTCCATACAGGGTTGCCACAAACCTTTCATATGTAAAAAATGCAATATCAAAAAAGTGAGGTGTGTCTGTACTTGTTTTTGTCATAGCAACTAGGATTCATATGTTCTTTGAAGACAGTTATCAAAAGATAAATATAAATATACATATGGACACAGATATTAATATAGATACAGATACTTAGAACTATTTAGCCTAATTTTGTGCAAGCCCCCATACCAGACACTTTGGATTCAGTATAGCCTATTAAATCTCACAACAAACGTTAGAAGTTGTTACTACATACTCATTTTACAAATAAGAACTGGGATTCAGCAAGGTTGAGAAACTTGCCCATTGTTACACAGACAGGAAGTGACAGAACTCTACCCTTCTTTCAGATTCCTGACCTAGTGTCCAGTTGCAAATCAGGTACTCTTTTTTGAAAATATTATTTTCAGGTACACAGCATTATAATTCAAATCTGTAAACACTACCAAGTGATCACTACCACAAATCTAATTATCATCGATCACCATACTGTTATTCCCCTCACTGATTTTGCTCACTCTTCAACCATCTTCTCTCTTGCCAACCACTAATCTGACCTTTGTACCTATGAGTTTGTTTGTTTTTGTTGTTGTTGTTCATTGTTTCGTTTCTTAGATTCCACGTATGAGTGAAATCTTATGGCATTTGTCTTTCTCCATCTGACTTTCTTCACTTAGCATGATACCTTCAAGGTCCATCGATGTTGTTGCAAATAGCAAAACTTTATTCTTATTTTGTGTGGCTGAATAGTATCCCTTTGTGTATATATACCATATCTTCTTTATCCATTCATTCATTGATGGACCCTTAGGTTGTTTCCATATGTTGACTATTGTAGATAATGCCAAAATGAACAACAAAAACTCAGGACCAAGCAGCTTCACTGGAAAATTCTATAAAACATTCAAAGAAGATTTAATACCTATCTTTTTCAAAAGAATTGAAAAGGATGGAAACGTTCCAAACACACTTTACAAAGCCATAACTACCCTGATACCAAAACCAGAAAACGACATTGCATAAAGGGAGGAGGGAGAGAAAATTACAGGCCAATAACCTTAATGGACAATAGATGCAAAACTTCTCAACAAAATATTAGCAGACGAAATCCAACAATACATTAAAAGGATCATACAGCACAATCAAGTGGTATTTATTCCAGGGATGCAAAGATGGTTCAACATCCACAAATCAATCAACCGGCTGTATCACATTAACAAAATGAAGAATAAAAATCATATGATCAAATCAATAGATGCAGAGAAGAGCATTTAACAAAATTAAGCATCTATTTATGATAAAAACTCTCAAGAAAGTAGGTATAGAGAGAATGTACAGCAACATAATAAAAGCCATATATGACAAACGCACAGTTAACATCATACTCAACAGTGAAAACCTGAAAACTTTTCCTCAAAGATCGGGAACAAGACAAGGATGCCCATTCTCACCACTTTTATTCAGCATAGCATTGGAAGTCCTAGCCACAGCAATTAGGCTAAGTAATTAGAAAAAGAAATAAAAGCCATCCAAATTGAAAATGAAGTAAATTTGTCACTGTTTGCATATGACATGATACTATATATATATATAAAACCTTAAAGACTCCACCAAAAACTGTTAGAACTAATCGATGAATCAGTAAATTCACTGGATACAATATACGTATTTGTGGTATTTGTATAAACTAATAATAAACTAGAAAGAGAAATTAAGAAAACAATCCCATTTACAATTGCATCAAAAACAATAAAATACCTAGAAGAGATTTAGCAAAGGAGGTGAAAGACGCGTACACAAAAACTATAAGACAGCGATGGAAGAAATCAAAGAATATGCAAATAAATGAAAAATGAAAAGATATTCCATGTTCCTGGATTAGAAGAATTAATATTATTAAAATGTGCACACTACCCCAAACAATCTACAGATTCAATGCAATTCCAATCAAAATACCAGCAGTATATTTCACAGAACTAGAACAAATAATTCTAAAATTTGTATGGAACCACCGGAGTCAGGTGTTCAATGGGTGTCCCCTATGTGGGTTACATGTGCCCTCTTGTTATGGTGGGGATGAGGCTGCTGCTGCAGCATGATGGTGGATGGGGCTGGACCCAGATTGGCTGTACGGCCTGATTGTGGCTGCTGAGAGGCACTGGTGGGCAGGGCTGTCCCCCAGAATGGCTCTGAGGCCCACCCAAGACTATTGCACTGCCCTGGTGGGTGGGTCTATCATCCCAACCATCTGTGAAGCCCAACTGAGGCACAGGGGTGCATGAGTTCTTAGCAGGGCATGCCCACTGGCATTAATAAGTTAGAGGGAGAATTCCAAAGTGGCACTTGCCAGCATTGGCATTAGCAAGTAGCCTGAGATTGCAAAACTGGCCTTCGCCAGTTGTCTCAATCTCCAGGGAGCATCCTAACTAGTTCCTTTCTCTTTAGCATGTACTTCCAGATTAGTAGGTGGGTCCCCTTCACCTATGGTCCATGTGATTTTCAGTATGGAGTTTTTGAACTGGTTTTCAGGTTGAGTAAGTCTATGTGTGAGCCCTTTAAGAGCGGGTTTTCTATTCCCTGCAGTTGCTGGATGTATTCCCTATTGTTTTTTTTTTTTTTTAACATCTTTATTGGAGTATAATTGCTTTACAATGGTGTGTTAGTTTCTGATTTATAACAAAGTGAATCAGTTATACATACACATATGTCCCCATATCTCTTGTGTCTCCCTCCCTCCCACCCTCCCTATCCCACCCCTCTAGGTGGTCACAAAGCACTGAGCTGATCTCCCTGTTCTATGCGGCTGCTTCCCATTAGCTATCTACCTTACATTTGGTAGTATATATATGTCCATGCCTCTCTCTCGTTTTGTCACAGCTTACCCTTCCCCCTCCCCATATCCCCAAGTCCATTCTCTAGTAGGTCTGTGTCTTTATTCCTGTCTTACCCCTAGGTTCTTCATGACATTTTTTTTTCTTAAATTCCATATATATGTGTTACATACAGTATTTGTCTTTCTCTTTCTGACTTACTTCACTCTGTATGACAGACTCTAAGTCTATCCACCTCATTACAAATAGCTCAATTTCATTTCTTTTTATGGCTGAGTAATATTCCATTGTATATATGTGCCACATCTTCTTTATCCATTCATCCGAGTATGGAGGTTCCTTAAAAATCTACAAATAGAACTACCATATGACCCAGCAACCCCACTACTGGGCATATACCCTGAGAAAACCATAATTCAAAAAGAGTCATGTACCAAAATGTTCATTGCAGCTCTATTTACAATAGCTTGGAGATGGATCCCTATTGGTTTTCAAAGCCACGTGTTTTGGGAACTACCTTGTCCTGTGCAGGATCTGGGGGTCGGGGCATCTGATGTGGAGCTCGAATCCCTCGTTTCTCAGGGAAAAGATCCATACCTTTGTGATCCCTGTGATTGTGACTGTGGATTGCTGCAGCTGGGGTGTGGTTTTTCCCTTGGCAAGACTGTATCTCTTCCTCTCCTACCCTTCTCCTTGCTTTCTTTTTACCCTTTGTTGTGGAGACGTTGTTCAGCCAGTTTTCAGGTCCCTTTCCAAGGAAATTATTTCATATGTAGTTGTAGATTTGTTGTGTCAGTGGGAGGAGATGAGTTCAGGATCTTCCTACACTGCCATCTTGAACCCTCCCCGAGAATCAGGCACTCTTCAGATGCATAGACAGTGATCACTAGCAATGGACTCTGTCACAGGCAAATATCATGGGGAATCTCTAAAAACAGGGATGGCACCTGTTGTTTGAGATGACCTGAGGAAGTTTTTCTGCAAGTAGCAGGACTACCTCATGCCCATGTTTGCCTCTTTGCCTAAGCTATAATTCTGTCCTTGTCAACTACCCTTCCCTTTGTTCTTTGTCAAGCCTATGTCAATTTATCCTTGAATAGTCAAATGTCATTCCCTCTGGGAAATCCAGCTGGCTGAGCATCTCCTCACCTTCCTGAGGCAAAGTGAGTATCTTCCTCCTGGGCAACCCTTTAGCACTGGGCATTCACCTTTATGGGGTACTCCCTGGTGTTGTGGTCATGACTTTGGCACCGCACAGCAAAGGTCCAGGACTCAAATCACACTGGAACCAGCATTAGCACCTTTAACAAAAGCAGAATTCTTGGGTTTGATTTCCAGCTTTTGCACTTGCTAGCTAGGTGACCTTGGGTGGGTTATATAACCTTGTTGTCTTTGTTTTTTTAACCTATAAAATGGGGTTTTATTGTGAGGACTGAATAAGACAGCGCATGCCAAGTGCTTTGTGCATTGCTCATCACGGAGTAAGTCCTCCATCAATGGGAACAAACATTACGTCATCCTGTCCTGTTGCTGTTTGCACATCTGCCTTCTCTAGTCCATGACCCCCTCTAAGACGAAAACCTTTTTTTAATCATCCCTGTCCCTGCAGAGCCTATGAAGGTGCCTCCACCTTGGGTGCATCAGTAGTTGCACAATAGATGTCTGTGGAGCAACTAAATTGGATGGTTTTGATCCTTTGATATCTCTTGGACTCCCCTCTTGCAATGCTCAGCTCTGGAGCTGAGGGGCTCCGCAGCAAAGGGCAGGGCTTGATCCCCTCCCCAGGTTTGGCAGGTGTTTCTTTGGCTCCAGCCCATAAGGCACCAACTCCCAAGCTCTCTCATTCCCTCTGATTCATCACTCCCAGAGCTCCATGTCCAACATGGCTTTATGTAGCCACATAAGTGGCAGTTCAGTCATGTGTGCAAGCTTTGCTTTCATTTTGAATCAATGGAAGTTTAAAAAAAATCTTACCTTATTCCTCAAAGGCCCATAAAGCCCTTCATGGGGCTCAAGAGAATTGTTCACTGTAAGATTTTAAAATTGCTTCCAAGTTATTTATCATTCATTCAGGCTCACGCTATTCTTTAAAATTCTTATTGATTTTGGAAACAGTCCTTTAATTGATATCAAAAAGCAATTACATTTTCCAGGCTGTAAATCTGCTTTATTCCCAATATTAAATTCATCATCTCTGTAAATAATTTTCTCTTATTATGCATACATATTAACCAAACTATAAATAGCATCATTAGTGTACCCATGGTTGCCTTAACAATCAGTGACCCTTGAATTTGATTTAGAAAAATTGATTCCTGCT
>NW_006785406.1:2318207-2330089 GCF_000442215.2 Lipotes vexillifer | reverse complement strand
CCTGCTGAAATTTTCTCTTAAATGAAATTGCCATCCCTGCTGATTGGCTGGGAAAATGAAGGCATTAGAGAGTCGTTACCTTCCATTTACTCCTGGATTTCAATATAGCAGTTTTACAGAGATCTACATAGACTCACCTGTTGATGAGCAGCCCTTAAAAATCACTGATTTAGCAGCATGTGTATCATTTCTTATTCGATGCTTAAGTTTGAATTTTTTTAAAAAGGGACTTCTCAGCATCGCGCTCCCTTCTAAACACACAGAGGGACATGGAGCCCTCATCTTACAGTCTGAGGTTCAGCTATGGAGCAGCTAGTGGGAGGTGGAGTGGGGAGAAGGAAGAGCAGGGAAAGCTTGTGGTTCCTACCAGAATAATCTACAGCCTTGATTGTATCGAGCATGGTTATATCAAGGACCACACAACAACATGGGAAAACACCCACAATGTGACACCAGGAGAAGAGGGCAGAAACCTGGGGTATGACTTAGGGTATGATCAAAGCAACATAAAATATGAAGAAATGTGGATAAAGACCAAAAGGAGACTAAGGAAAGTTAAAATAGTTGATTTAGGGTCAGTTATATATAAATTTCTTTTCTTTTCCTTTCTTCCTCTTTTTTTTTCTTTTCTTTATACTTATACTGCTATTTTAATAAAATAATAAATATATGATTAATAATTTTAATAATATTTTAATAAATATAAAACTGGAGGAAAATAGGGGGGAAATGGAAGGAAAGAATATTTGGGTGAGGGAATCCTTACTCTATGCGTTGGTTAGAATCATTTACCAACCCGATGACTCTAAAGAACTGTGGTATGATGAAATGTCGTGAATTTTGTGTGAGACCCAAGAGAGACCCAAGTGAGCAGGCTGCAGAAGCTTCACGTCCCCCAGGTCTTGTGATAAGTCAATGAAATAATGTTTCCAAGGCATACAACACATGGGAAGCACACACCTTCCACATCTGTAAAACAGTAATATTTATGCTTATGCTGTTTAAACATTGACTTATTTAAACTCTATACAGGAAGCTAATTTTTAAGTTATAAAATTTTGTACGAATACAGTTTTTGTTGGCCCAAGTGAGACTAGATTTCAAAGGAGGAAGGGGAGGTGGCTGCCCAAGAGGACACGTCTGTAAGCTCCCCTCTCTTACGGCTCCCTTTCATGGGTCAGGGTGTCTAAACATCTGCCAGTGCACCTACACCTCTTAGGGTCATGATGCCTTTGAGGCATAAGGACTTCTTATTATAATGCAGAATGCAGCTTCTCCATGGGACAGGGAGGAGAGGGGATGGTCATATTTCAAGTCTTTACACCTGAAACAAATTTTGAGGGGTTGATCTGGAAACAAGACTCTTCAGCCCTGGGACAGAGGGTATGTGGGCTCCTCAAAGACACTGGAGAAATTGGGCTGAAAAGGCACCAAGACAGTTTTGCCTGAGGGAGTCTCCCCTTTGGTCTCCTCTACCCTAACCAGTGTGCAATTGTGGTTTCAGATGAAAAGAGAGAAAATTGGACAGAATCAAGTACTTGAGGCCATATGGCTGAGAGTTTTCAAATGTGGCAAAAAACATCAAGCTTCAGATTCAGGAATTACTATGAATTACAAGTAGAATTAACTACCAAGACAACCAAACCTGAGCACAATCATAATACAATTGCAAACATACATACAAATCAGAGTTTATCAATAAAATTTGACACATGTATATAGCCATGCAGCCAACATCCAGAACACAATAGAGAACATTTCTATTACTCCAGAAATTTTCTTCATGCCGCTTTCCAGTCAATCCCCACACCCAGAGGCAATCACTGCTCAATTTCTATTACCATAGATTAGCTTTGGTTATTCTTATACTACTGAAATATAAGATCATACAGTAGGTAATCTTTTGTGTCTGTCTTCTTTTCCTCAGTATGTTTTAATGATCCATTCACGGTTTTGTATGTCTTAGTAATGTATTTTAATTGCTGAGAAGTATTATATTTTGTGAATATATCAGTTTGTTTATTCATTTTCCTACTCATGATAAACAGTCTCAGTGCACTCCAAAGATAGAAGATGACAGAAGAAGGGAATTTCTTCCATCTGATAAAGTGTATTTATGGAAAAGCTATAACTAAAACGTGCTTCCTCATTGGCCCTTAGGTTATGTCTTAGTCTTTTCAGGCTGCTATAATGAAGTACCGTAGACTGGGTAGCTTAAACAACACATTTCTGGAGGCTTGGAATTCCCATAGTCTGGGAATCCAGTCGATTCAGTTTCTGATGGGATACTTCTTCCTGGTTTGCAGATCACTGTCTTCCTACTATGTCCGTATATGGTGAAGACAGAGAGAGATAGCTCTCTGGTTTCTTCTTATAAGAGCATTGATCCCATCATGAAGACCCCACCCCCATGGCCTCATCTAAACCTTATCACCCATCAAGCGCTCACCTCCTAATATCATAACACTGAGGGTAGGGCTTCATATGAATTTGGGAGAGACATAAACATTCAATCCATAACCTTCTGCTCCTGGTCTTCCCATATGCATGTCCTTCTTGAATGCAAAATACATTTCTTGCATCCCAACAGCCCCAAAACACTTAACTTATTCCAGCATCAACTCCACAGTCTAAAATCCAAAGTCCCACCTAAATATCACCTAAGTCAGATATGGGTGAGACGTGAGGTACAATTCATCCTGAGGCAAAATTCTTCTCCAGCTGTGAGCCGACAGCACCAGGCCAGTTATGCGTTTCTATATTACGATGGTGAGACCAGCATAGGATAGGCACTCTCGTTCCAAAAGGGAAAAATCAGAAGGAGAAAGGGGATGATGTGTCCCAGGGAAGTACTAAATTTAGCAAGGCAAATGGGTTCCACGAGATCTCAAGGCTCAAGAATAATCCTCTTTGGTCTGATTCTCTGCCCTCCAGGCTCACAGGAGTGACAGCATCACCGCCATGGGTCAGCAAGGTGGTCCTGCCCCTTCAGCTCCATGGGCTGCTGCACACATGGCTCTCTGGGGTGGCTCTGCCCCTGAGGTACTGGCCCTCCAAATTGGAGAGGGTGGCCCAACCCTTTCAAACCAAGGGAGAACTAGCCCTACTCCCCAGGACTGTGGTAGGAGTGGCAGCTCTAATGATCTCTGAATTGCCTTGGGTGTCTTTCTTCCCTTTTCTTGAGAAATAGCACATGTTTGCAGCCTTCTTTCATTCTGTCCTACTGTCCCTAGTTCTTTTGTCCCAGCTTGCAATATTGCTAGAGGTACAATTTGATGTCTATTTCTGGCTTCTGCTGAAATTGCTGATTAGGTCATTAGTTCACACCCACACTAATCTCCTTATTGGCTAGGCACACACTTAGGGTTCTCTTCCAAACAGGATTTCTTGGGGTGTTTTGTTTCATTTTGTTTTGCTTTCAATATGGATAGGCTAAGAATTTTCCAAATATTTTAGCTCTGGTTCCTTTTGTTTAACAATTCCTTCTTCAATTCATTTCTCTCTTCTTGCATTTTACTATGAGCAGTCAGGAGGAACCAAGCTTCTCCTTCAACACTTTGCTTAGAAATCTCAGTTTAATATCCAATTTCATTGCTCAAAGTTCTACCTTCCACAAAACACTAGAAAACAAACAAAATTCAGCCAAGATTTTTTGCCACTTTATAATAAGGATCATCTTTTCCCTATTGTTCAAAAACATGTCTCTCTCTCTCATGTTTAATAACAGGTCTCTGATGGGGCTTGAGACCTCATCAGAACAGCCTTTATTGTTCATATTTTTACAAACATTCTGTACCTGATCGCTTATGTATTTTCTAAGAAGATGGAAGCTTTCTCTACAGCTCTTCTCTTTTCTTTCTGAGATCTCACCAGAATCACCTTTAGAATCCCTTTCTGGCAATACTGAGGTTTTCTAGCATGCACCTCAAAGCTCTTCCAGTTTCCACCCATTACTAAGTCCCAAAGCTTCTTCCACATTGTAGGGAATTTGTTACAACTGCACCCCACTTCTGATTCTAATTATTGTCTCAATCTGCTCATGCTGCTATAGCAAAATACCATAGACTGGGTGGCTTAAAAAGCACAACAGATATTTATTTCTCACAGTGTGGAGTCTGAGAAGTCCAAGATGAAGGTGTCAGCATGTTTGGTTTCTAATGAGAGCTTGCTTCCTAGCTTGTAAGACAGCTACCGTCTCCCTACGCACTCACATAGTTTTTCCATAGTGTGTGTGCATGGGTCGGTGGCGGGGGGGGGCTAGTTTGAGAGAGGGAAATCTATTCCTCTTCTTAAAAGGGTGATAATCCCATCATGGGGGTCCCATCCTCATGACCTCATCTAAACCTATTACTTCCAAAAGGCCTCATCTCCAAATATCCTCATGTTGGGAATTAGAGGTTCAAAATATGAATTGTGAGGGATACAAACATTCAGTTCATATCAGTTTCCTTATGCCAGGTCCTTATGCCCTTACCCTGTATAGCACAGGTCAAGCACAAGGCACAGGTGTACATCAATAAGTATCACTTGGAGAAGAGTGATATCAGTCAGCTTTTGCTACAGTGAAGTTGTGAAACACAGAACCTTAAAATCTCAGAGTCTTATGTGGACTGAAAGAAGCTTCACAATGTGAAATTTGTGAGTTAAGTTTTATTTGGGGCCATATGAGGACTGTAGCCTGGGAGACAGCCTCTCAGAAAGCTCTGAGGAACTGCTCCAAATAGGTAGGCGGGAGGTCAGTATATACATGATTTTGGTGAAGGGAGTATACGCAGTCAAGCACACATTTTGGCAGAAGGTTGCTGCTAGTCTCGAGGAGCAGATGTCTCCATTAATAATTTTAGTGCTTTTCTAAATATGAGAAGATGCTAGAAATTGGGCTCATAAAATCTCCTGAAAATATCTATCTGAAGGCCAGTTCTCCCATTTGTTTTCCTAGAGCACAGAGTGCCTCATTCTTGATCTCTGCTCCTTTCACTCCTTTCAGGATGTGTTGAAGGCCAGTGACTGCAGTGGCTGGTAACTTCGTTCTAGTAGAATCAGATGGGGAGCAACACTTTTTAGTTGGCACTTAAAACAACAACTATTCATATCTTTCTCATGTTGTATGTTAATGGCTGTGGTCATGTGCTGTGTCTGTGTCTCGTGTCTTTACATTCTAGGACCCAGGCTGAAGGGCACCCCCATAACCAGAATATAATGTTCTTTAGGCAAAAAAAGAAGACTGACAATCCCTCTAAAAGCCTTTGTTTAGAAGTGGCACACTGAGATGTCTGCTCACATTCTCTTGGCCAAAGCTATTCATTTGACCAAGTCCAGTGTTAATGGGTTGGGTAGACTCTTCCCAAGTACACCTCCCAAGGTGGAGTGTGTGGTGGGGGTCTGGGGAAAGGAAATGTATACTATGTGCTGAACACTGCCACTGGTGTGGCACTCATGAGCAGAAGCGCCATTGAGTACCTAGGTCCTCCATTCTCCCAACATCTGTGGAGACGCATGTGTGGACTAGCTGTGGACACACAGGAGGCATGCTCTAGTGGAGAGAGCCTGCCCCTCTGCTACTCAACCTTTTAAGGTGTGCACCTGAGAACAGCCTTGTCTGTGAGTAATAAACAGTCTAACCCCAGGTTCTAAGCCATCAAGTTGCTGGCTGTGGAGGGAGTTATCTGAGAAGGCCAGCTTCTAGCACCCCACTGCCCAATAAAGTTAGGTTCCAGTAGAGGAGGAAGCTATGGCCCCCAATCCTGTAGGAAGCCTCCATCCCAGCCAGCTTGTTGCCAGGAAATATGAGCTTCCACAGTGGCCCTCTTGAGGGGGGCCCACACCTACTCTCTTCTCAGACCAACCTCTGACTGGGAGAACTTCACCCTTATCCATCACTTGGCCTGCAGCTGGCTCTGGAGCTCTCTCTCCACTGCACAGTCCTCAGCTCTTGGCTTCTTTCTCTTCAGGCTTCTCCATTCCTGGTGTTCCTCACTCCAGGGGGCACAGGACAGGCTCTCTGAATGGTTCTTCTAATACTCCATCTCTTAGGTTAAAAAGAGTCCCTTAATTCTTCCACAGACAGGGGAGGGGACATGCCACACTACTCCAGCCACTCTTGCCAAAGAAATTTTCCCTTCTGACCTCTCCAGCATCACCCCTTTCTAGAAGCTGGAGGTAGGCAACCAGCTAATGCCATCACCTTGCTTTAGAATATGAGGCTACTTGGCACTTACCATATTGGTATTTGGGTCAAAACTGAGTCATAGAGATCCTCATTTTAATAAACTCATATATTAATATATATTATATATATATATAGGATTTATATTATATAACTCCTATATTATATATTATTATTATATTATTAATAACATATATATACACACACACACATATATATATATATATATATATATATATATATACACACATTAAACCTTGATAAAGCTGGATGGTGGTATCACCCTATTGTTTTCTATAACTTTTTCTGTTTTTAAAATTTCCTAATATAATTTTTTTTTTAATGAGGGATAGTTTTGTGGTCAAACAAATCCTCTCCAGGGAGGCAGTATTTTAGGAGAGAACTGAATGAAAGAGGAGGTGGGAATTTTGTCACAGGCCAAGGGGACAGCCAGTGCAAAGACTCCGAGTTTTTGTAACTCCAGCATGTTCTGGGAACAGAAGGAAGACCTGTGGGGTGGAGTGCAGTGAAAGGTGGAGTCATAGGAGGTGAGACCAGAGAGAGAGGCCAAGTCAGGAGTCCAGATTTGAAGGGTTTTGCACGGGAATGTAGCATAACATCATTCACACTTTTAAAAGATCCCTCTGTCTACTGAGTGGAGGTAGCCTATTAGGGGGCCAAAGAATCCGCAGGGGATGTTTGTAGTGGTCTGAGGGAGAAGCAGGGTGTGGCACAGGCCGTCTGGACCTTCTCCTTCTTTGGTTGACAAGGAGACTGCATTTCCCAGCCTCCTGTGCTGTTAGGACAGGCCATTGACTTTTTAACCAATGAAATATAAATAGAAGTGATGTGTTTCACTTCGCGGCAAGGCAGATAGGAAGCAGTGGGCTGACTCCTCCTTCTCTTTGCCCCTCTGTTGTAAGCAGTGAAGACTTGGGGGGGGATGGTGGGGCCACAGGATGGAGGTGGTGTGTGTCCCTGAAGCCCCCCAGGAGGAAAGCCTCTTGCCAATCATGACCACCTGTGTTAAACTTTAATATGAGGGGGGAAATATGCTTTTATTGCATGAAATGACTGAAATCAAGAGGTTGGTTTGTTGCAGCAGCTAGTATTCGCCTAACTAGCAAAGGATGTTACCGTGACATTGATGAGAAGTGATCAGACTTTGAATCTACAGCTTTTGAAAATAGATGCTACCCAGAGATCGTCCAGAGGCTGAGCGAGGTAATGTGAACATTTTGGCTATAATGCTCGCAAGACTCCTGAAAAGAAGGCATTATTGTCCCGGTTGTACCACTGATGAAATGAGGCTCAGCAAAGTTAAATAACTCACGTGGGCTCACACAGTGGCAGAGCCAGGACTAGAAATCCAGGACTGTTTATGTCTCATGCGGCCCCACTACCCTGTATGTCATCATAAGTATTGTTTACAGGGAGAAAACGAAATAAAGGGACTAAAGTGCTCCAGATATGCTAGTTGTTATTATCATTATTGAAAAGAAGACAAGGCAGTCAAAGAAGTGAACTTCTTGCCTGCACCACCCTGGACGATGCTCATGCGTCTCTGAGGGGCCTCTGCTGGTGTATAGGTTTGATTCATGCATCTACTTTGTGCTGCAAACTGTGAACTCTTCAGGTCAGGAGCTGGGGCTTGTTCATCACCGTATCCTCAAGGATGGTCCCAGTCCACAGGAAGCACTCAGTATATGCTCTTGAAATGGTAATACTGGGTATGGGGTAAAGGGTTTGCTCAGTGACAACATGCCCAGTGTTGATGGAGTCCACTGAAGGGATCACAGGGCCAATCATGGGTGAGGCCGGTTACAGAACACTGAGCCTCCAGCCCATGATTTCTCACTGTGCTCTGGTCGTGGGCCAGCTCAGGTCTCCTTCAGTAACCATGCAAGGTGGGCATCGCAGATATGGGGTCTCCTCCTCATCCTGGGGGAACATGTCCCTGAAGGAGTGGGCAGGAGAACTCATGCTGACATTTTTTTTCCTCTCACTGAAATACTTATAAGTATTAAGTTTCTGTAATCCTGAAAATTCCCTTAATTATACTAGTTCCTCCATGGGGTACTGAATGCTGGTCCCCTTTCCTCTCTCTGTGCTCTCTCACCTTGCAGTGTCCTTCTTGCAGAAGAGAAGCATGAGTGCGTTTGCTCAGGCCATACTGAGTGGTGGGTGTGCCAGGCACTTAAGAAGGCCACTGAGATTTATGGCTGCCTCTCCCTGTTTGCATTTATATTGTGTGGTCCCTGGAGGCCAGAGCCTTTCCCTTGAAACTTGAACACTGCTGGGGCAGAAAATGGAAGAGACGAAGGGTCTGCGAGAGACACTGAGACAGAGGCAGTGTTAGGACAGGATGGAAGCTGCTCAGAGTAAAAGATAATCACCCGAACAGACAATGGAGAGCTTGGTTCAACTGCCGGAGTCAAGGCTCCTGAGTTCTGTAACGGTGGGCAGTATAATAACACCCCCTGCTAAATTGTATTCTGTGTTGACAATTATTCACTCCCTCTCCACCCAGACCATGGTTCCCTGCAAGCAGAGTATATAATTCCCCACACCAATGATGTTAGGTTTAACCAAGAGATGTGCTAATGAAATGAGAGTGCAGATGGGATGTAGGCCACATCTGAGCAGAAGTTTTCAATACACTTCGGGGATCTGGCTCTGCCCTTTTTGTTCAGACCCTGCACCCTGAGAACTTCTTGTCACAGAGAACGGCAACCCTTCACTCCGTATGTGGAGTCAGCTCAGTCCGCCCCAGCAGAGGCCAGCAGAGCTATCCTAACTGCAGCCCCTCATGCAAAGTCAGTAAGAAAAAAAGTGGTTGATGGTTGTAAGCCCCTGACAAACTGGGGCTGTTTGTCACCACGACGAAAGCTAACACAACCCACCCACCCTGCCCCTGTGAGCATTAAGAGGGCTTTCCCAAACAGTACCTTCTTAGCTAATACTTGGGCATCTGTGTGTGTGTGTGTGTGTGTGTGTGTGTGTGTGTGTAGGGGGAAGGGCTAGCCCAAGCTTCATTTTCTTCATGATCAAGTGCAGAAACTGAGATTGACAGTGATTAGAGGGTGAGCCTAGTGTCACACAGAATTCCAAGCCAGGCCTCAACATTGCAAATACAATGTACTCCCCAAACACACCTCCCAGCTTCCTTACTACACCAATCCTGTCCCAGTCTCTGGATGACATACATCTAGGGTTCCCAGACCCAAGGTGTGTCAGAATCCCCTGGGGACCCAGCTGATAAGGTAGAGTCCCATCCCCCATCCTGACACCATGAGCCCCCTCACCATGGCATGGGGGTGGGGGTGGGTCCCAGACCTCCATATTCTTAAGAGATGATAAAAAGCTCTAGGAAAGGTCCTGGTCTGCTAATCAGAAGAACCCATGTGCAGCCTCACCTCTGCTCCTCATTAGCTGTGACCGTAAGGCAAGTCACTTAACATTTTATCAAAGATTGCAATAAGAATATTTGAACTCTCTTCTTTTTAGAGCTCTTGTAAGAACCCAATGAACTAATTGGTAGGTGTGAACATGCATTGCCTATGGCAAAGTGATGTGAAAAGGGGCATGACTGCGTGCATCTTGGGCCTTTAGAGATGCTGCTGAGAAGCAATCACTGATCATCTCTCCCTTTAAGGTCAGCACCCCAAGGTGACTCACTTCTCTGGTATTTGCTGCCAGAGTGGGAGGCTTGCTGCTATCCCCAAACAGCCCTCAGTGTGAGTCTGGCCTCCAGCGCCAACCCCAGCTGCCCCAGGGCGTGAAAACTGGAGGGGTGGGGGCCATGTCAAGGGGAATTATTTGGACACCTGGAAAAGACCAACAAAAAGCCAACCTGAGTAATAGGTCTGAAGGTGCCACATCAGATCAGTAGGTTACAAAATTGTTTAATGGGAAGACAGCAAGATTTATCTCTGTTCCCTCATTAATCATTTAAGCATCTTCTTTGGTTTCTGAGAAGCCCTCGCTGCAGGAATGGTGGGAGCACATCTTGAGGAAGAGTGATTCTCTTCCTGCCTGCACTGGGACTGTGCAGCAACATAGGGTCCACATCCCTAATTTCCCAGGTGGGGAAACTGAGGCCTGGATGGGGTGAAGCATCTGCCAAGTTCACTCATCTAACCAGATCTTTGCATGCCCAGCCGAGAGTCCCCCCACTCCATTCTGCTCAAGAATGATACCTCGGGGCTTCCCTGGTGACACAGTGGTTAAGAATCTGCATGCCAGTGCAAGGGACATGGGTTCGAGCCCTGGTCCGGGAAGATCCCACATGCCGTGGAACAACTCAGCCCGTGCGCCACAACTACTGACCCTGTGCTCTAGAGCCCACGAGCCACAACAAGAGAAGCCACCGGGATGAGAAACCTGCGCACCGCAGCAAAGAGTGCCCTCCGCTCGCCGCAACTAGAGAAAGCCCACGCACAGCAACGAAGACCCAACGCAGCCAAAATTAATTAAATTAATTAATTAATTTTAAAAAAAGACCAAGGATGATACCTTGTCCTCTGGATTACACTTCCAGAAGGTTCATACATGTCTGTGTATGCATGTGTGTGTGTGTGTGAGAGAGAGAGGGTGTGTGTTTATATAATGTATGAGTGTGCAGTGTAAAGTGTGTGATTGTGAGTGGGTGTGAGAATGCTCTATGTATGTGAGAGGGTGTGTGTGTGTTTGTGTGTGCATCTGTGTTGTGAGTAGGGTGAGAGGAGGTGAGGGTGTGTCTTGTGTGTGTGAGGGGTTGTGAGTGTTTGTGAGGTGGGGAAAGCATTGATGAATGAGGCTTTAAAGGGAGACTAAGCATAGGGTGGGATGCCTCTCCCTTTCCAGGGGTGCCCGGCACTAAAAAGCCTGACTTCTCTCTCTCAGTTCCCTTCAGCAGCCATCACACTTCTTTCATGGATGAAAAGGAACAGCCGATTTTAGTCCGTGGTTTCATCTTCTTCCCATACTCAATTCTCTCAGACTCTAGCACTTTACTAAAATCACACAGACTGCCCTGCCTATGTCCTGTACACCCTCTACCCTCCACTGAGTGGACAAAGGGTGTAACCCATGGGAAAGACAAGTGGCCGTGGAACGACAGTGTCCACCCCTAGATGATCCACAGCCAGGGCCTGGATGGAAAATGTAAAGTTTTGACATATTTCCAAATTATTCTTTTTAATCTCACAAGCCAGAAATGGAAATGTTGGCAGGCCCCAGAAAATTAGTAACTTGGATATATGAAAACTACTATGCAGCTCTGTTTAACACATGCTCTGGCATATTTAAGATATATTTTAAATTTTGGAAAGGCCAAGAGAGTTTGGCTTCTTTAAGAAAAGGGCTGTCAGAAGAACGCTGTACAACCCTGCATGCTCCGGGCTCAGAGGCTGAGTCTTCAGTGGGTCTGAGGGGTCCATTCATCAGAAAAGGCAGAGCAGGCAGATGGAAGGAGCCGGGCAAGGGGCAGAGAGCAGAGCCATCCCGTGTCAGTGACCCATTATCAGGGAACCACAACCTGATTAGAAGGAGACTGTGAACCACGGGTGTTTTCATTTTCTTTGTCCTCTGATGACAAAAGGAAAGGAAAAAAAGAAGTCAATTGTCTCTTAAAAGGACTCGGAGAGACAAGAGAAAGCAGAGACCCCAAGCAAAAGCCAAGCCATAAGGAACGTGGGCCAGAGGTGCACAGACAGGCAGGAGCGGGAAAACACAT
>NW_006785406.1:2271943-2318197 GCF_000442215.2 Lipotes vexillifer | reverse complement strand
AGAGTGTTAAAAGGATTCCTGGAGGATAAGACGAAAACCTTAGGTCAAGGAGCAATTAATGACAGCTCTCATTCAAAGGCACATTCTACTTCTCTCTACACCCCATCAAAAACTCAAACTTATTCGCTTCCTATGGAGTAAAGTTAAGTAATGTGTAACATTTGTGTTTTTTTTTTTCTTTTTAACCTTTCCTTTTTTTTTTTTTTTTTTTTTTTTTTTTTCCTTGCGTTATGCGGGCCTCTCACTGTTGTGGCCTCTCCCATTTGCGGAGCACAGGCTCCGGACGCGCAGGCTCAGTGGCCATGGCTCACGGGCCCAGCCGCTCCGCGGCATGTGGGATCTTCCCGAACCGGGGCACGACCCCGCGTCTCCTGCATCGGCAGGCGGAGTCTCAAGCACTGCGCCACCAGGGAAGCCCTAACCTTTCCTTTTATAGAAGAATCTTGACTGACTGGATCTTAAGCACTATCACTGAGACGTCAGCTCCTCACCCCTGGAGAAGAAGCTGCGCGGCACCGTCCATCCTCAGCTGGACCTTCCCTCTGTGATCCGTGATGGTTAGCTGCTCACTAGCAATGGTCCTCATGGTAGGAAAGATGTGGCAGAAATAAGATAGGTGGCAGGCCATGCAGAATGTCCCTCCAGAGCTGTAAGCCCACCCCTTTCCATGCCACTGGGGAAAATTTCAAATATGAATGAGTGAGTTATAGTGTTACAGAAATAACTTGGAAACTATCAATATTATGGGGAGGCAAATGAATTACATTAAGTTATTACAGGTGTGGCCACACATCCTTGTGCTGTGACATCAGGCTGAAGTCATGGTTGTAGATAAATGAAAGGGGCCCCGTTGAGGTCTCAGCTTCCATGTCCCAAAGATAGAGAATGCTGGAATGCCTTCCCTACCAGCCTCAAGGACACTTTGACAAGTTCCCAAGCAGGAAAGAAATCACATTCATATGATGTGGGCATTCTTTTTTTTGTATAGGTACTCAAACTCAAAACACTTCTGCTATTAATTTGGAATATTCTTCATCTCAAAACCACAGCAAAACACATCCCCTTCATACCAACATTAGGACATTTGTCCAGATGCCAGGACCTTCTGAAACCTTCTTTACTTTCAGCAATTTCAAGAAAGCACATATAAGAAGGCACTTATTCCTCACCCAAAAAGGCACTGACTATTTTAGGACATTTGTGACCAATGTTTTAGTTTGCCTGTATCCTGATTTAGAAAAAAAAAAATGTATTTCAAGTTAGTTGCTTCTGCTATGTTCCCCAGCTATTTCGTTCAATTCACTATTATGGAATTTTCAAGTAGCATTTTAATTATTTGTTTAACTTATCTTTCTCTCCCGTACCCAGATGATGATCTCTTTGAAGAATGGGATCATGTCTTATTCCTGTCTTTGTATATTCCTCATCAAAAGGTCTGCATATAGAAATTGATTAATAAACGTTTGGTTTTGGATGTATTAATGGATATACAAGCACAATATGATCTGTGTCCCAAAATATATGAATGTGATCTTCTTCCCATTAAGGAGAGGGGACCTATAATTTAATAACCAAGTTTATACACCCCTCCCTTTCCAATTAGAAAGTCTACAGCTATGGGATCAGTAGCCATAGATTTTGGGATCAGTAGCCATAGACTTTTCAACCAGCCTAGAAATGGTCTTTATTGGGGAAAACTGTGGTCCCTCTGAGTTGTCCAGGGTCCTGATTTCTGCTCGGCTCTCATTCAAACTAGTCCCGCCAAGGAGTTGGAAAGCCTTGAACCAAGTCTCATGGTTCTCCCTGCTTGCTCACAAGGGCTGTTGTGAGCCAATGGAACTCCACCTGCCTGATTACAACTTTCCTGGTGCGCTGAGCCAATTGCCCCGTGTTGGTTCCTGGGATTGACTGTGATGACATTTTCTAGACTTAGCCATTTCCTCTCACTCCATATGCCTTTTTAGTTCTCCTGGCCAAAAAGTATTCTCTGTAAACTACTGAGAAACTCATTTATTTCAAAGAGTAAATGATTCTCAAGGCTTGGTGTATTACTCCTCCTCAGAACCTTTGCAACTTAACGGGGATGATGCCTTAAGTCAAAAAAGGAATTGTGGCATTTCAGACATAAGCATCCCCTCGATTCTTTCCTCTTGGGCATACAGCCCCTGCCAAGGGCTAGCAGCTATCCTGCTTTTATTCCCCTCCTTGGTGCTGCCATCTTCCCACCATCCTCATTTGTAGATGACTTTGGTCGCTGAATCTTGCGACTGCAGAGTCCCCATGGATGACCATCCAACACTCTGGTCTTTCAGTCTCTTGATCTTCTCATTCCCGTTGGCCTTCTCTATTTCACATTGGTCACTTACTCCCCAAACCACCTAAATCTTAGAAACATGATTCATTTTATGCATAGGTCTCAGCTTCCTCTCCTGCTAGCTTGGTCAACTTCTCCCCAAATGGTTTTTGAGCCTCTTCAGAATCTCCAGGCATTGAACCACCTTCAATCTCTGCCAATCCATCAGCTAGCTTCTTCCTTCATTCTCCCCCTTATCCAACTTAGATCTCATGACCCATCACTCCTTAATACTTTCTTCAGAACTCTAAACTCCTCTGCCATGCTGTCCTTTTATTCCCCCCTCTGGCAAAAAGCCAAGTCTGAATGGATCCAACTCCCCTCTTGCTCTGAGGCAGAGCACGAGCGGCTGAGTCTTAATGAGAAAGCAGCACACCAAGGCAGACCAATTTCACCATGTATTCATGATGACTATTCTTGGATGCCTCTCAACACTACCCAGCAAGCATGCCCCTGTTCTCTCATCCACTCTGCAACATGCTTCCGATCTAATGTGCCCTCCTCAAACCTCTGACTCCCCCACTTCTTTCCTCACTCTTGGCTTACAACCCTGCCTCCTATTTCTCAGGGAACACTGAGTCTGTTACACGGAACTCTCTCACCCTCCCACCACCAAGTGCTCAAGCCCACCCCCTCCCTCCTGTTCCCTGGCCTTTTCTCCCTCCCACCAACCAAGGCTGGTTCGTCCACATGGCTTAAGATCCATCTTCTCATGCCCTGTCAGAAAATGCATATTATCCAGGGTCCCTTCTTTCTCTAGCTCCCTCTCTAATGGATTTCTCCCAAAGACATTTAAATACCCATAAGTCTTTTCCATTTAAAAACTGCCTTCTCTGAACCTTTCAGACCCCTCTAGCTATTGCCTCCTCTTTCTTTACCCTTTAAGCCAAACTTCCTGAAAAGGTTGCTTTATTTACAGTTCCTCAATCTTCTCCTCAACCTACTCCTGGCTGGCGTTTGTCCCCATCATTCCACTGGAACAGCTGTTGCTTGGGTCACCAGAAACTTCCATGTCCCCAATCCAGTGGGCACATTTCCATCCTCATCTCACTGCATTTGCCAGGTTCTCACTGGTCCTGTTAGATCCTCCCTATTTCTTGACACCCACTCTGTTCCCTTTGCTCTGATGACACAGCACTGCCCCACTCCTAGATTTCCTGACAAGTTTTTCTGCCTCTGTCACTAGTGTTTTGTCCTTTTACTGACTACCTCATATTAGAGTTCCTTCAGACCTGGTCTTAGACCCCCACCTCCTCAAACTCTAAATTCTCTCCCTCAGCAAGCTCACCAGTCTCATGGTGTCAGATTCTACCTACACACAGATGAACTCTGAAATCCTTCACTGCTTCACACTCTTTATTCTGCCAGACTCTCCCGAAGAAACCTGGGCACTCATTTCTTCATCTAGGAGTCTTTAGACCAAAGTGTCAGGGAATTCCTAAATCAGTTCACCCAGCATCCAACAATCCTCCTGACCCCAAGCTCGTCGTGAGCATCCTGTGACAAAGCTTCACTTCAACCTCAGGGACTGCACTGCTGTGTTTCTCCAGTTGGCAAAGGATTAAGGCTGACTTTGATGTCCAGTTGACTGGTTAAAATCCTAGTTCTGTGATTTTCTTGTTGAATGACCACAGGGTTGTACTATTTAATGGGGTTATGTTATTTAACCTCTCTAAGCTTCGATTTCCTCATCTACAAGGTGGGAATAATAATACTAATAATGTCTAAGATTTCTACTAATTACATGAATTATTATCTAGTAGACATAGAATGGTGCCTGCCATATAATTTTCAACCATAATGGTAATTTTATTATGATTGTGCTTATATTCAGCCTTAATGATTCCTTGTTGTGTTCTTCTCTGTGTAGCCCCTAAAATGTTTCTTTTATTCCCAAGTCCTTAATGGGCAGATATTGACCTCTCGACATTGACATGCTTCACTACGAAGATGAAGGCCTCCCCCATATGCTCCTTCAGCACCTCTCTATGCTGTAAATGTCCCTCTGTGTAGCTGTGCTGCTCTCCTTCCTGCAGGCCCAGAGGGTATGTCCTGTCTCCTTATAGGGCTGCCCCTTCTTCTTCAGGACATCCCAGCTACGGCAAGCTCAGGCACCTCCCTCCACCAGTTATCCACTCTATCTTTCTTATGCAGACTCTTCTGCTTGTCCCTCCATCTCAGGACAGAAAGAGCCTCAAGTCATTTCTAGCCCTAAGCAAAACCAAGAGTAAAAAAGAAAAAAATTAAATCTTCTTTCCCTTGCCTCTCTTTACTAGCAATCTTCTTGAATGGCATCTACACAAGTCTCACTTCTCATCTTCTTCTCAGCCCTTGCCACGTGCCCTCTGTGCTCTCAAAGGCTTCCCCTCCCTGCAGGTGGGTCACCCTCCCCATCAAGCCTTTCTGCTTCATGTTACACAGCTGACTACGCTCTCCTTTCCATCTGCCTCTTCCCTAGGGGGCACTGGTTCTTGTCCTCCTTGTACTCTGTCTCTATCATGGTCTCCTCCTACTAAACAGACTTACATTGGGGATGAACTTCTGTTCACAGACTCAAGTGTTCAAGAAATATTGCATTTCTTTATTTTCTGTTAAGTACCTGGATTTCAACCCAAGTTCTCATCCTGCTAGGTTGGTGAGAAATTCAACCTCACTCCTTCTCGGGGCTTCTTCTTCTTTCTCTGAGGGGCTATGCCATGGTTCTAAGGCAGAGTGGAGACCTCTTTGGACATAGGACATTATTCCGCTCTGGTTATCACTGAGAGTTCAGCTAGCTCAGGCTCTGAAGCCCTGCGTGCCCTGCTCCTTCCCACAAAGCTTGCACCCATGAAGCTTGGCAGGGCTGGTGGGCCAGACACCATGGGCTGCCCACTCTGAGTTCCTGCCAGGGCTTGGAGTAGTGCTGGGGCCAGGGAGACGGACCCCACTGCTCCGCTCCAGGACCACTGAACCTGCCCAGGGTATGCTCTTCAATCCCTGGGAAACTGTCCTTGTCTCTACCACACTCATCTTCTACAGACAGCCTTGACCATAAACATCAGAGCCCTGCCTCCTGAGGATTGTAAACATAGAGTCTGCGATCTGCCTAGATCAAGGAAAGGACAACACAGAGAGAAAGATGAATCAGTATCTCAAAGATGCATCCTGCCACCAAACTCATGAGACTCATGAGTGTGTTTGCCAGGAGTTGAGGGACTGGCGTTGTAATACTTTATTTCTTTTTTCTTCCAACATAGCAGATATGACCAAATATATTCTGGGTGGGAATATGAGATTATGCTATATTTTTCTTTGCTTGCTATTGCATTTTTTTTTTTTTTTTTTTTTGCTGTCCACGGGCCTCTCACTGTTGTGGCCTCTCCTATTGTGGAGCACAGGCTCCGGATGCGCAGGCTCAACGGCTATGGCTCACAGGCCCAGCCACTCCGCGGCATGTGGGATCTTCCCGGACCGGGGCACGAACCCCTGTCCCCTGCATCGGCAGGTGGACTCTCAACCACTGTGCCACCAGGGAAGCCCACTATTGCATTTTTAATGTCTCAAAATGAATAACAAAATTTTAGATCTCCAATAAAAATTTATCTTCCAAATAGGCATTTCCCAGTTTAGGCCCCTATATGATCTTCCTTGACAATCTCACCTATTTTCATAGTTTCCCCTTCTGCCATAGTGCAGGTGATCCTGAAATCAATCTCATGGCCTCTAAACCATCTCCTACATGACACTCCTACAGCGTGTCATTTCCAGGTGATCCCTGGACATCTGCATTTGCATATCCGACAGGCAGCTCAGGCTCAACCCACCACCACTGACACAGAGCCCCCTGCCCCCACCATTCCCAACCATCATCAAGCCCAGTCAACTCATCCTCAAAACCTCTCAAATCAATCTCTTTCTCCCCATCTCCTCTGCCACCCACACCCTTCACCTGGAAAACTGCAACCACCCCTGAATGTTTCCTACTTGCACTCCAATCTGTGCTCCATGCAGCAGCCTCAATGAGATTTTAACCCCACACATCAAACGGGGTCGCTCCTGCCTAAAGCCCTCCAGTGCTTCCCTTTAGGATAATGCCCAGACTCTGTAGTGTGACCTCCAAGCCCTGCTGTGGTCTGAGTTCTGTCACCACTCAGCTTGGTCTTCCCCTGATTCCCTACAATCCAGCTACCCTCAATTCTTTCAGCTCCTCCAACAGGCCAAACTGTTTCCCACTGTCACACCTCACATGTTCTAGGTTCTTTCCCCGGGCTGTACCTCAGTGCAGAATGCCTTTCCCCTTATCTGTCACTGGGGCAACCCCTACTTGTCCAGGTTTCAGCTGAAAGGTGATGTCCCCAGAGAACTCATTCCTGATTTCCTACTCGAATCTGGGGCCCTTCATCTTCCCAGGGCCCTTGGGACAGCTTGCTTGCGATGATGTTTTTGTTTCTGTGATTTTTGGTTAATGTCTGTCTTGTACCCAATGTGAGTAGAGATCTCTATACACCCCACCCCCACCCTGTTCTCCTAGCAGCCTACTTCACTGCTGGGCGTATATAGGATGCAGAAACTGTTGACTGAATAAACAAATGGATACCTAGGTTTGAGGCTATCCTATTCTCTCCTCCTCTCCCCACCATACCCTGGTCTTGTATTGTGCTTCCTCCTTCAATTATTGATGCTCACCCTTCAGGCTTAAAATCCTAGCGTTCCCTTTTACCCCTTCTCCCCCTCACTCCTTCTATCCAACATGTAGTCAAAATACACCAAGTCTGGGCTTCCCTGGTGGCGCAGTGGTTGAGAGTCCTCCTGCCGATGCAGGGGACACGGGCTCGTGCCCTGGTCTGGGAGGATCCCACTTGCCGCGGTGCGGCTGGGCCCGTGAGCCATGGCCGCTGAGTCTGCGCGTCCGGAGCCTGTGCTCCGCCACAGGAGAGGCCACAGCAGTGAGAGGCCCATGTACCGCAAAACAAACAAACAAACAAACAAACAAAAAAAAAACACCAAGTCTACCTCTAAATAGGTCCGACACACACCCCCTTTTCTCCACTCGCAGTACTTGGCCCAGGTTACCTCTCATTCAGATGGTCAAACTTGCTGCCTAGCTGCCCCCTTCCCTAATGACTCCAGTCTATTCTTCCCAGAATCTGCAGAATTGTTTTCCTGAAGTTCAGACAGACCTCTTCCTCAAAGTAGCTTACTCTTTCACACAGATAAAATCTAAATGGAGAATTATGCAGCAATTAGAAACAACAGATTAGATTTAAACACAGCAGCGTGAGCGAATCTTAGAAACATAGTGTTTAGTGAGAAGAGTAAAAAGTGGAACGAGATTCTATAACACAATACCACTTACATACATCAAAAATACATGCAGTAGGGCTTCCCTGGTGGCGCAGTGCTTGAGGGTCCGCCTGCCGATGCAGGGGGCGCGGGTTCGTGCCCCATTTCGGGAGGATCCCGCATGCCGCGGAGCGGCTGGGCCCATGGGCCATGGCCGCTGGGCCTGCGCGTCCGGAGCCTGTGCTCCGCAGATGGGAGAGGCCACAGCAGTGAGAGGCCCGCATAACGCAAGAAAAAAAAAAAAAAAAAATACATGCAGTAAATCAGTAAACCTTTTATAGAAACATAGATAAGCAAAGAAGACAAACATCAAATGCAAAAAGGCAGTTGCATATGGGAAGGAAAGTAATGGGAAAGTACAATAGTAGGGAAGATAAAAAGGAAAAAATAAAAGAAGAGAAGGGCTTGGCATGTATCTATAATGATAAATGAGCAATGAACTCAGGACAAGGATAAACTCTACCTACTGTAAGCAAGGCCCATAGGAAAAAACAAGCAATAACAACAAAACAACTTGTATCCCAGACAAGTAAGATCCAATTCATTTTTGCAACTCTCTTCATAGTTCTTAGGACATTTCCTTCAATATCATGGGGGGAATTAACCCATGTGCATAATAAAAGCGTACATTCATTTTAATCAAATAAACTCTATGACATGCCTCGGCACTGAGAAAATAAACCATCCACATCCTCATCTTACCCAACAGGAAACAAACTTCTAGGTACTGGCTTCTCTTCCTGATCACCTTCTGCTAATGATCACTTCACTCAAGCACAGTAATTCTTTTAACTACTTGAGCTACAGCACCACTTTAAAAAAAAATCTCATAAAGAACTCTAAGCCTTTAACATAGATTTTAAGTACATTAGAGACTGTATCCTAATTTTATCAGGTATAGTCACCTATAGTGTACAGCCACATACTTCAAAGGAACTAGAAATTACATTCTTATCATTTTGGGTACCTCATACTTAAGCTCCTACCTGCTAGGAATTACAGAATCCAAATGAAAGTACAATTTGAGAAGGCATGAGGTCACTCAGAGATCAGCTTTGCTGGTAAAATCCAGGTTTCAAGGAGAAGTAATAAACATTGTGAACTGACTGGTCTAGTAACTCCCATTTGTCCCCTTCCAGCCAGCACAGAATTGAGAAGGATAAATAGTTGTTCACGAATTCCTAATCCCACCTGGGTCTGCAAGACACTGAGAACATCTGCTTGCCGTAGGATGATCCTGCAATGTTTTCATAAACTTTTATTTAAAATCTACAGACAAAATTTATCTTAGGGAAGTCAATCCTTCTACGGCCCTTGGATCTAGCTAATGAAAGTGTTAATGGTTTCAGTAGACATTGTAAAATAAATACCCATAAAAATTTGCACAACACACTATTATATGGCCCCATAAAATCCACAAGGCAATTACCCAGTTATGAGCTCCCTGCCCACCTCCCAGGACACCAAGGTTTGCACAAGTGGAGGTAATGGAGGAACCTAGCAAAGGGGAGGGGCTGCTAGAGCAGCATCAGGCTCTCTCCTGGGGGAACCAGAGCTCTCTGCCAGCCCTCGACTTCCTTGTCTGTGAAATGGGCGGTTGATCTCCCGTCTACACTGCTCATTTCTCTGTGCTTCACATGGAGAAAATGCTGGTAGGGGAAATGCAAGTGTGGGCTCAATCCCTGTTTCATTTCTTGAGGCTGAGTGACCTCAAGCATATCATCTGATCCAACCACCCTTCTGGTCACACTCATAGCCGACATTATGTGTTCATGGTGGGCCAAGTGGGGTGCTATTACACTCGGTATCCCATTCAATCCTCACCCCATGCCTATGAACTGTGCATTATCATTATCCTCATTTTACAGATGAGAAGACATATTCAAGAGCCTGAACAATCAACCGCTGCAACATATGGGCCCATAATAGGGAGAATGCAACCTCCCAAGCAGTAGAGTGCTGGACACTCAGTTATGTTCAAGTGTCAACTCCTTGCTTTTGCCTTTGCCATACATCACTCTCACTGCTCCAAAGAGGAAGGAATAAATATGCCATAATTTTGCAGCTGCAGAGCACAGATGTGGATGGAAAACTGAGAGGGAAAAGCATCAGCTGAATGTTGAACACTATCCAGCGTTCCTCACCTATCTCTGTTCCCTCTCTGTCCACCTGCTGCTCCTAGGGGTCCCTTGCAATAAGATAATCAGTGTCTGGGGCTTCCCTGGTGGTGCAGTGGTTGAGAGTCTGCCTGCAGATGCAGGGGACACGGGTTCATGCCCCGGTCTGGGAAGATCCCACATGCCGCGGAGCGGCTGGGCCCGTGAGCCATAGCCGTTGAGCCTGCATGTCCGGAGCCTGTGCTCTGCAACGGGAGAGGCCACAACAGTGAGAGGCCCGTGTACCGCAAAAAAAAAAAAAAAAAAAAAAAAAAAGGTAGTCAGTCTCTGGAATGGTGCCCCATTCAGGCATTTTCCTCACCAGCATAGACCCCATCACAGAAAAAACTACAAGAATGATCTGACATTTGTTTGGTGTTATGCAAGTTACAAAACACTTGGATAGAGATTGCCTTAAAATTAATAAAAATTACTAAAATGATATTTAGGGAAACAGGAGAGTTATTTTGTAGAATGAACCTTGGGTTGGTTTCTTAGGTTGTGCATTTTTGCAGGAATGTCACAGAAGTGATGGTGCGTCCATCTAGCATGTCCTCGAAAGACACACATGGAGTCGATTTGTCCTGTTGCTTATGATGTTAAGGTTGATCACTGGGTTAAAGTGGCGTCTGCTGCGTTAGTTCACTGTGAAGTTACTTTTTCCTGTATATAATTGAGGGATGTATTTTGAGACAGTGTAAACATCTCATTTCTCATCATTCATTAATTTTGCATCCATTGATGAATTTTATCTGAAACAACTATTACTATAGTAGGATAGATAAAGAAATAAGAGAAGGAGAACACAAGTGTGGGAAAACATTAGCATTTGGGGAATCTGGGTGAAGGGTTTATGGGTTTATTATTTTTGCAACATTCTATAAATGTGAAGTTGTTTCAAGATAATTTTTTTTTTAAAGGATATTGGGGCTTCCCTGGTGGCACAGAGGTTGAGAGTCCGCCTGCCAATGCAGGGGACACGGGTTCATGCCCCGGTCTGGGAAGATCCCACATGCCGCAGAGCGGCTGGGCCCGTGAGCCATGGCCGCTGAGCCTGTGCTCCGCAGCGGGAGAGGCCACAACAGTGAGAGGCCCGCGTACCGCAAAAAAAACCAAAAGGATATTGGCTCACTCACAGAATTGGCAGGAGGGATAAAAAGCCAGATTTAGGACTACCCAGCTAGGAGCAATGGTCAAAATGTGTTCAAAATTGCACTGCCAAGCAAAGCACCCAGATCCCACTGCCGACCCCAAATCCTTGTGCTGCCACACACAGCCGCCAGCACTGAGCTGGACAAGGCCATCAGCCCTGCAGCCACCAGAGAAGCTTCCTCGAAGTCTCCGCTTCCCTGCCACCTGTATGCAACAAAGCTGGGTGGACGTGGGTGAACAGGGGAACCTGGGTCTCCACCTGGCTGCAGGGAAAGCTGGTGGTGACGACTGACCATTTCTAGCTTTTTCCACCTGGGCTTATAAGATGGGGAATTCTTTAGCATAAGCAAGAGGGTTTGGTTTATGGAGTGGCCAAATAGAATGAAAAAGTCCATCATGTGCCAGAAAACAGCCATGCAATCTAACATCACTTGAATTCTCTCTGTTGCTTGGTAATCAATCCTTTTATTCTTCTCCTATCACATTCAGTTCTGTAGTTATTTTGGATTATTTTCAACTTTCTGGAAACCATCCTCCTCTCACCATTGGCCCATCGCTCTCAAGACATGTCCTCACTTCCTTCTTTACAGAGATAAGAGGCTTCCTGCTTTGAGAGTTCTGACCGGTCCTGTGGGCATAATGTCAGGTTGATGTGGGTTCAGATCCCAACCCCATTACCTACTGCCTGGGGACACTGGACAAGTTACTTTCTCTGAGTCTCAGCTTCCTTGCCTGTAAAATGAGGCTGGTGATATTGACCTTGCAGGGTGTTGTCTGGGAATACATGTGAAGCACAAGTGGAGTGCCTGGCACGTACCCTTATTTCCCTTCCCTTCCCTTGGCTTCTTATAAAGGACACTGTTGCCCAAACTGGGACTGAAGGACTCCATTCCCCACTGAGGGAAGTGTTGCTGAAGCTGCCTTCCTCGCTGGGAGTTCTCCCTGACTGAAGTGAGCTGCCTTACCCCGAGTCACACTACCTCCAGGGACAGCCTGCACCCAGTGACAGGCTGATGCAAAGGTATGAAGGTCCAGTTCCCTCGTCCCAGTGCAGGACAATTCTGAAGGGCCATCCCAGCTCCGGAGCTCCCCGTGGGGTTGGCTGAGGCTCTTGTTATGACTGCATCACAGCCTAGATCCTCCCTCTGCCCAGTCATGACCCCTCCCCTCTTGCTTGGCCATGCTGATCCTGAGAGCTCGTCCTCATACACTCCCTGCATGCCCACCTCTGTCTGAGGGTCAGCTTCCTGATCAACTGGACCCATGACAGCTGTCATCTTGGTCTTGCCTTCAAGCCTAGCCTCTTCAACCACATACCACGTGGGACCTCGCCCCATTAGTCTGGTCCCATCTCCTACCATCTCAAAACCATCCTCTCCCACATATGGGGTGTTACCTTCAGCTACAGTTGAGTGTTAACCATGCCTTTCCATCTCCCATCCCTAACCTTATTGATGAGATCTTCTCTGTCCTTCAAGGCCCATTTCAGATGGTGCCCCATCCAGAGAGCCTCCCTTAAGTTTCCCTTGGAAGTATCTACTCCCTCCTCTGGGCTCTTTCACTATTTGGTCTCCCTCTCCCTATCTGGCCTTGTGCCTGAGTTGGTGGGCCAGTCAATTCCCGCTTCACCCTCAGATCCATCTTTGCCAATCCCCCCCCCCACCCCATTGCTTTTTGCCTCAGAAGCCCAACACTGCAAACTATTAATATATCTCCCAGGTACATGTGCCCATTGGCTTCTGCCAGTGCAAGGCATGGGCAAGAACGTGAAAGACAGGAGAAGGGGAGAATCCAGGGAATTTCTTCCCCTCCTCTCTGCTTCAGGGAGGGGCATCACCGGCAAGATGGCCTCAGCTCCCACTGGGCAGCCCAAGCTCCTGGGCTCCGTCACTCCATCCCCTCCCTTTGCCTCACCAGCCTGGGGGTGGTGATGGTTTCTCTTATTAATCTCTCGGTTGCCTCACCATCCCATTTTCAGTTTTTCCAACCCTGCTGTAACTATTTTCCCATAGTAAACTCCATCAGTTGAACTTTCTCGTCTGGGTTCTGTTTTCCTGGATGATACAGATGAAATTTCTGTGTTGCCTCACCCTCTCTCAGAAGACTGGGAAGACTTTCTGAGCAGAATGAGTCAAGGACCTGGGATCAGCACAACCAGAAGTGGCTCTTCTTATTGGTAACAAGCCAGTTGACAAACAAGGATCAGATGTGTGAGTCTTTAAAACAATCCCACAACTAACCAATGTTGCCTCACCTTCTCACTCTCCGGTATTGTTTAGAAGAACCCAGGAATCCTTTGCCACTTTGTAGAGAATCATCTTTCCCTAGCTTAGCTAAACTTCTTGATGACTGGGAAAATCTACCCTCCACACCATCTCCTGACGTGAGGCTTAGAAACTTTTACTGCTGAAACAAAATGTGTTTTACTCCGGCTGATGTCTCAAAGAATTATCTCCAGATCTTGCTTATGGTTTTGAAGATGAACACTAATAGTAAATCCGTTTGTAAATATTTTGAACAGCTGCTAAGTCTTTAATTATTTTTTGCATTAAAAATTGACAACAGTTGATATTACCCACTGATGAGCCACAAACATTGTGTGTGTACCTAGGTGTACATTCCTTCTAATAGCAATTATTGCTCCACGATGACTGGGGAAATTGCTCTGAGGTTTAAAAGCGTATTTGCAGCTATACCCAGGGGACTGTGGATAGTAAGCCTACTGTATCATACACCTTATTTAAAATTTGCAGTAGGAAACACAATTCAATCTAGCACATTTCTAAAGGCCAATGGGAAATAGATTGGGCAGCAGAGTCAGGAAATGCAAATCCAGTGCTAAACTCCATCCCAAACCCATCTGCCTGCGTTTTATTTCCTTTTGTTCTTCCCCAAGCCCAGTGGTGCTGACTCAGTAGTGCATTAAACACAGATGCATGGGTTTGGACCTGACCAGCCATTAATCAATGTATGGCCACAAAGGCAGCATCCATGGATTAGCAATCTACTGCAAGGTGCCAGGCGCGCTTGGGGAGAAATTAAACCAGGCTTTCAGAGGTAGACTGGGGGTGGGGTTGGAGTGAGGGAGTTGATGGCGAGCACAGGCCACTTTTGAAAGGTCCTAGTTGATTGAAAAGAAATGTAAATGCCAAAACAGAGTTGTAAATATGTGGTATATTTTAAAGGCTTACGCTTAACAAGTTGACTGCTTTAACTGTGTCAACAAAAAAAAAAAGAAGAGGAAGAGAAACAAAGAGAAACACACACACACACATACATGAAAGGGCAATACTTGTCCACTTAGCCTCATTTGGAAATAACATTGAAAGTCTACATTTGAGACCTTCTACAAATGTGAGCCTGAAGGCCTCCTGCCCCTGTTTCCACACTGCAAAGGCACCAGTAAACACAGCCCAGGTTCAACACTCCAGGCACCCCTGGCCCAGTTTATACAAGATAGTCTTGTGGGGGAGCCTCACTAGGAGAAGGCGGGCTTCTGACTCCTTATCCTGATTTTCTACCTTCGACTGGGAGAACCAATGCTGTTCAGCCCAGAAGGCAGGTGCTCTCCCCTCAGAAGCTGCCTTTGTCCTTGGACAAGGGCAGCCTCCTGCTGTCAGACCAGAACTCCTCCTGGGGCCCTCAGAGGATGCAGGATGTGTGCTCAGTTCTCGGGAAGAATTGTGGGGGGAGGGAAGGCTCGGAGATGATTCCTCCCGGGGAGTCTCTCAAAGCAGCAACTGCCCTCTTTTATCCCTTCCTACCTCTTTAATATTTCTTGCAGGAACCACGTGATCTGTGCCTCCAGCCCCACCTGGGGTGGTATGCAAGGTGCCCCTGCGACACACGCGCTCTCTCTCATCCATATGAGAGACCCCAAAGTCTCACCTTCATTAAGGGCCATGACGAGCCCTACCTTGCCAGTCCCCTGCCCCTAACATCGCAAGGGGGAGGTGCAGCACCTCGAGCATGGAAGTCAGAGGAACCTCCAGCAATAGTAACCTAGCAACAGTGTCTCAGGATTTGAATGTAATTATACCCGGAGCGTGATAAATACTCGGAAGGGCTCCTTATGTGCAGATCATACTAAACAAGTCTTTGAAATTACCCTCATCAAATATTGATAGATGAAAAGTTTCTTTGAAAACGAAAAAAACCTGAAATGCATGGGCAACCTTTACCAGTGCCCCGGGCAGTGCGAGCACACCAGTCAGGAGAGCTCAGCAAGCCTCAAGACCCCTTTCACGGGTGATGTGGCAGGTCTGGGAGAGAAGTTTGAGCCAGGGACAACAGTGTCCTTTTTTTTAAAATAAATTTACTTGTTTTATTTATTTATTTTTGGTTGCATTGCGTCTTCATTGTTGCCCGCGGGCTTTCTCTAGTTGTGCCAAGCAGGGGCTACTCTTTGTTGCAGTGCATGGGCTTCTCATTGCAGTGGCTTCTCATTGCAGAGCACAGGCTCTAGGCGTGCGGCTTCAGTAGTTGCGGCACATGGGCTCAGTAGTTGTGGCTCACGGGCCTTGTTGCTCCGTGGCATGTGGGATCTTCCCCGACCAGGGATTGAACCCATATCCCCTGCACTGGCAGGTGGATTCTCAACCACTGCATCACCAGGGAAGCCTGACAACAGTGTTCTTGCAAATGAGGTGCGGTCTCTTGGTGCCAAGGGCAACGGTCTGGTCTTTAGGTCAGGAGAACTGATGCTGGAGTTCCCACTCTACTCTCAAAACTGAGGTTTTCTCATTTAGAGTGTGTTGACCAAGAAAGGGGATCTGAAGGATGGACCTCAGCCCAGATGTGCCAAGGGGGTGGCGCTGGGAAGAGAAGTCCAGGCGGAGGGATCAGCATAGGTACAGGTGCATCCTCAGCTCCATGTTGACCTTGACTGACCCAAGAGGCTGGGTACACAGTGTGCCAGCCACTGCTGAAGAGCTGAGTGGCCCCAGCGTGAAGGGCCTCATAAGCCTCCCTGAGGAGCCAGGGCTTTATTCCAAGCAGAAACAGAAATCTGTGCAGGTGGGGTCGTCTGAGTTATGTGGTGGGGTGGGGACAGCTCAGCCTGATGTGCATGGCGGGAAGTGGTCTCTAACTGCACCAGAGGGCAAGGCCTGTCCAAAGGCTGTTGGCAATCATCCCTGTCAGAGGTGGGGGCACCTAGAGCAATGGTCAGGAGCCGCGCTGTTCCATAGAGCTGACCCTGAAGTATCTTCATTCATGCGCTTTGCCAAGATCCCCAGGACAGATGCTCCACCTCATGTGCTGCATCAGGGGACCCCAAGCACATAGAGTGACAGGATCCAGGAATCAGAGCATGACTGACATAAAGGAGTCTGGGGTGAGGAGGTCTGAAGGAGGGAGAGAGGCAAGGAGAGCCGGGGATTTCACAGTGAGAGAGGATGTCGGGTCTCTCCTGGCATTGGGTTATTAGTGGTGCCGAGCTGGAAATGCTTTTCAGCTCTGAGCAGCGGGCGACTAAGATCTGAGGGCAGGAACCAGAGAGAAGTGTCCTTCATAGAAACTCAGCCTGTCTTTATTATTTAGGAGGCTGTGCTCAGCCTGACCACTCACCTCCTGTGTGACCCACACTGATCCCTTTCCCTCGGGTCCAAGTGCGCTGTGAGGGACCCTCCGGCTCAGCCTTGTGGGAACCCTGTGATTCTATGACCGGGCTGTCAGCCTAGGCCTGGGACACACAGCGAGCCCCCATGCCTCCAGGCCTGCTTCCCCTTGCTTCATCCCCGAAAGTCCTCATCACAGGGGACATCCCCTTTCTCTGATGTCTCTCTCTGAGCCTGATGTGCATCTGTCTCCTGCCAGTTAGAGGAAATCCTTCTCTGTTAGATGCAAGATCTTTAAAGGGCCTCAGATCTCGTTGGCAAGCTCTCTTTTCTGGGCCGGGCTCCCTTGACAGCACTGCTGGTGTCTTCCAGCAAGCAAGGGTAAGGAGGTGGGGTTGCGTGAGGATGAAAGGCCCCCCTTTCCTGCTGTGGGATTCAAGGCTGGACCAGGGCCCGATTACACCACTTCATTCATCCAGTTCAGTGTTCTTCCCAAACAATGATGTATCTGACAGATCTGCTCTGGGTAATAATGGCCAGGTGGACCCTGCTTTAAGGAAATTCTATTTACAGAAATCCCCTTGAACAAACTAACTCAAGGAAGGCACGGCTGTTTGATTATCATAAGAATCTGCCCAGGGATCCCTGTAAACCCCAGCATCCCCAGGGAATCACCAAGTCCATTTGGAGAGCACTGTGACACGGGCTGAAAGAGTGAAGAGTAGAAAAATAGAAGTACCAAATTTAGGGCCATTTCCTGTTAAACTCAGTGAGAATAAAATACAATAGTAGGAGGAGACATTAGCATCAGAACAAAATTTTCCCTCGGTCCCCTGTCAGCAGGAGGAGGATTGGAGAAAGTGTCTGGACTGAGTCTTGGACTCAGTTACTTGGACTGAGTCTCCTGACTTTGGAAAACACCTTTAGTGTGTGTGTGTGTGTGTGTGTGTGTGTATTTTCTGGTGCAAGAAAGGAATCACTATGTATATTTACTCTCTGTTGCAAAACTGTTCTCACCAACAACTTGTGATGGTTCCCATTTCTTCACATCTGCATGATGTTGCTGGGTTGAATGGTGGTCTCCCAAAAGATACATCCACATCCTAATTCCTGGAACCTGTGCCTGTCACTTTATTTGGCAAAAGTGTATCATTAAGTTAAAGATTTTGAGATGAGATCATCTTGGATAATCCGGGTGAGCCCTAAATCCCTTGTAAGAGTCAGGCAGAGGGAAATTAGACATAAGAAAAGACAAAGGCACACAGAGGAGAAGCTGATGTGAGGGCAGAAGCAGAGACTGTAGTGATGTGGTTACAAGCCAAGGGACACTGAAGATTGCTGGCAGCCACCAGAAACTAAAAGAGAGGCATGGAGTAGACTCTCCCCCAGGGTTCCCAGAGGGATCCTGGCCCGGCTGAAACATTGATTTTGGACTTCTGGACTCCAGAACTGTGAGAAAATAAAATTTTTTTAAGTTACAAATTTTGTGATAATTTGTTATGGCAGCAACAAGAAACTAATACATTGGTAAATATGATTCTTTTTTCCTATTTTAAAAATCCCCTTTAGGGCTTCCCTGGTGGCGCAGTGGTTGAGAGTCTGCCTGCCGATGCAGGGGACATGGGTTCGTGCCCCAGTCTGGGAAGATCCCACATGATGTGGAGTGGCTGGGCCTGTGAGCCATGGCTGCTGAGCCTGCACGTCCGGAGCCTGTGCTCCACCACAGGAGAGGCCACAACAGTGAGAGGCCCGTGTATCACAGAAAAAAAAAAAAATCCCCTTTAGTAGATAAGTGATTTAAAGCAAAAGTAGTATCAATGAATTGTAGGGTTATAATATATGCAAGAGTAAAATGTATAACATTAGCACAAAGAACAAGAGGCGGGGAGTGAAGGATTACTGTTGTAAGGTTATTATACTATACTTGAAGTCATATAATATTACTTGAAGAGGGACTGTGCTAAGTTAAAGAGATATACTATAAACCCAAAAGCATCCACTTACAAAAAGGAGCAGAAAAGGAAAAGAAAGCCAACAAATAATATGGAATTATACAAACTACTTAACATCTATAATTTATAATTATTATAATAAAATATAAAATTATTCAATATTGCTAGCTATTCTCCTCCCTAAAATATAGCTTTTTAGAGTTTACTTTAACTCTGCCATATTGTTTTCTATAGTGATTCATTTTTTAAGTTTATGTGCATAGCTTACCATTTTCTGTGTTCCCCATTGTTTCTCCTATCCCATGCCTTCCTTCTTGGCCTACGTTCCTTCTCTATTGAAAGTGACCCTCTTAAGATTTTTGTGTGTTTATTTGCCTATTTTTCACTAGTAGAGAAATGTGATAGGCAAACTGTCTTCATTTTCTGATGTCTCAAAACGTCTTCACTTTGCCTTTTCTCTTGAATGAAAGTTTGCCTTGATATACAATAAAAGTTTGGCACTTCCATACTGTAAGTATATAATTTCATTCCAGCATCTCTTTCTGCTGAGAAGAAATCAGTTGTCAATCTGATTGCTGTTTACTCTTGCTCTCTCTTTTCTCTCTGTTGACTTCTGAGGTTGTCTCCTACTCTGTGTGTTCCACAGTTGCCTCGGAGTGGACTCTACTTTGAAGCACTCTAAATGTAGGTTAGCTCTTATGACTCATGTCTTTCTTTGAGTCTGAAGATGTCTTAGCTCTTTTCAACGATTGTTTCTCTGCTATGACTTCTATTTTCTCTTGAAATCCCTACCAAATGTTTGTTGGATCGTATTAACCTATCCTCTACATCTTTTAAATACACCTTTCTTATTACATTTTTTTTCCCCCTCTGCTCTGGATTTGAATAAATTCCTCAGTGCCATTTCCAATTCAATTCATGTCTCTTCAAATACATCCAGTTTAGCATGTATCTCATCCATTGAGTTTTTATTTCAGTGACTATAGTTTTTTTTTTTTCCTAATGTTTGTATTTGATTTTTACAGTATACATCTGTTCTTGTTTCACTTTACTGGCTTTGTTTCATAATTTCTTATTTCTAATGTAATTATTTTTAAAATTATCTCACTTTTTTCCTTTTTTGAAGCATAATTGATATACAATATTATATTAGTTTCAGGTGTACACTATAGTGATTCCACATTTATATACATTATGAATTGATCACCACAATAAGTCTAGTAACCATCTGTCACCATACAACCTTATTACAATATTATTGACTATTTTCGCTATGCTGTACATTACATACTCATTACTTTTATTTTATAACTAGAAGTTTGTATTAATGTCCTTTGCCTATTTTGCCCAACACCCCACTTCCCCCCTTGCAACCACCAGTTTATTCTCTGTATCTATGAGTCTGTTTCTGTTTTATTTGTTCATTTGTTTTGATTTTTAGACTCCACAGGTAAGTGAAATTGTATGGTATCTGTCTTTCTCTGTCTGACTTATTTCACTTAGCATAATACTCTTTAAGTCCATCCATGTTGTCACAAATGGCAAGAATTCTTTTTTATGACAGAGTAATTTTGCATTATGTATATATATATATATACACCACATCTTTATCCATTTGTCTATTAATGGGTACTTCCATATCTAGACTACTGTAAATAATGCTGCCATGAACTAGGGATGCATATACCTTTTAAATTATTGTTTTCATGTTCTTCAGATAAATGCCCAGAAGTGGCACTGTTGGATCATATGGCAGTTCTATTTTTCGTTTTCCATAGGGGTTGCACCAATTTACATTCCCACGAACAGTGCATGAGGGTTCCCTGTTCTCCAACATCCATCATCAAAACTTGCTTTTTGTTCTCTTTTTGATAATAGTCATTCTGAAGGCATGAGGTGATATCTCATTGTGGTTTCGGTTTATATTTCCCTGATGATTAGTGATTTAGACTACCTTTTCATGTGTCTGTTGGCCATCTGCTTGTATTCCTTGGAAAAATGTCTATTCAAGTCCTCTGCCCATTTTTTAGTTGGGTTGTTTGGGGTTTGTTTGTTTTTTAATTAATTAATTTTATTTTTACATATTCTGGCTGCATTGGGTCTCCGTTGCTGCATGCCTTTCTCTAGTTGCAGCGAGCAGGGGCTATGCTTCGTTGTGGAGCACAGGCTCTAGACAGCAGGCTTGGCAGCTGTGGCTCACAGGCCCAGCTGCTCCGCGGCATGTGGGATCTTCCCGGACCAGGGCTCAAACCCATGTCCCCTGCATTGGCAGGTGGACCCCCAACCACTGCACCACCAGGGAAGTCCTGTTTGGGATTTTTTTAATATTAAATTGTATGAGTTCTTTATATATATATAAATATATATATAGGATATTAACCCCTTATTGGGATATACAATATGTAAATATCTTCTCCCATTCGGTAAGTTGCCTTTTCATTTTGTTGATGGTTTCCTTCACTGTGCAAAAGCTTTTTTCTTTTTTCTTTTTTTTTTTTTTTGCGGTATGCGGGCCTCTCACTGTTGTGGCTTCTCCCGTTGCAGAGCACAGGCTCTGCACACGGAGGCTCAGCTGCCGTGGTTCACGGGCCCAGCCACTCCGCGGCATGTGGGAATCTTCCTGGACTGGGGCACGAACCCATGTCTCCTGCATCGGCAGGCGGGCTCTCAACCATTGCGCCACCAGGGAAGCCCGCAAAAGCTTTTTTAGTTTGATGTAGTCCTGTTTGTTTATTTTTGCTATTGTTTCCCTTGCCTTTGCAGTCAGATTCACAAAAACTTCTCTAAGACTGATGTCAATGAGGTTACTGCCTATGTTTTCTTCTAGGAATTTTATGATCTCAGGTCTTACATTCAAGTCTTTAATCTATTTTGAGTTAACTTTTGTATATGGCATAAGATAGTGGGCTAGTTTCATTCTTTTGCATGTGGCTGTCCAGTTTTCCCAACACCATTTATTGAAGAGATTATCCTCGCTCCATTGCATGTTCTTTGCTCCTTTGCCATAAATTAATTGTCCATGTATGTGTGGATTTATTTCCAAGCTCTCACTTCTGTTTCATTGTTCTGTGTGTGTGTATGTGTGTGTGTGTGTGTGCCAGTACTATATAGTTTTAATTACTATAGTTTAGCAGTATAATTTGAAATCATGGAGTTTGTTTTCTTTCTTAAGATTGCTTTAACTATTTGAGATCTTTTGTGGTTCCATACAAATTTTAGAATTATTTGTTTCAGTTCTGTGAAACATGCCATTCGTACTTTGAATCTACATTGAATCCATAGATTGTTTTGGGTAGTATGCACATTTTAATAATATTAATTCTCCAGTTCATTAGCAATGTATATCTTTTCATTTATTTGTGTCATTCAATTTCTTTCATCAATGTCTTATAGTTTTCAGAGTACAAGTCTGTCACTTCATTGGTTAAATTTATTCCTGGGTATTTTTTTGATGCAATTATAAATGGGACTGTTTTCTTAATTTCTCTGTCTGATAGTTCACTTTTAGTGTATAGAAACTCAACAGATTTCTGTATACTTATTTTGTATCCTGCAACTTTACTGGATTCATTTATTAGTTCTAACAGTTTTTTTGAGGAATCTTTAGAGTTTTCTATATATAGGATCATGTCATCTGCAAATAAGGAGAGCTTACTTCTTCCTTTCCAATTTGGATGATTTTAATCTCTTTTACTTATTTGATTGCTGTGGCTGGACTTTCAAACTATGTTCAATAAAAGTGGCAACACTGGGAATCCTTATCCTGTTCCTGACCTTAGAGGAAAATCTTTCAGCTTTTCACTTTGAGTGTGATGTTAGCTGTGGGCTTGTCATATATCACCTTTACTATGTTGAGGTATATTTCCTCTGTGGTGACATTGTTGAGAGTTTTAAGGGATGTTTAATTTGTCAAATGCTTTTTCTACATCTATTGAGATGATTATATGATTTTTATCCTTCAATTTGTTAATGTGGTGTAAAGTGTTTATTGATTTGTGAATATTAAACCAACCCTACATCCTTGGAATAAAGCCCACTTAATCATCATGTATGATCCTTTTATTGTATTATTGAATTCATTTGCTAGTATTTTGTTGAGGATTTTTGTATCTATTTTCATCAGGGATATTAGCCTATAATTTTTTGGTAGTCTTTATCTCCTTTCATATCAGGGTAATGCTGGTCTCACAGAATGAGTTTGGAAGCATTCCTTCCTCTTTGATTTCTGGAGTAATTTGAGAAGGATAGGCATTAACTCTTCTTTAAATGTTTGGTGGAATTCAACTGTGAAGTTTTCTGGTCCTGGACTTTTGTTTGTTGGGAGTTTTTAAAATTACTGATCCAATTTCATTACTATGGACCATTCAGATTTTCTATTTCTTCCTGATTCAGTCTTGAAAGATTTTATGTTTCTAGGAATTTATCCATTTCTTGTAGGCTGTCCAGTGTTGGCATATAATTGCTCATAGTAATCTCTTATGAGTTTATGATCCTTACTATTTCTGTGGCATTGGTTGTAACTTCTCCTCTTTCATTTCTGAGTTTGTTTATTTCCTCTCTCTCACTCACTTCTCAATTAGTCTGGCTAAAGGTATATCAATTTTGTTTATCTTTTCAAAGAACCAGCTCTTACTTTCATTGATCTTTTCTATTGTTTCTTAGTCTCTATTTCATTTATTTCCCCTCTGATCTTTATTATTTCCTTTCTTCTACTAGCTTTGGGCTTTCTTTATGCTTTTTTCCCTAGTTCCTTTAGGTGTGAGGTTAGATTGTTAGTTTGAGATTTTTCTTGTTTCCTGGGGTAGGCCTGTATCCTTATAAACCTCCTTCTTAGAATAGCTTTTGCTGTGTCCCATAGCAAATGGATCATTGTGTTCCCATTTTCATTGTCTCAAGGTATACATATATATATATATATATATATATATATATTTTTTTTTTTTTTTTTTTTCGGTATGTGGGCCTCTCACTGTTGTGGTCTCTCCCGTTGTGTAGCACAGGCTCCGGACATGCAGGCTCAGCTGCCATAGCTCATGAGCCCAGCTGCTCCGCGGCATGTGGGATCTTCCTGGACCAGGGCATGAACCCATGTCCCCTGCATTGGCAGGCAGACTCTCAATGACTGTGCCACCAGGGAAACCCTCAAGGTATATTTTGCTTTCTTCACTGACCCATTGGTGTTTAGTAACATATTGCCTCCATGTATTTGTGCTTTTTGTGGTTTTCTTCTTATAATTGATTTCTGGTTTCATACTGTTGTGGTCAGAAAAGATGCTTGATGTGATTTAAGTCTTCTTAATTGGAATGAGACTTGCTTTGTGGCCTAACATGTGATCTATCCTGGAGAACATTCTATGTGCACCTGAAAGGAATGTGTACTCTGCTGTTTTGGGGTGGAATGTTCTGTATGTGTCTGTTGAGTTTATCTGATATAATGTGTCAAGTTCAATGTTTCCTTATTGATTTTCTGTCTAGATGATCTATTCATTGAGATAAGATGAGTGTTGAAGTCCCCTACTATCATTGTATTACTCTCAATTTCTCCCTTTATGTTTGTTAATATTTGCTTTATGTATTTAAGTGCTCCTGTGTTGGGTGCATAGATATTTACAAGCATTATATCCTCTTGTTTGGGTTGATCCCTTTACCATTATGTAATGCCCTCATCACTCGTTAGTCTTTGTTTTAAATTTTATTTTGTCTGATATAAGTATTGCTACTCTGGCTTTCTTTTCATTTCCATTTGCATGGAATACCTTTTTTCATCCCTTCACCTTCAGTCTGTGTGTGTCTTTAGATCTGAAGTGAGTCTCTTGTAAGCAGCATAGATATTGCTCTTTTTTTTTAAACCCATTCAGCCATTCTATGTGTTTTGATTGGAATGTTTAGTCTATTTACATTTAAAGTAATTATAGGTGTATGCCTATTGCCATTTTGTTAATTGTTTTGTGGTTGTTTTTGTAGTTCTATTTTGTTCCCTTAAACTATTCTCATTTTTTGTTTATTCTTTTTCTTTTTGTGTTCTGATTGGGTGATTTCAACTACCCTGTCTTCTATATCACTGATCTGTTCTTCTGTGTCTTCTAATCTGCTATTGATTCCCTCTGATGTATTTTTCCTTTCAGTTATTGTATTCTTCAACTCTAATTTGTTCTTTTTAATATTTTCTATCTCTTTGTTTTATTTTATTTTTTATTGAAGTGTAGTTGATTTACAATGTTGTGTTAGCTTCTGCTGTACAGTGAAGTGACTCAGGTATATATATATATATATACATACATTCTTTTTTCTATCTCTTCGTTGAAGTTCTCACTGAGTTCACCCATTCTTTTCCCAAGTTTGGTGAGCAAATGTATGAGTATTACTTTGAACTCTTTATCTGGTAACTTGCTTATCCCAATTTTGTTTTGTTCTTTTTCTGAGGCTTTGTCTTGTTCTTTTGTTTGGAAAGTATTCCTTTGTCTCTTCATTTTGCCCAACTCTGTGTTCCTTTCTATGCATTAGGTATATCACCTACATCCCTCAGTCTTGATAGAGTGGACTTATGTAGAAAGTGTCTTGTGGGGCCCAGTGGCACATTTCCCTCTTTTGGTCACCTGTGCCTGGTGCTCCAGGGATATACCCTATGAGGCTCTGTGCACCCTTCTGTGGTGGTTGGGCTGTGATTGTTATGGACATGCTGGTGGGAGGGGATGACCCCCAGACCAGCTGGCTGCATGGGTTGCCTGTGACTGCTTCAGATGCCCTGGTGGACATGGCTGGCCCTCAGCCCAGATGGTTGAGAGGTCTTACTGTGACTGTTGCAAGCATGCTGGCCTCCCAGAGCAGGAGCCACCTTGGAGGGTTGCCAGTGCTGGCTGGGGCTGCCTGCTGGATGTGGTGGAGTGGGAGCCACTTTGGAGGGTCCAGCCTGGGTGGACAGGTCGAGCAAGGTTGGTCCTCAGGGGAATTCTAGGTCAGGGTACATGGTGTTAGGTAGGTTGATGGAGAGACACAGAAATGTTGCCCTCCAGTGCTGGGCCATCTAGGTAGAAGGAGAGGGGGAAAAAAAAAAAAGGTACCCTGCAGCACTTCTGCCCCTGAAGAAAGTTACACCAGATCCCTGCCCTCCACCATATAACTTAAAATTAACCAATAAATTTCCTTCTCATATGACCCAAGTACTTTTCTAAGTGCTGCCTCTGTGTTGAAATTCTGAGTAAGTTGGTTTATGTGTGAACCCTTCAAGAAGAGAGCCTCAGTTACCCACAGCTCAATTTCCCCACAAATTTCTCCTGCTCTCCTGGACTCATTGGTTTTCAAAGCCAGACATTATGGGGGCTCATCTTCCCAGTGCAGACCCACAGGCTGAGAAACCCAAGGTGGGGCTTGGACCCCTGGCTCCTCCATGGTTTTGATATCCCTCCTGCTTGTGGATCACTGAATCAGGGGTGTGGGTTCTGCCTAGACTGTGTTTCTGCCCCTCCTATCTGTCTTGATGTGGCCTTTTCTTTATATTCTTAGTTGTAGAAAATCTGTTCTGCTCATGTTCAGGTCATTCTCAGAGATAGTTGTTCTATATGTAGTTGTAATTTTGGTGTGTCTGTGGGAGGAGGTGAGCTCAGGATTTTCCTACTCCACCATCTTTTTAATTATCTCAGATTTTTAAGCCTACTTTTCAAATTACTTTTTCAGATCTTAAAGGCATTTCACCTGGAGTAAATATCTGTTCTTATAGATATTTTTTGGCAATCTTCATTAGCTTTAGATTTCTTCAAGTGGTTTAGAATTTTGGATTTTAGACTCACTCTAAAAGGGCAGCTTTGGGTTGTTATATATTTCTTTCCTCTCTCTCTTTTCTCTGTGCTCACTCACTCTGTACAGCAGTTTTATGGCTGCCTCCATTCAGTACTCCCATTAGGGGAACTCCAATATAGAAGCTCTGGTCCTATACTGGAAGCTCAGAATCCCTGCCCCAGAATGATGTTGCAGATAAACAAGATCTAGTCATAAGGGAGATGGGTGACTTAGTCCTTTTCTGGTTGAGTCTGTTTGACCCCTCACCCTCAAGTTCATAAGTTGCTGAGGCCACCACTCTGGCAATGGATTCTTGGCAGCTTTTTCTTCAGGACTTCTCATGAGCTAAGATGTCCTTTCCCAGGCCCTAGCATCACACAGTTAGGTTTTTTCTGACCTCTCATCTTACATGGGGTACCAATAGATAATGGAAATAACTTACTCCTGGCTGCAATAGTTGATTGCTGCACTTCCTGAAAGACCCAGAGATGAGCAAGCATGTGCCTTGAGCTTTCACTGCCTTTCTGTTTTATTTGAGATCCACAGAGATAGTTATCTTGTGTTTGAGCTTTTTATCCAGTCATAGCTCATCTATCATTGTTATTCATTTACAGCATTGGGGATATCAAATCAAAATGTGAATTTGGTGATAGTCTTGACAGAAGACCCAGATGTGGCTCCTAATCCACTAATGTACAACTTATCTTTTGGCCTTTTGAAACTTAGGAATAATTCTTAGACCTGCAACCTTACATCACTTGGACCCAAGGATCCGAAGCCACAAGATTTAGAACCACTGGCATAAGATATGCAATTTGTGGAGTTTGAATGGCCCTTCCCAAAATATCTTCAGCACAGCCTGGCAAAAATGCATCGATTTTAGTGTATATCAAACACACAGTTAAACTGCTGACTGTGTGGAATGTAGAAAGATCTTACTTGAGACCCTGAAACTATTAACCCATTAGCATCTAACAGAAGAGTTTCCTTTGTCTCATTGACTTCCAATACTGGACTAACAGCAGTGTCCCACAGAATGAGACAAGATAGCTGAATCAGGGAAGCTGAGGAAAGAATCCATGAAGAATCAGTACAGATTCACTGTGACAGACTACAACCCATCTGAGTCCTCCAGAAATGGGGAACAACCAAAGGTCAGGGTCGTGGTTTATGTGCTGGGCATGTCAGGGACATGCACAGAACATGGTCAGTTTGTATCTTAGTGCATTTGCTCTCCCACTATGTACATGATGATTCCAATGTTTATCTATCATTGACATCAAATAAAGGTGCTCTATTTCTCCTTTTCCAAAAGATTAATTTAATGGGGGCCTATTTCTTTACGTTTAAATTCTTCTCCCATAATATTTCCTTAACCTTCAGGCATGCTATACCTTTCAGCCACCAATCACTAGAAGCTAAGGTAGCCAGTTGTCATCCAAAGTCAATAGCTTTATGCCTCATGCCAACCTCATCCCTATATTAAATTTGATCATTGAACTTATGTTTATAACTTTTATTATGCCCTAATGTGATTTCTAAATATGTCTTATGTATTTTTGGTAAAGACAAGACCCACTTTAATATAGCCTAGTTCTGTATTTCCTAAATAAGTTTTCACAGAATGTTAATTCCATTGGCTATTAATTGGAATTACCTAGAAAAAGAAATTTTTGCTTTTTTAAAAATAGGAGAGGGGGAACTGAATTAAACAAAGTTAAACATTTTTACTTTTTATGTTTACATTAGAAATTATCTAATCCTGTAACAGTCTCATGTGCAATATGATTCCTTAGGATGGGGATCAGGTGTTTGATTTTTCTAGGCACATCTGATCATGGAAATTATTTTTTCAGAGCACCTTCAGGAGCTTCTATTCTGTTGAATCCTCTGTGGGAAATGCCAATAAAGTCCAACCAAAGGGATCTAATGTTGCATGGTCTTATTAAGGAGAACAATATTTCATGGTATTCTGCAGAGGGTAAAGTACTTACTTTCAGGTGCTCCACAATTTTGAGAGCCAACCATTATTTTTTAAATCAGTCTGGTGGCAGTGCAGAGTGTAGACTGCAGCAGAGCTGCCTGACAAGAGTTCAGGAAGGGAAAATGAAGTAGAGAAACTATGCAGCCTGAATTTTGAAAGGGCATTTGGGCTTGAGAAGGGAGCATGGGCTCAGTGTAGAACTGAAAGAACTTGTGTCTCATGGGATGTGAGCAGTGATGGAGAGGGGCACCAAGAATTTTATCATTTATTCATGCTACAAGTATTTACTGAGCACTTGTCACGTGCCAGGCACTGTTGTTCCAGGTACTGTGGATACAGCAGTGAACAAGAGATAAAATCCCTGGCCTCTTGGGATTTGTACCTTTCCCATGCTTTAGGGGGACTGGGTGGGGTGCTGTGCAAGGAGAAAGGGAATACCTCACTTCAAGGAGAAGTAGCCTTGATGGGCAGGGTGGGGAGTCTGACTCTCTGGAGGGTGCTGGGCACCCGATGTCCAGGTGGAGATGCTGGTGAGGATGTACGAAATGGAATTGGATGTAGAATTCACACGTGTAGGTGGGTACTGAAGGCCTGAGAACATTTACGGTTCCCAAGAGGGAGTCAGTGACGTGATAAGGAAAGAGTTAACGAGCCCCTGTTTTTAACAAGAGGAGTGGAGAAGGGGCCAGAAGCACAAAGAACTTTTCAATAAATATTTGGTGAATGTAAATAAATGAGACCCAGACTGAGAGAGACAGTGAACCAGAAGAGAGTAGTGCTGGGAAGACAACAAAGGAAAGAGGGTTAAAAAGGAAGGTGAGGTCAGTCAAATGCAGCAGCCTTAAATCTGGCCAAGGGCCAAAGCAAAAAACAAAATGAGGGTGTGTCTTTCTCCTTCTGCTTTAACTACTGGCTTCCCTTCTGCTCCTCCTGGGGGGGCCTCTGGAACTCCCAGCTTATTATAAACATATTTTCCCATAGCCTCGGTCTCTTCACATTCATTGCATGCATTTCCTGTCTCATCTGAAATCTGTGTCTCTGCCCCCACCTCCAGCTTCTTACAAAAATACAGCTTCCCAGAAGTTTTCTCAAGGGGAGGCAGCTCATCCTCACACATCCTAACTAACCCTCTTGGGGTCCAGAGCTGGTCTTTGGAATGGATTTCTTACCTCTTCTTACTTTACAACCACCATGGAAAGTGGTGGACAGCTGGGCCACAGTTACTCCATTTCCATTTTGCAAAACCCCTAATCCACCTTTCCTATTACTGCTGTCCACTGGCCCAAAGGTCATTAAAATACAGGCATCTGACTTCCATTTTGTATTTCTATTTCAAGCCCACCATCACCCTGGTGATTTCAATGTCTCTATTAATGAAACATCTGGCATCAGTATCAAAGTCCCTTCTTCTTGATCATAACATCTTTCACACTCTACTTCTGTAGCCGATTTTGTGGCCTCACCCCGGATTTTGTGATTACTGAGAACTCTCCCATTTATGGTCTTCTAAATTCCCAGCCCCGAATTCATAGCCTCTTTCCCCCTCATTTTCTTGACTTCCCCACAGAAAATCCCCATGGCAGTGGGCTGAGGTCTAGTACACCCTGCTTGGACTCTGATCCCTTTCTTTGTCTCCCCACTCTGTGATTCATCTTTCACATTGCTCTCTTCTGAAACTTTTTATAACCTTCATCTGACCATGACATTACTCTGTTAAAATTCATTCAGTGGTTCCCTTTCCTTATAGAGCAAAAGGCAAACCTCCTAGCAGGACAATCCCTCCCAGCAGGACTTAGGAAACCTTCAAGGACTGGTATCTCACTGCTTCTTTGACCTCGTGCCTTCCATGGTGCTCTCTCCATGCCCCAGACACAACTATACCACACACAAGCCACCCATCAATGCTACATTGAAACTGCTGCCAGAAAAGCCTCACATCCCCATCTGCCAGCATTACACCTCATTCCTTCCAGCTCAGCCCTCAAAACCCAGTTCTAGCTCCATCATCTCCATCCTGGGCCAATAGCTGCAGTTCACTGACTGGGCCTCCACATGCCTGGTGTCCACTGTATCCCAAGCATGCCTCCATCACAGGTCCTGTGAGGTTACTGTGTACCTGGGTGTCTATTTCTCTGTCTCTCACTAGATGCTAACCTTTCTAAGAACTTATCTCCTTTTCCCCCAGAACCTGGCCAGGGTAGTCAATGTTGTCAATAAATATTTGATGAATACTTAGAAAAACAAGAGGTGAGGGGAATAAGTTGAGGTTAAAGAGTGCCGATTACAAATGTTAGCTAATAACTTTGAAATCGTAAGATCCAGATTCAAATTCCACTTTATTACCTACTATTATGTGACCTGGGACAAACCACTAGGAATAACAGAACATTCATTGAATGCTTATCTGCGGCCAGGCACTGTCTTATTCAAGCTTGATAATAAGTCCTTATCATGCCTGTTTTAGAGAGGAGAAAATGGTGGCTACCTAGTTGAGTAGCTTGTCCAAAATCACAGCTATAAAAAGGTCAGAGCTGAGACTCAAACCTAAACTAATGTCCAGAAATCTATGGTGTTAACCACTCTGTCCTAATGGTACCATGCCCTGACTCTCATAATCCCTTCCAGCCTGCTTTAGTGGGATGTTGTGAGGGTGAAAATGAGTTAATATGCATCACAGAAAAGTGCATTTCAAATGTAAGTTCTTATTATATGTTAAGTCGTTAATTTACCAGCCCTCCATCCAACCCCCAAAGCTAATCATTTGAACATCTTTAATAGCTTAAAAGTAGCTGTTACTTAGAATCTGAATTCAACACAGGATCGGAGTCAATTACAGTTTCTGGTAAAGTTAATCTGTTCTCACTCATTATGACTATGATTACCATGACGATTATTATTAGACTAGAATCAAAAATTATTTCCGGCTTGAAGATAGAGACAGCAAACTATTTCTTGAGCCAGGAAACAAAGACCCTCCTTCCCAAGGTGGCATAATAAAGAGCTCCTGGGGTAATCTTTGTGGAGTTGCATTGTTAATGCTCTTCTAAGTGACAACCTTGGCTCTAATTGCTCAAGTCAGACTCGGCCTGTCAAGCTACCTGAATTAAGTGGGCGAATTGGAATTTTCAGTGGAACCATCTGGGACATCACCTTTAACCCTCCCCATGTGCACAGCCCAGACCACTGCTCATCACAGTGGAGAACCCCTCACCTCCACCCACCTCCTCTTATGAGTATGCGAGTCTCTTTCTCCTGCTGGACTCTGGCAGAGCATAAAGTGAACGGGGTGGAGGGAGTGAGGCAGCAGCCAATACTCTTGGCACCTGAGCACCAGAACCTCAAAATCCAGCTTTTTAACATCACAACCTGCTCAGGGCATGTGCCAAGCTTTGAATTAGCCATCACTGGGCTCCAAGTTAGAAGCCCAGAGTGCAATCCCTTCCTGCCACTTATTAGTTCTATGGAATTTAGCAAACCACGTACACTCTACGGTGAGTGTACATGAGAGATGAAGGTAGGCATACTGTGAGAGGAGGGCTACCTCATTCAGAAAGAGCGGGGTGTTAGACTTCTTGGAAGGCTGACTTAGTTTTATCAAAATGAACCAGAATTTGGGAGAGGGGAAAGATAGTGTCCATGAAACATGGGTGGCAGGAGAACCTGGGAGATGGGGAAGAGGTACATGTGTGTGGAGGAGCTGAGGAATTGGAATGTCATGTGCAGGTGAAGGAAAAATCACTGGGCAGTTTGGAGTAGGGATGTTCTGTGGAGAGCTCTGGACTGAAGAATAATCAGCCTTGACACTGCAGACAATTGGAAGTGATCACACCTGGAGGCAGGGGACAAGTTAATAAGCCTCTATATTAATTGAGGCAAGAGATGAGGAAGGAAGTATTAGTAGGGATGGAAGAGATAACTTATTTTAAATGAGTAAAATAAAAATAAGCAGCCAACATAGAACCATTAAAGAGAGGAACAAACAGAGGAAGAACCAGCTGAACAGTCCAGATTGGTCTTTAGCATCACAGATGCCAAATTCAAAGTTAGATACAGCTGAAGATACGTTGTGAAACAGGTAGTACACAAAATATATTTTCCAAATTTTGCATGAAGATAAGAAAAATATGAAAAAGAGGTTAAGGGATGTAAACTATGAAGTGAAACATTCCAACATACATCTAATTGTAGTTTATAATAAAGCTTATAAAGATAATAAAGGAAAAGCATTATTCAAAGAATGGCTGAGACTTTCCTCAAATTGTTGAAAGGCACAAATCCTCGGACTCAGGATTCAGGAAGTCCAACAATTCCCAACGCAATGATCCAAAAGACATCTAGAAAAATTTAACATAACTTCAGGACAAAAGACAAAGATGTTAAAATTAGGCAGACAGAACAGATAGATTACATGCAAGAAAAAAAATAAAAGCCATAAGAGTGTGAAATAATATTTTCAAAGTGCTGGGAGAAAATAATGTCAACTGAGGATCACTATACTCAGTAGTACTTAATTTCAAATACAAAGTTGAAATTGAGGCATTTTGAAACAAATACTAATGAAAAAAGTTTACCACTGACACTCACTAGAGAGAAGGATGCACTTCAAGATGAAAGGAAATGATCACAGGTGATGCCAGAAAGACAGGTGAACAAAAAAATGGTAAACAAGGAGTTCAATATAACCAAATACCGCTTTTTTAAATGTCCAGAATTGTTTAAAAAACTAAAATAATGAATAGTAGATATACATAGGGGTTATCATCAAGTATTCAAATCCTCATATTGTTCAAGATACAGACAAGGATATGAAAAATGATTTAGTTAAAATTTTGTTAACATAAATATGCCTGTTAAAAATGTTTAAAGTTATTACTAAAAGGGTAGAATTCGAGTTTTAAACATCAAACCAGTGAAAGAAACAAAAGCATGAAATGGAGGTGGGGAACAAATAAATCCAAAAGAAAAGGAAACAGAGAGAAACAGAAAACTAGTAAACTAGTCCAAAATAAGATAGTAAAAAGTATTCATACACAGACACACATACAATCACAATTAATAATAATGAATAAAATTTTCCAATTAAATAATAAAGTTGTCAGACTGGATTTACCAAATAAGTAACCGCATTTAAAAAACAAAAGACACATAAGATACAAGAACAATAGAAAGGTTGCAAATAAAACACAAAAAAATGTATATATCAGGAAACTTCAAACTGGAAGAACATTATTGTACATATATTAATATCAGACAAAATTGTTTTAAAGAAGTATTTCAAGATACTAGGGCCATTGCGTTTTTACAGGGTTTTTTTTACCAGCTTTATTGAGATATGATTTATGTGTCATATACAACTCACCATTTAAAGTGTACAATTCAATGGCTTTTAGTATATTCACAGATAAGTAAATATCACCACAATTTTAGAATATTTTGTCACCTGAAAAGAAAACCCCATACCTTTTAGCTCTAATGCCTTACCTCTCCCTCAAGTCTAAGCAACCAAAATCTACTTTCTGTCTTATTATACTTCCTCATTCTAGACTTTTATATTCTATGTGGAATTTCACATAATATATGGACTTTTGTGATCAGCTTCTTTTGCTTAGTATGCTTTCAAGATTCATCAAAGTTGTGGCATGTATTAGTACTTTGTTCTTTTTTATGGATGAATAATATTCCATCATATGAATATGTGACATTTAATTTATCCATTTATACATTGATAGACATTGCTGTTTCCATCTTTTGACTATGAATAATGCTGCTATAAACAGCAGTATACACATTTTTTATGTGAACATATACTTTCATATCTCTTGGGTATATAGCTAGGAGTGTTTAATCATTTGAGAAACTGCCAAATTGTTTTCCTTTTTTTAAAAAAAATTATTTTATTTATTTATTTATTTTTGGCTGCACTGGATCTTCATTGCTGCACGCGGGCTTTCTCTAGTTTCAGAGACCAGGAGTTACTCTTCGCTGTGGTGCCTGCAGGCTTCTCATTGTGGTGGCTTCTCCTGTTGCAGAGCACAGGCTCTAGGTGTATGGGCATCAGTAGTTGTGGCACATGGGCTCAGTAATTGTGGCTCGTGGGCTCCAGAGCACAGGCTCAGTAGTTGTGGCACGTGGGCCCAGTTTCTCCGCAGCATGTGGGATCTTCCCTGACCAGGGATCAAACCCATGGCCCCTGTATTGGTAGGTGGATTCTTAACCACTGCACCACCAGGGAAGCCCCAAACTGTTTTTCAAAGTGGTTGCACCATTTTACATTCTCACCCACAGTGTGTGAGGGTTTCAATTTCTCCACATCTTTGTCACTATTTATTAATACGTGAATTTTTGATTCTAGCCATCCTAACGGGTATGGTTCACAATGAGACATCTCACTGTGGTTTTGATTTATAGTTCCCTGATGGCTAATGATGTCAAACACCTTTGCCTGATTTGGGTGTCAGAGCAATGCTGGCCTCATAAAATGAGTTGGGAAGTGTTCTCTCCTCTACTATTTTTTGGAAGAGTTTGTGAAGAATTGGTAGTAATTCTTTAAATGTTTGGTGGTGAAGCCATCTGGGAAGTCATTATATGTTGACAAAAGTTTTATTTCATAAGGAAGATAAAACAATTTAAGTGCATAATAATAGATACATAAAGCAAAATGGGGCAGAATCAGGGGAGATATTAATAAATTATGGGACATTTAAAAGTAATTCTCTCAGTAACTTTTGGATCAATATCAAGAATATTACACAGCTAGACTTTGGGGATGCTGCCAATGCAGTACTGACAGGAAAAGGTCTTAAATACAGATACTAGAAAAGAAGATATAATGAAAATAAATGAGCTAAGCATCCATTTAAGATACCAGAAAAAGAACTGCAGGATAAACCAGAAAAAAATCAGTAGGAAGGAAACAACAAATATGTGAGCAGAAGTGCATAAAATGGAAAAGAAAGATGCAGTAGACAATTTCAGCTAACTCAAAAACTGGTTTTTTGAAAAGACAAATACAACAGACAAACCTCTAGTAATATTAATTATATATGTATATATATATATATATATATATATATATACAACTTTTTCAGAAAAAAATTTTTTACAACTCATTTTATAAGACTAGTATAAACTTAATATCAAATACAGACAGGGACAGTCTGAGAAAGAAAATCTTTAGCCAATATCACTCACCAACTTAGATGCAAAGAAAACTAAACAAAATATTAATAACACTATTATAGAAATTCATTGAAAAGATAATGGCATTATGACCAGGTTGAATATACTCCAGGAATGCATGTTTGGTAAGAAAATAAAGGAAAGAAAGGCCATAAGGTCATTTCAACAAAAGATAAAGCATTGGATAAAATCCAACAAGCTTTAACAATCAAAAAAAAAAAAAAAAGGAAATTGTTAGAAACAAGTAATAAAAGGAATATATTTAGCTTGAAAAATGTAACCATTCATTCTACAGTTAAAATCATACTCGTCAAAAGGCTTATTGTTCATAGCTGGTCCCAAGCAAAGGATCCCTCATAGGAGTTGTAGCATCCATTGGTCTTACTGAGAAAACGATCTCAGCTGTGCAGAACGCTGTGGGACAAAGACTTCAAATGGACTTTTGGCTTCACCTGTTTCCTGGGAAACTGGCTCTGACCAGATGCTGGTGACATTCAGAAATATCACTGACTAGTTCCAGGCTCTGTTGCTGGTGGCCTTTGTCTACAATGGGCATTTCCTCAGGAAGAGGCACTATGTCTTACATCTGGAGTCCCTGAAGTCAATGGCTACCGGAGTAGACTGTTCTTCAGTGTCCCTTCAGACATATACCAGTAGCATGCCATCAGTGGTCATCAGTGGCCATATTTGGCCATCAGTGGTCATATTCAGCTTGCTGGGAAATAACTCTGGACTATATTCCATGGACCTGGACTACCTGAACCATGAAGCCCACCTCTGTGGATACCAAGGGAGCATCTTGTGCCATGGTCATTAATGGCATCTTGCTTACAAGTGGGAGAAGAATTTTGGTTTTTCACAAGAGCTAGGTGTGAATGTTGCTCTGATCAGAATAAGAAAATAACCTTGGCTGAGTCTAATCACACTTAATTTCTTGTTGGTGATAAGGGAAGATAAATATTCTGCTTTTCTATCAAGGAAAAAAGATGTGATATTTGGCCCACTTCACAGGAGGCATGAGTTTTGCAGTGAGGGCTGCTTAGAAGGGGAAATGAATCTATTCCTTGTCAGCAAAGGATGTGTTGGTAGGTTCCTCTGGCTCTAGGTAGATATTCATCAGTATATGTGAATCAATGGATCTTGCCTCCAGCAATTACTAATGTAGTGATTAAGTAATTTTTTATTTCTCTGATTCTAATCTGAATTTCTCTATTAAAACAATTTTATTTTCAAAAAATAAAAAGAAAGTGACTTGACTTTTATTTTTGGCAATAGTCTGAACTAGATAGCCTGAAAACTTTTTACAATTTCTGGCTAAAATATTACAAACATCCTATTATATGCACCTCCATGGTCCCAAGAAAGCAAATTCCCACATATAAAAACAAAACTAAAAACCAAAGAGATAAGGACCTGAGCAAATTCTGTAGCAGCCCTAGGAGTAGTTGTTTTGGTCTCAATAACTAAGGGATCTGAGTTTTAATGACCTCACAGGGAAATGAAATTAGGCCTTGATCCTCCTTACGGTAGGAATAGAATTGAGACTTCTGTATAAAAACCACATTCCTAGGAAGGCTCCACATTCTCTAAAAAGTAGACTAGAAAATGTCAACCGAACAGCACAGGGTAAAGGGAAAGAAAGTTTACTTGTCTGGTCTGGCTTCTCAGTGGGAAAAAAAACTGTTTCTGGGCCTATGCTTACCCAGTTTTAGAGATCAAATTTAAGCTTTCTCCAGGAGATTTTCACATCTCAAATATACATAAAATAATGGTCTCAGGCTGGTGACACCCTTAGAGCATCTGACAGATGTAAAAGAAAAATCAGTTTGGAGAGACATAACTTCAGTCCATGCTGTATAAGTTTCCAACACATTAAACCCTCTAAACATGAGCTCAGAATGAAAAATTACAAAATATATGAGGAAAATATTTGGCTTCATGAGATTAGAAGATATGATGAACAGTAGGTTTAGATGTTCAAGAACATCAGCTAATGTAAATATAGGACAGGAATGACATACTGAGTATGATTTAAATGATTAAAAACATAACAAATACTGAAAAATATTCAGGAAAAATAAAACACTAAATAAAAAGAACTATATAGCACTTATATATAAACAGCCCCAAAATATATGAAGCAAAAACTAACAGAATTTGGCTTCCCTGGTGGCACCATGGTTAAGAATCCGCCTGCCAATGCAGGGGCCATGGGTTCGATCCCTGCTCGGGGAAGATCCCACATGCCGTGGAGCAACTAAGCCAGTGCGTCACAACGACTGAGCCTGTGCTCTAGAGCCCATAAGCCACAACTACTGAGCTTACACATCACAACTACTGAGCCCACGCACCACAGCTATTGAAGCCTGCACACCTAGAGCCCATTCTCCACAAGAGAAGCCACCGCAATGAGAAGCCCAGCGCCGCACCTAGAGAAGGCCTGCATGCAGCAACGAAGACCCAACACAGCCAAAAATAATAAAACAATAATTTTAAAAAACTGACAGAATTGAAGGAGCAAATAGACAATTCAATAATAATAATAGTCGGGAGACTTCAATGCCACACTTTCACTAATAGATAGAAAAAGTAGGCAGAAGATCAACAAGGAAGTAGAAGATTTGAACAATACTATAAATCGACTACATCTAACAGACATCTGTAGAATATTCCACCTACCAACAGTAGAATAGATATTCTTCTCAAGTACACATGGAACATTCTCCAGGCTAGACAATATGAAGCCATAAAACAAGCCTCAAATGAATTTAAAGGGAGTGAAATAATACAAAGTATGCCCTCCAGTCATAACAGAGTTAAATTAGAAAATAACTATAGAAGGAAATTTGTGAAATTCACAAATATGTGGAAATTAAACAATATACTCCTAAATAACCAATGGGTCAAAAAATAAATTGCAAGGGAAATTAGAAAATACCTTGATATGTGACAACAAAAACAAAACATACCAAAACTTAGGAGATGCAGCTGAAGTAGTTCACAGAAGGAAATTTGTAGCTGTAAATGCCTGTATTAAAAAGGTAGAAAGACATCAAGTCAATAACCTAACTTTCTACCTTTAGAACCTAGAAAAAGAGGAGTAAACTAAACCCAAATCAAAGAGAAGGAAAAAATAATTAAGATTAAAGAAGAAATTAATTAAGTAGAGAATAGAAATCAACAGAGCAAAACAATAAAACCAAAAGCGGATTCTTTGACACAATCAATAACCCTGACAAATCTTTAGCTAGATTTACTAAGAAAAAAGAGAGAAGACTCAATTACTAAAATCAAGAATGAAGGAGGGGAAATAATTACCAACCTTACAGAAATACAACAGATTATGAGAGAATACTTTGAATAATGGTATGCCAACAAATTAGACAACCTAAATGAAATGGACAAATTCCTAGGAAGGCCAAAACCGACTTAACAAAAAAATAGAAAATCTGACTAGACTTATAAAGAGTAAAGAGGTTGAATTAGTAATTTAAAAGCTAGGCACAAAGTAAGCCCAGTCCCAGATGGTTTCAATGATGAATTTAACCAAATATTTAAAGAATAATTAGTACCAACCTTTCACAAATTCATCCAAAAGACAGAAGAGTAGGATACACTTTCCAACTCATTCTGTAAGGCTAATACTATCCTGGTACTAAACAAGACAAAGATATCACAAAAGAAATCTACAGACCAGAATCCTTTATGAATATAAATGCAAAAATCCTCAACAAAATACTAGCAAACTGAATCCAACAACATATGCAAAGGATTGTACATCATAACCAAGAGGGAATTATCTCAGGAATGCAAGGTCAGTTCAACACATGAAAATCAACCAGTGTGACACATCATATTAATAAAATGGAGAGAAAACCACATGTCCAATAAGCATGTGAAGACACTCAACATCATTAGTCATCAGTGAAATGGAAATCAAAATCACAATGAGATACCACTTCACACCCACTAGGACAACTAGAATCAAAAGTCAGATAATAAGGGTTGTCAAGGATGTGACCAAATCAAAACCCTCATATACTACCAGTGGGAATGCAAAATGGTGTGGCAGTTTGGAAAACAGTTTGACAGTTTTTCAAATTGTTAAACAGACGACAGTATCTCCCAGCAATTTAACTTCTATATATTATGCCCAAGACAAAGAAGACATATGTCCACACAAAAACTTGTGTACTAATTTTAATAGCATTATTCATAATGGCCATAAGGTGAAACAACTCATATGTCCATCAACTGATAAATGGATAAACAAAATTTGATATATCCACACAAGGGACTATTACTCAACAATAAGAAGAAATGTTGATACCTGCAGTAATATGGATAAACCTTGAAAACGTTATGCTAAGCCAAGGAGCCAGACAGAAGGACCATATTTAACATGATTCCTTTTATATGAAACTTCATAGTAGGCAAAAAGCAGATTAATGGTTTTCTATGACTAGGGAGTGGGGGGGGGCTTCCCTGGTGGCGCAGTGGTTGAGAGTCCGCCTGCTGATGCAGGGGACACGGGTTTGTGCCCCAGTCCGGGAAGATTCCACATGGAGTAGCTAGGCCGCGTGCCGCGGAGCGGCTGGGCCCGTGAGCCATGGCCGCTGAGCCTGCGCGTGCTCCGCAACGGGAGAGGCCACGGCAGTGAGAGGCCCGCGTACCACAAAAAAAAAAATTAAGAGTTACTGCTTTGGGGTGATGAAAATGCTATAACCTTAAATTGTGGTGATAGTGGCACGGTTTTGTGAATATACTAAAATCTAATGAATTGTATACTTTAAATGGGTTAATTTTATAGTTTAGTCTATTTAAATCCAATAGACCATGTACAGAATCTGTATGCTAAAAACAACAAAACATTGATGGAAAAAATCAAACTTGATATAAATAAATGGAGAATCATGCCATGCTCATGAATTGGATTTAGCCAGAGTTCTTTGCTACGAGAACAAAAATTCAATCAATTTTTTTAAAAAAAGATAAATTAGCCTTCGTAAAAGTTAAAAACCTTTGCTCTGTGAAAGACAATTTTAAGAAAATAAAAAGACAAACTGCAGACTGAGAAAATATTTACATATCTAAACCATATAATGAACTCTCAAAACTCAGGAGTAAGAATACAACTGGAAAAAATATATAGACAAAATACTTGAACCGACAGTTCCTCAAGAAGATATGTGGTTGGCAAAGAGCACATGAAAAGATGCTCAATATCATTAGCCATTTAGGGAGATGCTACTTAAAAGTATATTTATCAGCATGGCCCAAACTAATACTAATAGTAAAGTTAACAATACCGTGTGCTGGGAAGAATGTGAATCAACTCTAATACATTGCTCCTACAGTGCAATAGTATGAGTGCAATATATAGCACTTTAGAAAACACTTCGGCAGCTTCTTATAAAGTTAAACTAAAACATCAGAAGACACACCAAACCCACTCTGATATTAACTTAGATAAATGAAAGCTTAACATTTACAGAAAAATCCATACACAAATCTTTATAGCAGCTGTATTCATAAGCACTAAAAGCTTTAAATGGCAGCTGCTATTTAAAAGAGATCAGTAGTTGCCAGTGTAGACTACAAAGAAGCAACACAGAGAGTTTTGAGGGCAAGGGAACTGTTTTGTATCCTGATTGTGGTGGTAGTTACACGAACCCATACGTGCATTCAAACTCATAGAACAGTACCCCAAAAGAGAAAAGGAAAGGAAAGGAAGCCATTTTACTGTATGTTAATTTTCAAAAGAAAAAAGTAAATAAATAAAAAAAAAACAACTAGAGTGCAATGAAAAGTAAACAGAATGGTCTCTGTGCAATAGTCCTAGAAAGCATGCATTTACCACCCAACAAATGTGTTCAAGATGTGCTTTTGCTTTTGTTTTAAAGATAAACATTTCTATCAATAAGAAAAGAGAATGGCAATTAGAAACTCCAGAATAAAGAAAACTCTATATATGAAATGACAAAACTAAATATAAAGAAAATTATATGTGACATGATTTTGAGGATCTCTTTGACCTTGGCATTTGCAACATTCTCCTTTGAGAGGCACAGATTTGGAGAAAATTACTTCTCTTCCTCTTTGGATACAGTCCCATTAAATGACTCCTAAGTAAATAGTATACCTATCAGCCAATATAACAAAGAGAATTTTAGGATATTTAGATTTAGGAATCAACCTAAACAAAAATACGAAAGTCTTAATTATGCCTATATCAGAACCTTAACAATGTAAAAATAGTAGAACAACAACAGCAGTTGAGAACTGAAGGGGAGAAGAAAGAGAGGGAACGGAGGGGCATTAATTTCCTCATATTCTATAGTCAAAAGTCAAGACACTGTCTAAATAGATGAATCAACAAGTAATGGATAGAGGTATATTATTTATAGTTTTAAAAGTAGCAGATAGAAGAACTAAATAAAGAACAAACAAAAAAGTGGAAATAGAAAGGGAACAAGAGGAAGGGTAGAAAGTGAGCAAAATTTATTATTTTTCATAATAGGGAATCAATAAATATGCTTAAAGTTGATAAATCACTTAGCATTGACAAATCAAGAAATAGTGGCAAAGTCTATTATTTAGAATTATGGAATAAGAATTAAAAACAAAAAAAAAACCCTCAAAAGTCCTTTTCTTTGAAATATAATGCTAAGATCAGAGGTGGGAAAGAAAAGTGTTTTCTTATTTCATTCCATATTCTTCTGTACTGTGTAGATTTTTTATTTGGGGGGACGGATATTGCTGTAATCATAAAAAATAATGAAACAGATAATAAATAAAAGGTTAGACAAACATTCTGGGCAAATACAAGCAAAATAAAGCGGGAGGTAATATGGAATTCAAGGAAAAAATAATTAGTAGAACAACTACAAAAAAAAAGTGTAGAAGATTTTACCTGAAGTGTTAAGTATGTGGCGGGATTATAGGGTTTTTTTTCCCTTTTCTTATCTGTATTTTCTAATATTTATGCAGTAGTCATTGATTATCTATTTAAAAAGAAAAAGGAAGGGCCTCCCTGGTGGCGCAGTGGTTGAGAGTCCGCCTGCCGCTGCAGGGGATACGGGTTCGTGCCCCGGTCTGGGAGGATCCCACATGCCGCGTAGCGGCTGGGCCCGTGAGCCGTGGCCGCTGAGCTTGCGCGTCCGGCAACGGGAAAGGCCACGACAGTGAGAGGCCCACATATCGCAAAAAAAAAAAAAAAAAGAAAAAGGAATAAGTGAAAGTGAAAATGAGAAGAGCATTCCTTACTTCCACCAAAAGACCCAATGAACACCAAGCAGAGGTAAATCTCCCTTCCAGGGAGAGCCCACCATGCAGACCAACTAGCCCTGAAATTCCGTCATTCTACAGCCTTGTACCACTTGGGAATTAACACCGCTGTGCTGTAGTTCACCCCACTCTTCCTACACCTCCTAATTCACCTCTCCCTATTTAATAGCATTAAAACCATAAGCATTGACAAAGACCATGATTTCCTTCTTTATAACTCGACCCATTCAAAAGTGTTTTTGAGGGCTTCCCTGATGGCACAGTGGTGGAGAGTCCACCAGCTGATACAGGGGACACGGGTTCGTGCCCCAGTCCGGGAAGATCCCACATGGAGTAGCTAGGCCCGTGAGCCATTGCCGCTAAGCCTGTGTGTCCGGAGCCTGTGCTCCACAACAGGAGAGGCCACAGTGGTGAGAGGCCTGCGTACCGCAAAAACAAAAAGAAAAAAAGTGGTTTTGAGAGTACTTACACACACACACACACACACACACGCACACACACACACACACACACACACCACACAGCAGGAAAAGAGTAAATTGTGAAATCCAAGCAAAGGAAAATTTAGGATAAAGGTTATGGTTATAATCCAACACATGCAGCAAGTTCTGCACACCTACCAAAATGGGCCACAATCTATGGAACTGAGCTTTCCAACTCCCTCCTCTTCCCTACTCCTCCAAAAAGGAGGAAATCCCCTGAGTTAGAAGATTCCCAGGATCCATGAGTTAGGACACAAAACTCACACTAGTGTGTTGCTTGTTTGAGAGAACCTCCGTTTCATCTGACAGGACAAACTGAGATTTTCCTTTGGATGCACTGGGTTCAGGGTCATTTAAGAAGTTTAAGAAGTTCTCACCACAGGAGAAAAAAAGGTAATTATGTGAGGTGATGGAAGTTTTAGCTAACTTTATTGTGGTAATCATTTCACAATATGTACATGTATCCAAGTACCACATTGTACACCTTGAACTTACACAATGTTATATGTTGATTTTATCTCAGTAAAACTGGGGGGAAAAGATGCTCTTTGAGCATGTGTACCCTCTGCCCGTCCCTTTTGACCTGAATGACATCTTCCCTTAGGACCCTAAGTTCACAGTGTTCTTTTTTTTTTTTTTGCAGTACGCGGGCCTCTCACTGTTGTGGCCTCTCCCGTTGCGGAGCACAGGCTCCGGACACGCAGGCTCAGCGGCCATGGCTCACGGGCCCAGCCACTCTGCGGCATGTGGGATCTTCCCGGACCGGGGCACGAACCCGTGTCCCCTGCATCGGCAGGCGGACTCTCAACCACTGCGCCACCAGGGAAGCCCCACAGTGTTCTCTTGGTAGACAAGTGCTAACTAATGTTTCCCAGCTGTACTGGACTGAAAAATATTCCACTAGCCCATCTTCCAAATCTGACAGTATCAGTCAGGAAATTGACACCCAAGTGGCATCCTGAGGATGGTTCCCATATAAACCCACCCTGGCTCTGATCAAGAGGCAACATGAGGGTAGTAAGAACAAAGAAATGTCAGAATACTACCAAATTTATACTTCTGGGCCTCAAAGAGTCATTTCATCACAAAAATCTAAGTATTTTTTTGAAGTACTATATTTGGCAGACTTTGGAAGGAAATTTATAAAGGATTTATATTTATCAAAAAAAAAAAAAAGACAAGTGATCATCTAAATGCACCAGATATTTAAATTTTCAATCTATTCTTCTTTGAGATCTCAAACACCTTGATGTCAATTTTAAAAGAGAAAAAGCTTAGTCAAGACAATAGGAACTATTCAATTGATTCCTAAAACATTTGGTCAAGAAATTATTTAAATACACCAGAAAGACTTCAAAACAAGAGTAATATATGTTTTCTAATATATCCATGAGATGTATGACAAAAGGAGCTTTTCCTGACAGTCCAGTACAACTGCAATTTCAGATCTAAAGGTTATGTCAGCAAATCATCAAAGACAATTTATTAACTGCCCTCAGGAGGAGGGCATGCAGAGCTGTGTCAGCCAGTGATGGCAGCGTTCACGCTCATCAACACAAATGTGAACAGCCTGATCTCTGCTTGTGGGAGAGAAACAATAGAATGCCAACAGCTTGCACAGAAGTCATTTAGCACAAAAGAAAAAAAGGTCAATTCTTAGAAAAAAAAAATCAATTAAAGAGATATAACTAGTTGCATTTAGAGAAACTTATCCACATGCTCACCCCAGCCCCTGAAAAAAATCATTCCTCTAAATTCCATCCATTCATGGTACTTAGGGTACACATCTGTGATTCTCAGATTTTTTTTAATTTTAAGAGTTGAGACTGATACCCTGTCATAGCTTTGCCTGATTGCAGCTGTAACAATGTTGAAATCCTCAAAGGCATAAATGGTAAATATTTATCCCTTAATTAATGTTAATATTTTAAGATGTTTATGACAACTCTTAAGATGATTGACAACATGCTGTGGGTACAGCAAAAACAGGATTTGGATTTCATGATGTAGAGTAGTGGTAAGGATGAAGATCAGGCTGAAATTAATCCAGACCCTGAACAAAGCTCAGCATCATTTAGTTGATTCAACAGAAAATGCTGTCAATCAAGACTTTTGGCTACTGTATGGTATAATGTGGTAGCCAAGACAGCCAGTTTTATGATATGCAGTGAGGCAGATGGTTTTTCCCAAGAATTGCCACAGCAATAGCTCCCATGCCACATGCTTTTCCATGGTGGGACCACGCCAACCCTCCATCAAGAGATGGAGTCTAATTGCCCTCTCCTGAATCTGTCCTGACCTGATGACTCACTTGTCATCAGTTGAACAAATTGAATGATACTGCTGAGTTCTGCAACAAAGTCAGAAAAGGTCATGAAGCTCCTACCTGGTTCTCATGTGACATTCACTCTGGGAGAAACTGTCTGCCATATAAGAAATCCAGTTACTCTGAAACCACCACTTGAAAAGACCACAGGTAGGTGTGCCATTAGAAAGTCCCGGCTGAGCCCAGCTTTCATCTATTCTGATCCTGCACCCAATTCCAATGTATGGGAGCTTTTCCACACCATCAAGTAATTCTACAATTTAAATCAACTCTGTCACTATCTCCCTTGAGATAGCATCAGATTCCATAGGATTAGGGCTCAGTCCCACAAGAATGCCCTCCCTGCCACACACACCAACTTCAGATGCCAATGGAAAGTCCAGGTTGTCACCTGTACTTTTTTTTGACGAATAGGCTATAGATGGGAGGTTTCAACAAGCCTCTCCTTGGGTTCGATTAATTTACTAAGATGGCTGACAGAACTCAGAGAAACATTTTACTTACTAGATGACTGGTATATTATAAAAGGGTATAACACAGGAGCAGCCTGTGGAAGAGATGCTTTGGGTAAGGTATGGGGGTGGGGAGGGCACAGAGCTTCCATGCCCTCTAAGCTTGTCACTCTCCCTGAGTCTTCACCTGCTTACCAACCAGGAAGCTCTCCAAACCCCGTCCTTTTGGGTTTTTATGGAGGTTTTATTACCTAGGCATAATTGATTAAATAATT
>NW_006785406.1:2265595-2271933 GCF_000442215.2 Lipotes vexillifer | reverse complement strand
TCTTTCCCTTACCCAGAAGTTGTGGGGTTGGGGGTGGGGGGTTCTGGGTGGGACTGAAATTTCCTATCATCTTATCACATGGTTGGGTCCCCTGGCAACCAGCATCCATCTTTAGGTGACCTAGGTGCTTTCCAAAGTCACCTCATTAACTTAACAAAAGACATCTTTATTGCTCTTATCATTTGGGAAATTCCAATGGTTTTAAGATTTCTGTGCCAGAAACGGGGACAAAGACCAAATACATATTTCTTATTATAAACCACAAGATCATGTTTATCCCACCAAGATGTCAGATATATGAGCTGTCTTCGACTTTCCAGAATAACAGTCCACCAGTTAAGAACCACTGAGTGACCTCAGTCCATGTCATGGGGAGCAGAAGAATAACTCAGTGAAATCCTGCCTGAATATCAAACCCACCAAACGAGGTATAGTAAAAATGGTTATTGTTTTAAGCCACTAATTTTATAGTAGTTTTTATGCAGCAAATGTTGCCAACAGCATTGGGAAAACCCCTGTGGACCCATCTACAACCATGGCATGTTTTCTTCCACAAAATCTCTATGGAAATCCACATGGTCTGCACCCTTGCCATGCAGGGCTGCTTCAATCTCTATGAAAGCGTTTATTTAAATGCCAGGTGACCCTAGCGTACTTAGATGCTTGTTTTCACATCATTAACCATTTGACAGGGATGCTTGGAGTACAGAGGATACTAACAGACTAAAACCTTCTACCCACAGAGGAGGAATCCGAAATTAAAATAAGATATTTCTGAAATTGTCATGTGAGTTGGTGAGTGAATCCATCTTGTGCTACATGAAACTTCAGAAATATCTTGACTGATTAACTAAGAAGAGCTAAAGACAGTTGTCAACTCTATGCCCTCTGAATGCTGACTTGTAACTTAGAATATATTTCTCCACAAATATCTAGGCATTAGTCTTAATAACACTAATCTAATGTGTGGGCCCCATGGGCCAGGATCGCAAGCTAATGAAGGGGAAGGATGAAGAAAGAATTCTCTCTCCTCCCTGGGATCAGGGCCAGCCCCGGAAGAAATGTGAGAAGGTGTAGCTTTGTCTTCAGCCCTCTGGTACCTTAGAATCCCTTCTGGCCAGTTTCTGGGACCCCCAGGTCACTCCCTGATGGTGGAATCACATCCAGGTCTGCCCTCTACTCCAGCACCTCTCACCTCCATGCTGCATGCTCTAATATTATTTATCTAATTTCTTACCTCCTCTCCCCCAGAAAACGTATTCTCACTAATATATAAATGGTCGATTGGCTCTTTCTGTCTTTATTTACACTACTGAGATTTCAGGCTGCTGGGCTACATGAAGTGAAAATGACTAGGAAAACCAGCCAGCAAGCAAAACAGCCCTCCTTCGAGTGTCTTCTGGCTTCTCCCCTCCTGAACCTGTGGATTCTCTCTAGCTTCTTGGAGGAGTCAGCAGCAAGGAAGTCAGTGATGGGGTTGGGGGGAAGTATTGTGGTAAACTCATCCATGTTTGGGTAATTTGTAAATTGAGAACTTCACATGTAATCTTCATCACAAGGGTGAAGTCAACAGCCTCCAGCGTTTAACAACCGGCTCTGTGGAGGAAGAGCCCTGATTCGTGGCCTTTGCCAAGCTCTGCGGTGTAAATTTCCTCACTATATCTGACTTTAAGATACCAAAGTGCCATCACTGAACATGGAGTTGGGAAGTGATGAGCACAGTCAGCTCTCCTGAGCCACCAAGAGCCAGCTTCAGCCACCAATGCCAGCACCTATGGCCACCACATCCTACTTCCAAGCCCTGGCAGCCAAGATAAACCAGAGGTGGGGTTCAATGTGGAGACCATTTCTGAGAGGAGACTGGTGATTGAAGTCTAAAAGATACCCTTCTACCTTTGCCCATGCTCTCCTGCTCAGTTTTCTGTCTCCAAAGTCCTTTCCTCCCCACACCTGGGACCCCTTGGCTTCTAACTCATTGCTAAGAGCCACTGACCATCGTGGGCCCCTTTCTGGTCACTGTGTCCCTAGTTTGTTTGCTTTATGCACCCAAGTTCCTGTCCTGACCCCTTGCCCATCTTTCAAATGACTCTTGGCCCCTGACCTCTGCCCCCAGAGACCCCAGCATAAACCAATTCCTCTGGCCAGAGACCTGCTCCTTGCTGGCTGGTATCCCCAAGGCGATCAAGACTGGGCTTTGGGGAGAATGAAAAGGAATCTATCATGTCTTGAGTGTCAATGTTTCAGGCATCCAGGCAGTGTGGGGAGGCAATTCTCTCTGCCTCATAGGTGAAGACGCTGAGGCCTAGACAGAATCCCAAGGCCACACAACTTATGAGCGCAGAATCAAATTTTAAACCAGACTTGGTGAGGCTAAAGACAGGTCTGTCTGACCTTCACACCCACCCTATACCCACCATACTTGTGGTTTTCAGACTCTTCCCCAGGACTTTAAAGTCCAGAGCAGATGGTTTTAAAACACTACAAATATTTTGTGCTTGAATATATTTTAAGCATTTTTAAAGAACTATACAAATTAAAGCAACATGCAAAGTCAGTGTGTTTTACACCAAATATGGGTAAACTGTGCTGCCGGGTTAGTGCATGTAGACCTCAAAATAAAGTTTCCTTATTATCCCATTAATGTATTTACCCTCTTTTGTAGAAAACTGTGCACATGAACAGAAGTGGGGCAAAGTCATTACGTCGTGGAAGCGCCAAGGTTTTGGTATCTTTCACCAGTAAGGTAAGATGGGACATCTACTCCAATCGGTTGGGGGAAACTGAACATAAAAAAAAGACTGCTCTTTACGCTCTCTGTGTTTCGTGTTCTCACCACTTCTGTTTCAACTGTGCTTTTTACTCTGTTCTCTCCAACATCTTTTCACCATTGTCTAAACAGTACTTCTCTTTTATTAAAATCACGTATTCCCGCCTGGCTAATGTATTTATTTTTTTGTGAGCTTATTGTCTATTTTCCCAATTCTCACCTCCCTCCTACCCTCCAAATGTAGACTCTAGGAAGGAAGGGACTTTGTTCTGTTCATCACTACATCCAGGGCACCTAGACCACTGCCCAGAATATAGTAGGTGCTCAACAAAATTTTTTGAAAGCATAGATAGATGAACAAATGAAAAATGAATTTGACTACTTTGAGATTTTGAGTGACTGTATGACAGAGACAGGTACTAAGATGTATGAGGGTTTTTCTAATGATATTGCCAAACATCTCATAATGTTAGAACATAAACTTGAAAAGTATTTTCTAGAATACAGTTGTGATTTAATACCAGCTGAAGGACCCATTCATCACCTCCTTCCAGCTTGTACATTTACTGATTAAAGAAAGTGGGCAGTTCCTAGGCACAGAGAGTAAGTCAACTTTGGAACAAAAATATCTTGCCACTTCTCTTTCAAACCTATGGATGAGTTGCATTTAAGAGAATACTGAGATCATAAGGCCAGCTTTCAGGAATTTATATGTACAACTAATATCTGTGTGAATCAGGAATTTTTCTCCAATATTATGTGACCTAGCAAAATGCAGACATAAGTGGAATGTTGAGACTGATTAAGACTGCAAATATTAGCCAAAGGAGTTGATTTCAAAGGCTGTGTTCATCTAAAAAGCCTCATTTTTCTTACTAGCTAGTTTCAACTATTACACATGTGAACTTATAAAATCAATTCATTCCAATCAAACAAACCTTATCTGTTTTACGTCAGGGTTCTTTTATCATCTGAGGGAAATAGAGGATTCCACTGCTAAAAGAAATTAAAATGTGAAAACAATGGCCCTGCCCTGCACAGTGTCCATTCTCCTGAACCGCAGCTGTCGCCTGCCCTAGGAGGCTCTGGGTGGCATTTGAAGCGGTCCCTTGCCTGCTGAAAACCCCTCATGGCACAGCACTGAAGTCCAGCTTCATAGACAGAACCAGTCTCCATCCCTCTGCTGTGGCTCTAACCACAGTGGTTAGAGCAGGATGAAGGCCACGGGCATGAAGCCAGAGGGAGCTGGCTTTACTCTGTCTCTGTCACTTACCAGTGCTGAGGAAGCAACTTAACTTCTCAAGCATCTGTTCCTTCATCTGGCAAAATGCTAACGTCAATATCATAGGGCTGTGGTGAGAATTAAAGAGATAATGTGGGCAAAGCTTTAGAACAGAAGTGGGGTGATGTTATTACATTTATTATTTTTGTTATCATCATGTTTTAGCTCTTAGGTTCAACCCATGTACATAAGGCACCTTGCTTCAGGTCTGCTTGACAGATGTGTTCAGAAAAGTCCAAGGGAATAACAAAGAATTGTAACTAAACAGAAAAATATAAGGGATTATATAATGGATTGCAGTTTTATCAACACTTGTCATTTTACGACTGATGAGCACATTGTTCCTGAAGGATGCTATCCAGCCTCAGTGTTCCAGGTGGAAGGGAAGGGCCCAACCCTGCAAACCATTATCTCTGATGCACATCTCATCCCCATCACCATCCCTCACTGCTTATCTGTGGACTGTTTGAAGCAATAAAGCAAAACATCCAAATGCTCCTAACTTAAAAATGCATCCATAAGCATCCTTATCCTGAGATGGGAAGGAGCTTAAAAAGGCACTGTGTCCTAGCCCTGCCTCCTGGGAAGCGCACAGGAGAGGGTTTTACAGGCTTCCTAGGTAGTGAGAGGACACCTTGAATTGGAAGTAGCGTGGCTGAGCCAGGTTAATGCTCCTGGAAGCCTCCGCAGGAGATGACACTCTATGATCCAGCCTCAGGGGGCTGGGGGCTCCCCTCCCAGAGCCAGGCCCACTCCTCCCCCTCCACCCACCACTGAGCTTGAGCTGCCTGGGATGTGGCACAGTTAGATGCACTTACTTCCCTCCCCTCCGTGGGGCTCCTGCACCAGGACCCCTCTGCCCTCATGTTGTGGTGAGCCAGGGCCACTCCCTTTAGAAGAAGCTCCAGCTTCCCCTGCCCAGGCTCCTGCCCCTGTCCTTCTTGGATCACTGCTGCCTGCCAGCACCCTGGCCCAACCCCGTTGCCCACAGAATCACTACCTACAAGAAGAAGGAAAAGCTGAGAAAGAAGCTGAGGGGCCTTTGAAAACCCCTTGATTCCTCCCACTGAATGGGGACACGTCCACTCATACCCCCGCCTTGACCTGTTGAGTACCTACTACACTCGGGCTCTGTGCTAGGCCCTGGGCATTTGGAAAATGAACAAAGCAGAGCACCTGGGTCAAGCCACTCATGGTGTAGGAGAGACACAGAGTACAGAATAAGAGGGAAGCTAAGGGGCTGGGAAGCCTACCTGACCCAGCTGGAACACTGCCCTGGGAAGCGGACTCTGGGATGGAGTCATCAGGCAGGATTCAGTAAGGAGTTGCCCTGCGATTGACATCTGTGGAAGGGAGAGGACAGAAATGGGTTGGGCAGTGGGAGAAACTGAGTCATGGCACAGGGACACAGGCCCAATGACAGCCTCAACCAACACCATGAAGACCACTGAAGTTAAAATAACACCGTGGAGTTTCCCCAATAGCCAGACCTTTAGGCTCTGCATCAACCAGTTGTTGAACTGAGCCCAGGGGCATGGCCTTGGACACACCACTTCCCAAACTCCTGTGTGTATACAGCTCCCTTTATTCTGGACTATCTCTCTGGACTATCTCTGCAGAACACATTTTAAGTCTCCAGTCCAAATGCCCCAAACTCAGAGATCATCTATGTCATTAATGTCATAAGATTCAGAACATGGCTGCCTGGGATGGGGCTGCCACTGAGACCAAGTCATGGAAAGCTGTGTGCCTTAGCTACCCAAAACCTGGGAACCCAGCTCCATGCCTACCCTCAATCAGCCACCAGCTTAGAGGTAGGGCTTCACCAGGAACATTCTTGAATTAACCAGGATGCTTTCAGGGGACAAGGATTGAACCTCTACTCAGACTGGTTCAAGAAGAAAAGTAGCGTAAGGATTTTAATGGCTTAGGTAACTGAAAAGTCCAGGGATAGGTCTAGCTTCAGGAAAAACTGGATCCAGGGCTTTCCTTTCTTTCCATCTCTCAACTCTGCTTTCCCCTGTGTTAGCTGCATTCTTACACACGTTCTTTCTTTACACTGCCACTTGGAAGCTCCAGGTTTACATTCTGCCAACTTAATAATCCCCATTAATAAATATGGAGATTCCACTGCTTCATATTGCCTATGAAATCCTGGATTTCAACCTCATTGGCTTGGTGGATGTCACCTACCCAACCCTGAACCAATCGCTGTGGTTAGGGGGATAGAATACACGGATTGTTTGGGTTTTCGACATATGCTGGGGAAGAAGGAGGGTGTCACTCTTT
>NW_006785406.1:2229303-2265375 GCF_000442215.2 Lipotes vexillifer | reverse complement strand
GGGTGTCACTCTTTCCAGATTACATGGCCTGGCAGTGGGGGGCGAAACAGTTCCCCACAGGAAAACCAGGATCCAGCCTCAGAAGAAATGGATACTGGATCTCCAGAAACATCCCACTACAATACTCTTCGCTGACACAGCTTGTAGGGCCTGTGCTGGACTCTGCCCTCACTTTGTAGCCTGGCAGAAGTGATAGAAAAAGCCCTGCCCTGGGACCCTCCCCATTTTGTACCATGTTCAGTGTGGCTAGCCCCTATGTCTCGTGTCCCTCATAGCCAAGATGGTCATCTGTCCTGGTGCACTGAAGAAACACCCAAGTTGGAGATGGGCAGGAGCTGTCTGCATAATAATCACAAGGTTCCTTCCAGCTTCCTGCCTCAGCAATTTACTAGCAAGTATCCATGGAATGGATTTGACATTGAGGATGTGGGAAGGGACCAGAAAGAGGGAGAAAAGTAAATGCAATGAAAACCTAAAAACTTGTGCTAATCATTAATTTCAACTTCCTCTGCAATCCATCCTCTCTGACAGGGAGGAAAGCCAGCTGAAGTCTCAAAGACTCATAGATGATGTCGGGCTGAAAGGGGAACTTTGAGATGTCCTGCCCAGCCTTCCACCCAGCACACGGAATCCCTTCAGCAGGCTTCCTGATGGGGCCTTGAACGCTTCTAGCGACAGAGGGCCACCACCACACTAAGCAGCTTTTTCATAGCAGCTTATCTTGAGCCAGAATCTACCGCCCAGAAACTTCCAGCACTGATCTTTGTTCTGCCCCCAGGATGGTCTGAGCCCCCTGGGCTTGTACTAGTGTCCCCCACCCCACCTCTGGTGCAGGTGCTACTGAGACAGAAATAAAGACTGGCAGACAGGCAGACACTTGTGAAGGGCATCAGGCTTTTTAACCATGGCCCTAGGCCTTCCAGAAAGACTGATCGCAGACCAGGCCCCAGAACAGACCTTTGGCTTTTCCCCACCTTCTAGTTACTGCTGACAGTTTGGATTTTGATTGGCCTCTTGGAATCTGATTCTACTCTGAGTTTCCAACTTAACCTCAGCTGCTGTTGGCTCTGTTCTGGCATCACTGGACCTGACTCTGCCTTGTTCTGCAGCTAGAGAGGCTCCTGACAATTCTCTGCTCCAGTGGAGCAGACTCCTCTGCCGTCTGACTACTGGGCTTCCTCTGGCCCGTTGAGGCCTTTGTGTGAATCTGAAGGCTCCCGTTCTTCTGGACAGACACAGCCGTGCCAGGACACGTGGCTTGGTGAGTGGAAAGTGAGTGGGACCTTAGTCCTCCCAGACACTTTGCCCTTGGGCAATGGGCAACCTGCTCAGTGGTGAGCAGGAGCCCTGACTGGTATCTCCCTGATTGGCACTGACCACACGGGGGCCCAGTGCCACAGGCTTTCCCCACAGGACCTGCCAGAACCCAGAGCTGACCTCCCCACTGCCTTTGGTCCACATCGCTGTCTGAGTCACCCCAAACCTGGGAGTCCTGAGAGCTGAAATCATGTCACAATATTCAGTCTGTTCAGTAAACGCTTACCAAACCAGACAATGAGTGGCAAGCATCCAAGGTCCTGCTCTCCACACCCTGGACAGCAGAACCTTGGATGGGTGGGGTTTGCACTGTTGAAGTCGGCCCCGCCTCTTCAGCACGTGTTCCTTTGCTCCAGCGTTCCATCAAAACCCCTTAGTTAAGGCTTCCCTGTCCAGGGCTCTCTGTTCCCACCCTAATGGGCAGTTAAATCAGTATGGGCTATTACTGGGGAGAAGGCAGAGGGGGTCCCTCCTTCCTGATGGAGAAGACTTTCTTTGAAGATTTTCCCTTTCTCTTGCTGACCCAGAAGCACCCTTTGGCCTTGACCCCAGCGGCACAGACAGTTCCTCAAATAAGAATGAATGGCCACTCGCCAGGGAATCAATGAGCCTAGGGAAGAGTCCTGAGAGGAAAGCAGGCATCCCAGCCCTGTGACAAGGGTCAGATACACTTTAGCACCCACACTGCTGACATCCCCTCCCGCAGCCCTCCCAGACCTGACCTCTGACCTTCATTGCCCTCCCCCCCGCCAGCCCTGCACCTTGCCAGCCCCCCCACCGGCAGAGCACACGGCTGAAAGACCCAGACCCAGCCACGCGGCACACAGCGTTGGCTGCACACAGAATTACACCGCCGAGGGGCAAGCAGAATGGATGGGGGAGGCTGACAGACCCAGAGACTCCAGAGCAATTTCACTTGGATTTGATTCATGGCTTGTCAGAGCACTAACCAAATATTCCATTTTCATTTTCACCCTCCTCTCTCTCCCATTGACTGGCATCATAATTGAAAACTCTGGCGTGAAGGGCCGGGGCCACCTGTCTGCAGGGCCTTCAATTCCACCTGCTCAGAATGTCTTTCGCCTGAAAGAGGGGGACAGAGGGGAAAATCAGCAAACAGATGGTGTGGGGATTAGATTCACATATGGGCTGCCCTCTGACGACTCTGTTATGTTGGCTTGAGCAAGCCAGGACTCTCCCGCCCTCTGCTCTCAGCCCTTTGAGCTTCTTCCTGTTTGTTTGCTCAACTACAAAAAGGATGCAGGGCCAGAAAGGTGGACTGACTCTCTCCTCTCCTTGTCTGAAGGCCTGCGGAGAGGCAAGCTGGCCAGAGGAGAGTTTTACAATAAAGGGGCAATCCAACTTGGAGAATTTTTTAAATTTCCTTTTCTCAAATAAATAGCTCTTAAAGGTTAGCCCAGATGATAATAACACTTAACATTTATTGAGCCCCTACAACTTGCCAGGAGCTGTTTTAAGAATCCTTCAAAAATTAGCTCATTTTACCTTGGTAAGAACACTATGTGCTAGGTACTATTGTTACTTACCCCCACTCCATAGGTGGGAAGCTGAGATCAAGGGATGCTAAGAAACTGGCTTGAGGTCAAACAGTTAAGAACTATTAAAGAACTGGAGTTTGGCACAGCCAGCCATCTTAACTTGTACGTCATGCTTCCCTGAGCTCAAAGATCGAGACCTAAAATAAACAGGTAGATAGATAGATGATAGAAAGGGATAGATTAGCTAGATAGATAGTAGATAGATATATAGGTAGATAGATAGTTAGTTAGTGATAGATAAATGATAGATAGATAGATGCATAGAGAAAATAGATACATACATATATAATAGCTAGCTAGATGGTATTTTTAATGGTAGTAAATACAAGTCTCTACCAGTACAGTGAAGGCTGAGGCTGGTGCAAGAATCCCAGTTGTCCTTGTCTGTTGGAGGTAGAATAGTTCAGCTACCTCAGTTCCAGGGCCCAGTTTGAAAGGGTGGGGAAGGAACAGAGAGGAAGGGCTGAGGTTCTGAGTCTGCATGGTCAGGATGTGGTATACCTGTAGAAACAGGAGTGGTCCAGACCCTCTGAGCCCCCTGACTGTTGTGCTGTGACCTCTTCAGGTCAGCAACTGACACAGGAGTGAAACCCAGGCTGGGTAAGCCTGGGATGGAGAGCTGAGGAGCCTGCCCCAAGGATGGTGACCCACTAAATATCACCTGGACACGTCAAAACGCCTCCCAACGGAGCACTCTGGGCTTGGGTGGGAGTAGATGACTGGACGGCAGAGTGGAAATCTGAGGCAGAACCAGCCTTGGGGACCCTGTGCATACGGCTTGGGCTCTGAGGGCACAAGATACCACACCTAATAGCACAACAAACATTACTGCAGATAGACGCACAACTGAGTTTCTAGAGGACCTCAGGGCAGGAACCTGAAACCTGTGTTTTTATCACGCACCCAGATGGTTCTGATCATCAGACAGGTATGGGGACCTCAAAGGTAAAAAGCTGAAGGTCTGAAAGAGCTCCATTCTCCTTTTTGCCAGTCCCCAGCCTGCCTGCCCAGGCCACATTGTCTGCCACTAAGAGGTGATTGCCTTACCAGCTCCTTCCTTGCCCCACCTAGACAGGTGGCCTGCTCACTCTCTGGGGTTTCGGGGATTTAATAATTGGTTTCCCCAGAATGCTGAATCCAGCAAGTTTTCAATTTGAAACATTCACTTTCTGCCACAGTTCTAAGCCTGACCCGCAGTCTGCCCCCAACTCTTAGAATCCAGTGATGCATGATTAAGCCCCACTTTTACCTACCTGCCCCCCTGCTGCCTGGTTGCTGTGGCCAGACACAGATGCCACTTGCTGCTGGGTCACAGACAGAAGAGTTTTTCCCCGTGCCTGTCATGAGGACCATGCCTCAAGTTGTACTAGTGTGTACTAGTTGTTATTGCTGCTGTAACAAATTCCCACAAACTTAGTGCCTTAAAACAGTACAAATTTATTATCTTATGGTTCTGGAGGTCACAACTCTGAAGTGAGTCTTACTGGACTGAAATCAAGGTGTCAGCAGCTCTGCATTCCTTCTGGAGGCTCTACAGGAGAATACTTGCTTTGTCTTTGCCAGCTTCTGGTGGCTGCACACATTCCTTGGCTTGTGGCCCTGAATCACTCTCACCTTCACTTCTGTTGTCTTATTTTCTCTCACTCCGACCCTCCTGCTTCCCTCCTATGATGACCCTTCTGATTATAATAGACCAGATAGTCCAGGATCACATCCCCATCTCAAGATCCTTAATTTATCACATCTGCCATGTCCCTTTTGCCATATAAGGTGACATATGCACAGATTCTGAAGATTAGGATGTGGACATCTTTGGGGAGCCATCATGTTTTCTACCACAGGTTAATAATGTGCACATCCATCCTGCCACTGGGCCAGTGCAGGAAGTAAAAGCATGGGCTTTGATGACTGGGCACACACTTGGGAAGCCCACACTGCCCAGGAGTGGAGCCCAGGCTGTTCCTGGACCGAGATTCAAGTGACTGGGACACCCAGGGAGGATGGGGGTGTGCTGTGAGAGGCGGGTGTGTGCACATGTGTGTGTATACATGCACCTGTGTGCACATGTGTATACAGTACTTGGGTCAGAGTAGTGGTTATCCAATGCTCTGGAGGCAGTAAGTGCTGAAAACAGCAACCCAGAGAGAGAGCAAGGTTAGAAGGTGGCTTGGCAGTGTTCTCTCATTAAGTGGCATAATTAGAACGTGCACCTCAAATTCCCAAGACTATTCATTGCTGAATTCATTTTTCCACAGAAGCCCAAGAATTCAAGAACTCTCCTGTGCTCATTTCAGAAAAAGAGGCCTGAGGAGAACAAATTGCCTTCTGCTGTCTCGGGCTCCACTGCGGTCTGGCTGCATTGGGAGGCAGACGTGGTCAGCTTTCATCCCCACAGCCTGACCTGAGGCCTGTGAACACAGGTTTTCTGATCAGAACCCGAACACCTGGGGCCTTTTCACACAGGCTCTTCTGCTCCGGGTGTGGAAAATGGGTGGGAAAGGCCCTGAAGACGTGCTCTGGGCCTGATGCCTGTGCCCCTGTAAATCACTAAATGCCACGGGCACAGTGAGATGCTCAGTGGAGGTCCCAGGGCCCTGCAGGGAGCGGCCTGAGGACCACAGTGCAGGAGGGGAGCGTCTCAGAGAGAAGGGACTTGGGGCACCACAGGGCACAAATCTGGGAGTCACCCGCTGACATTGTGGGGGGCCTAGAGGGACAGGAGAGGCCTCTGTGAAGCCCACACAACACAGCTCTTCTTCCAGAGCTGCCTGGCCAAGCTCCAGAGCAGGTGGGGTCCCCAGGCCTCCACTCCGGAAGGGCAGATGCAGGCTTCTCCAGGTCCCTGGTACCTGGTCTCCAACACTTATGCAGTGAGGACAAAGATGCTTCCCAGGGCTGTGATTTTCTGTAGTGCTTCCAAGAAAACATCCGAATAACCCAGCTGACAGCCTAAACCCATCTGGGAGCCTGCAGGATGGAGCGGGGACAATCTTCACTCTGTTTCAAATGATGGTAAATGTATCATATTTCATTTCTGAGGACTTTTGTGTTTTCCTATTCGTGACTTCTTCACATTTATGTCCTCCATTTACCTCCTATTTTCCTGTCAATTATATTCTCATATATCCTTCCCTCTCCATCTCCCCTTTTTCCCCCTTCCTCATATTCCACGATTCCCTCTCAACTCCTGGAAACACCTCCTCTCCCGAGAGGTTTCCCTCTTCTATTTCCAAACCGTCCCCTAAATACTTGTCTTAATAAGCTCCCAATGCTGATCTCCTTACAAATCATTCTTTGCCATTTTGAAGTTGAACCAGTGTCTTGGTTAAAATGAAAATTCCCCAGGGCACACAATAAATAATAAAAAAGAATAACATAATCGAGAGGTTTATGATTCTGAGCAGAAGAAAATAATGTGAAGCAGCTGGACTACATTTTGTGAATCTTATGCTCAAAATGCAAAAATGAGGGGAGGTGGTGGGCAAGAGCCTGGCTCCATGAGCCCTCAGCCCTTCTAGAAACTCTGAACAGCAGCATATGTTTAAGGGGACTGATCTTGGGAAAATAAACACCTCTTCTCACAAAGACCTGCCCTTTGCAAGATGTCAGGAGTCATTTTGGGAGAAAGAAGGAACCTCGGTGTAAAAGGAGGCTTGTGTGGGACTTCCCTGGCAGTCCAGTGGTTAGGGCTCCATGCTTCCACCACAGGGGACATAGGTTAGATCCCTGGTCGGGGAACTAAGATCCCACAAGCCACGTGGCACGGCCCCCCCCCCAAAAAAAATAATAGAAAAAGAAAAAGAAAACAAGTCTTGTGCAATATTAACAAATCCTTAGTGCCAGGCTCGCACCACACACTGGGCCTCCAAAGGACAAATGAGGAGCTGCCCCCGCTCCCATGGGCCTTGCTGGCTTGTGGTGGAAGAATTAAGGAGTGGCAGACTTTAAGAGTGACACAGGCATGACCTCGAATTAGAGACATTGGATTGCAGCCCTGGCTCTGTCTATGTGACTTCCAATGAGTTGCTTAACCTCTCTAGGCCTTGGTTTCCTCATCTGTAGAATGAGGATAATAAAAGAATCTCCTATTGTTGTGAGGTTGAAATGGTATCATCCCTTTAGAGACCTGAGTCCAGTGGCCTAGCACAGAGTGGGCACTCCATTTTGCGTAACCCCTTTTTGAGAATGAATAGGCCTCATAAGCTAAAACATGAAGTCTTGTGGATCCTGAGGGCAAGATTTTGAGAGGGGTGGTAAATTGAGGGGCACAGGGTGTTACACAGGACCGTAGACACTGGGTAATACAAGACATGGAAATCCCTTGAGGTCTAACCCAGTGCCCTGTCCCTGTAGGCAGTGAGGCTTTCTGCACACAGACATGGGGGCAGGGCCCCTCTGCTGCTGAGGCTGTGACGAGGCACCACCCCTAGGAGGTCAGAAGGATGCTTCTCCTCAACACTGCTATCCTGGTGTTAAATGTGGTTCCGTTTCATAGATGAAAAACTGAGGCCCAGAGGAAAGTGACTGGCCCAAGGCCCTTCGAGGAGGCCAGAGAAGCAAGATAGGGCAGACCTCTGCCCACTGTCTGGACAGATGTGAGCACAGCTGTGTCAACAGGGGTGGCAGGAGCCTTCCGGATGAACTTGAGGTGCTATTGCACAAGCAGCAAGATGGCCTGGCCCCTTTGAGGGCACAGAGCGCAGACAGGTGTGCTCCCCAAGTATTGGTGGCTTTGTCTTGCAGTCACATGGAGTTCAGCACAGACTGCCATTCCAGGAAGCAGGAGGGAGGTGGGAAAAGCTGGGCCCTGGCTGACCACAAGCCAGCTGTGGGCCTGTGGCCTGTCCCTCTGCTCCTCCAGGCCTGTTTCCTCAGGGTTGGCTTGGGTTAGAATCAGAGTCTCAGACGCATAGACTCAGCTAGTGGGTGGTGCCTGCCCAGTCTCCCTTCTTCCTTCCCTCTCTTCCTCTCTCTTCTCTTCCTTCCATGGCCCTTGAATACCCTTAATGGACCAGCTTGCCCTCTCTAATCCACCTCAGGTTCTGCCATCCCAAACTGTCTCACTCCCATCACTGTCACTCTCCATTGCCCACCTGGCCCCAAATATATTTGAATTTGCAACCCTAGGGAAAATTTCCTCTAAGGCCTTGCCACTCTAAAGGCAGTGGACCAGTAGCTCTGGCATTTCCTGGAAATGCAGAATCCCAGGCCCCTCTCCAGCCCTGCTAAAACAGAGTCTGCATTTTAACAGACTCTTGCGGGGGCTCGTCCAGGAGTCCCCCTCCTGAGGTCCTTTGTAGCCCGATCACATGTCCTCTCCGCCCCTCAGAGCACACTGTGTACCCCCTTCATGCTCCACCCCCGAAAAAGATCGTTCTGGGTACAAGCATTGCTGAGTTTCTGCTGGAGGGTAAGAACACTTTCAGGAATTCTCTCTTATACTGGTGATCTTAGCTTGGTCTTCAGAAAGATCCCTTTTCAAATTCAGTGCCTCAAAGATGGGCAAGTCAGTCCCTACCGTAATCACAGGCTTGGTGCTCTCATGGAAAACTGGTGAAGCTGGAGAGAAATGTAGACATGGCAAATTTTCATCCTGCCGAAACATAATCAACTTTTGCTTCTGCAGCAATTAGCATAGTATTACCGATAATGTTTTACATGGCAATTTTGCTGTAAACATTTGTGCTAATTTACCATGACCCAATTATTTTATGACATACAATTACGAAGTATTTTTCAAGTTGAAATATTTTTGTTTTACATTTCTATAATCCTTCTCTAGGAAAAAAGTTTAAGAAATCAGCACACCCACAACTTGAAACACAGAATCCTCTCTTAGCTATTGTTGGTGACACTTTCCTTCGCCAAGCCGGGAGGAATTCCCCAGTGCTGGAGTGCTGACATCCTGCATTCACTCCTGACTAATTTGAATTGGGCGTCATTGAAACTGCGCGCTCCATCATTACACAGCGAGATCGTTGGCTCTACACTCCCAGCCTCCTGCCAACACCCATTCACTCCCAAACAGGTAAACACTCTGAATTGGGTGGCTGGGAGGTGGCAAATACCTGCAATGAGAGAAAGGGGCTGGGTTTGCTTTTGAATGAATGTGAAAGCTTTAGCTAAAAGGAGAGTGTGAACATTGCATTATCCTCCCGCAAATAGGTTCTTAATTGCCTTCCCAAATCCACAAGATGCTAAAGGGAAGAACACAGCCATCACCTGAGTTTTGGGTGGTGGGGAGGAGGGAGATGCTGTTCTGGTCACTGTGATGACAGTCTCAGCACCAGTCCTGCGGGCTACTGCTGTCACCCTCTCCAGAACAGATCTGACTAGCTGTAGGCAATAAAGTCCACAGACCCTCAGTGCAGCCATAACTGCCTGACCCCAGACTCCTGGATAGACAGAGGGAGATGGCCAGTCTGTGGAAGGTTGGCCGTGCCGACCATTGAGGCAAGGACCCCACACAGGGCTCTGAGGCCACGCCACAGAACATGCCAAGCCTCAGACCCCAGTCATCCCTGGAGGGGTAAGCTCTCAGAGAACTGGACCACAGAGGACCATAAGTGCCACAAAGACTGAAGGCAACAGGACAAGGTAAGAGGGTGACCACAGCAGGCACTGCCAGGAAGAGGCACAGATGTGTGTCCACAGAGGGGCTCCTCTAGGACAGACTTCACCAACGTGGGTTCACCCCACACCCAAGTGTCGTGGGTTAGACCCTGGACACTGAAACTGAATTCAAATCCTGGCTCCACCACTTACTCAAAGTGTAAATGGGGCAAGTTCTTAACATCCCTGTGCTTCAGTTGCCTCTTCTGTGAAATGGGAAGAATAATATTTCCTACCCCCTAGGGATTTTGTAAGGATTAAATTAATATTTCTAAAACCTCTAGAACAGGCACTACGTTTGTTTTTGTAAAATAAAATAAAATTTCTTATTCTTTCAGCTTCCAACCAAGACAAGAATAGAATCTGCAAGGAACAGGCTCCCACCAGACCGAAAGAGGAGAGCAGCAATGTAGGTCAAGTTCTTTAGCGATTATTGAACTGAGGATCATTAAACATTTGTTGCAATAAATACTTTTTGATTGAATGCATGGAACATTTACAGAGCACATACTCTGTGTTAGGCCCTGGCCTGGTCCTGGAGGAATACAAACATAAATAAATAAAGCTCCAGCCTTGAAGAACCCAGAGTCAGCAGTAGGCGTGTAAACAAATAGTTGCACAGAAAAAATGTTAAACTAATGTGCACAAGCAGATCACAAAAGAGGAAACAGGGCTAGCACAAAAATCTGTGATTTCCATCTTACTAATGCACATTTGTAACCATAGATTTCAAGTAATTCAGATATTTTAATCAGCTTTATTAAGGTATACTTTATGATCCATAAAATTCACTAATTTAAAGCACACAACATAATCAATTTTAACAAATGTGTATAGTCACATAAACACCATCACAATTGCAATATAGAGCATTTGCATCACCCCCAAATATCCCTCTTATCCCTTTGTACTCACTTTCCCTGACCCCCAGCCCCTGGCAACCTCTGATCTTCTTTCTGTCACTATAGTTTTGGTTTTTCTACAATCTTCTATGAGTTGGATCACACATTGTGTGCTTTTTTTGTTTCTGGCTTCTTTCACACAGCATAATGTTTTGGGGACTTGTTCACACTATTGTGTGTGGCAGTAGTTTGTCCCTTTCTATTGCTGAGTAGAATTCCACTATGTGGATGTACCACGGTATTCATTTACTAGGTGATAAGATGTTTAGGTTGTTTCTAATTTTTGGCTAGTACATAGAAAGCTATTATAAACATTCACATAAAAGACTTTAAAAGGGTATCTGTTTTCATTTCTTTTGGATAAATACCTAGAAGTCAGATTGCTGGGTCATATTATTTTTATTATTATTATTTTTTATTGCCAAACTGCCAAACATATTATTATTTTTAAATTGCTAAACTGTTTTCCAAAGTGACTGTATTATTTTGCAGCCATACCAGCAGTGAATGAGAGCTCCAGTTGCCCTGTATCCTCATCAATACTTGGGAGGATCAGTCTCTTTCATTTTAGTCATTCTCATAGGTGTGTAGTGACATCTCCTTATGGTTTTGATTTGCAGTTACTAATTACGTTTAGCATGTTTTTCATGTGCCTCTTTGGTGAAATATCTGTTCAAATCTTTTGCCCATTCTTAAATCAGGTTATTTGTCTTCTTATTATTGAATGGTGAGAGTTTTTAATATATTCTGGATATATGTACTTTATCAAATATCAGTTTGGTATTTCTCCCAGTCTATGGCTTGCCTATTCATTTTCTTAACATCGAGTTTCAAAGAAAAAAAGTTTTAATGTTGATGAAGTCTAATTTAATTTTATGATTAATGCTTTTTATGCTGTAATGTAACTCCAGGTTACAGATATTTTCTCCTGTTTTCTTCTAAAAGTTTTATAGTTTTAGCTCCTACATTTAAGTCTCTGGTGCATCTTGAATTAATGTTCATATATTGTATGAGTTAAGGGTCAAGATTCATTGTTTTGCTAATGTATACCCGGTTGTTCCAAGATCATTTATTAAAGAAGACTATCCTTTCTCCATTGAATTACCTTAGCACTTTTGTTGACAGTTGACTATATATGTGTGGAATTCTTTCTTAACTCTCTGGTGTTTCATGGATCTGTACATCTGTCTTTATACAATACCCCATGGTCTTGATTACATAGCTTTATAGCAAGCTTTGAAATCAAGTAATATAAGTCTTTCAACTGTGTTCTCTTTCAAAATGTTTTGGTTGTTCTAGGTCCTTTGCCTTGCCATATAAATTTTAGAATCAACTTAATTTCAACAAAAACAACTGGTGGCATTTTGATTGGGATTGTGTTGAAACAATAGGTTAATTTGGGGATAATTGACATTTTAACAATATTATGTCCTTTGGTCCATGAATATGATTATTATAAATTCTAATGACTTCATAACAGAGGTGGTATGTAACTTACTTAACCATTCCTTCTTGCTGGGTCTTTGCATTGTTTTCAACTTTTCATTCTTTTAATAATGCTTTGTTGATATTGTTTAAGTGAAAGAAGCAGGGCACAACATGACATAAAGGTCACAATTATAAAACACACATATATGTATATACACATACATACATTAAGTTAGTGTAGGGATAAAATAGAAATAAAAAAACAAACTGAAAATAACCAACTAGGGATATACATTACAGCTGACTTACATTTCCGTCTCTGCTTTCTAAATGTATTGTGACATGGAAATAGGTGAGTAGTTTTCAACCATTTCAGGCTGTAGAGGTCAGAGGCTGCATGACAAAAAGGTGGCACCTGAGCAGAGTCTGGGAGGATGCAGAGTTTTCCAGGTGCAGGGTGGGAGAAGGGGGAGGGAGTAAATGCCAGACCAAAGGAACAGCGTGAACAAGAGCACAGCAGTACAAAAGAGGGCAGCATGTTCATGGAACCTGGTGATTCTGTATTAGCTAATTAGGATGGAGACAGGCAGGCTGGGTCAGAGCATGAAGGGTCCAGATTATGAAGTTCCACATATGTGAATACAGGGACTTTAAGTTTTATCTTACCAAGTACTGAGGAACCAACAAAGTGTTGAAGCTGGGTAGTGAGCCTACCAGACTAATATCTTAAAATAATCTCTCAGTGAGCAGCAAGGTGGAGAGGTGAGCAACAGTGAGCTCTGTAGCACAGTGACCGATTAGAGATTCTCGCAGAAACACAGGGTCAAGGTGAGAGGTGTCTGCACTCAGGAAGTGACTGTGGAGGTGAAGACAGGTGGGCAGATGCTACAGACCCAGCAGATGGATTGGATGTCTCACTTACTAAAATGAGGCGACTGGGAGTGGGGACAGGGGCAGGTTTATAGATCAGAAACTCAAGATTATTCAATATTAACTTGAGGTGTCTATTAGGAATTCAAGTGCAGAGGTCAAGGAGGCAGCTGGGTACTTGAGTCTGTGGCTTAGAAGTTTAAGCTTAATTGTGTAAATGTGGGAGTCCTCAGCATAAAACAGTTATTTAAATTCTAGGGCCTGGATGGACTCTGTTCTGGTTACCTAATGTTATATAACAAACCACCCATGACGTCACCCTATAAAATAAAACTTATTTATATGCTGAATTTATGGAACCGGAATTCAGGAAAAGCATAGCAAGAATAACATACTTTTGCTCCTCAATGTCTGAATGGACTCCCTTGTTCCCTAAATGCAAGAAATGTTCTGAGAAAAGTTGGAGATACAGGAGAGTATAATTGCACAGAGCATTCCAGAAGCCACAGAGAAGGAATGAGGGAGAGGGAAGAGATCTGGAGCCTGATTAGGAGATGTACAAAGCAGTTCAGAGATGAGAACATAGGAGATTGTGGATGCCCTGGGAAGGTTTGATTTTTGTAAGTGACTGGTATAAAAGGGATGTGTGGAATGGTAGAAATTATGGGACTGGTACTAATAGGTCTTGAAGGAGAATAGATAACAACAGATTTTGTTGTGATCCAAAGTGCATCCCTCCATGGTATAGAGACATATAGGATGGCAGGTCTCCTGGGCCTGGCCCAATTACCTATGTATTTGGAAGACAGAACTCTGTGTGATTCCTTAAATCTAATAATGCTCACAGGGAGTGACTAAATGAAGCCGGATTCCTCAGGTATTCACAGGGTATAGGACAGGGACAGGTATGAAATGGAGGTGGGATAGAATGAGAACAACCTGGAGGAGGAGGAAAGGATAGTTCCATAGAGGAGGATGGAGATGGGAATGGAAGTAGACTCTGTGTTATTGAAGGTGGGGATGTAATTCTCATGTGTGGACATAGGTTCATTATCAGCTGAGTTTCCTATGTATAGGAATTGGTTATCCATCCTCAGAGGAGTTAGTGTGGTCAGTGTGGAGGCTGAGGGATGGTTAGCCTCTCACTGTGATGGGTAGCACAGAATGTTCTTTTGCATACTGGTGCTAATTTATGTCAAAGTTTAGGGTCCTCTAAAGAGAAAAAAAGTCCTGATAAGCAATGCATGTTTTCAGTTGAGTCTTCTAAAATGCTCTGCCTTAGGATTAAAAGTAAAGGAGAATAGAGCTTCCCTGGTAGTGCAGTGATTGAGAGTCCACCTGCCAATGCTAGGGGACACGGGTTCGTGCCCCGGTCTGGGAAGATCCCACATGCCATGGAGCAGCTGGGCCCATGAGCCTTGGCCGCTGAGCCTGCGCGTCGGAGCCTGTGCTCCGTGATGGGAGAGGCCGCCCACATACGGCAAAAAAAAAAAAGAAAGTAAAGGAGAATAGATGAGCCCTCCAAAGCATGAAACTAAGCTTTGAAGCATTTTATCCATTATTAGAGGTGATCGGCCCTTAAATACTGGAGAGAAGAAAATTGAATCCTCTGTGGAGGAAAATAACACCAAACAAAATCACTATAATTTTTCATTTGTAAATTAAAGCAGTGTTTTTCATACATTGTCCAGCATTCCATAAAATACAACCAGCCATGACACGAGCCAAGATGAAATTACCAAAACCAAGAGAAAAAAAAGAAACAAACCTACATATGAAAACTTTGAATTCAGATTTTTAAATAATTGATGTTAATGTAGTCAAGAAAATGGATGTAAAATGGAGAATTTTACCAGAATCTATCAAAAGGAATCAAATGGAAATTTTAAAACTGAAAAATACAATGACTTAAATTAAGAATTAAATGTCTAGATTTAACAGCCCATTAGGCACAACAGAAGAAAGAAATAATGAACTGGAAATAGTAGGACAATAAAAATATACAAACTGAAGCAGAGAGAAAAAAGAATGGTAAATATGAAAAAGAGTATGTGAGGTATATATGGGACAAGCTAAAAAGGCATAACATGTATAATTGAGATCCCCAAAGAGAGAGAATGAGATTGGAGAAATATTTGAAGAGAAAATGACCAAGACTGATTAAAAGACATCAATCCATTGATTTAAGAATCTCTATAAACCCCACACAGGTTAAATATACATAAAAGCATGCTTATGCACAAAATAGGAAAATTGCTATAAACACAAAGTCAAAAAAAATCTGGAAAAGCAAAATAGAGGAAAACCAATAAAACTAGATTACTTTTAAAGGAAATGATGAAAGAGGGTGACTATGAAATGTCATCTTTCAGTGATGAAAGAAATTAAGTTACAACCCAGAATTATATACACAATAAATATAACTTTCAAAAAAGGAAAAAAGTCATTTAAGACAGACAAAAATTGAACAAATTTGTCATCAGGAGGTTCACATTAAAAGAAATAAATACTAAAGGAAGTTCTACAGCAGAAGGAAAATCGCCTCATATGGAAAAAGGTGAAGTGGGGAGGAATAAAGAAAATTTAAAAAAAAGATATGTGGGAAGACAAAATGTATATTGACTTGAAAAAATACATCTTGGGTTGGTTTAATATAAAAGTAAAATTTAAATGAATTTTTGTGGAAATTGACAAGCTGGATCTAAAATGTATATAGAAATGCAAAGAACCAGAAATAGCCAAAACCAAAAGTTGGAGTAGTTCCACCACTAACTAGCAAGATTTTCATAAAGTTAACATGTTTAAGCCTTCATGGAATGGTACCAGTATACACAAATGGATCAATGGTACAAAATAGAGAGTCTAGAAGTAGATTCATTCATAAATAGTTACCTGATTTATGACAAAGGTGTGACTGTTATTTCTGTGGGGAAATTGTGGTTCTTAAAATTAATATTGTCAGGTCAATTGGATATCCATATAAGGCGAAAAAAGAACCTTGACCCCAATTCACATCATTTACAAAAAAAAAAAAACAATTCCAGATAAATCATGCACCTTAATCTGAAAGGCAAAACAATAAAGTTTCTAGAGAAGAAAACATAGGAGAACATATTCATGACCTTGAGGCAGGCAAATACTTCTTAAGACACACAAAAAAACACTAACCATAAAGGAAAAGGTTGATAAATTTGAATTCATTAAAATTAAATACTTCTACTCATCTAAATGCACACTTTACAGTCTGAAAAGCAAGGCTTAGAGTGGGAGAAGATATTTTCAATATGCTTATCTGATACATGTAATATATCACATATATACAGTATATGTGTAATTATATCACATATCTGATATCTGTAAATATATGTGCATATAATTAATCAGTCATCCCTCAGTATTCACAGGAGATTGGTTCCAGGACCAACCATAGATACCAAAATTTGTGGCTGCTCAAGCCCCATAATCAGCCCTCCATATCCATAGATTCCACATCTGCAAACACAACCAACCACAGATCATAAACAATACTACACGATCCACGGTTGGCTGAATCTGTGTATATGGAATGCATGAATATGAAGAGCTGACTGTAATTTTTTTTAAGTCAGACAGTGCATCAAAAGTAAGCAACAAACATGAACAGGATGGTCAGTACCCAAGTGGCTAACAAACATAGAAAGTTGCTCAGCATTAGTAGTGAGTAGGAAAATGCAAATAAAAATCATGATGAGCTACTACTCTATTCCCACCAGAATGGCAAAAATGACAAGGACTGACAATGCCAAGTGTTGGCAAGGATGTGGAGCAACTGGAACTCTCACAAACTTCTGTTGGAAGTATAAGTTGATACAGCCACTTTGCAGCAATGTTTGTCAATATCCACTAAAGCTGAGTATATTCATGCCAGCAATTTCACGTCTATGAATCTAACAGGAATGAATATGTACATTCAATAAATGACTGGTAGAGGGCACAAGAGAAGCTTTTAGAGTGCTGTTATTGTATATCTTTATCATGGTGGTAGATATGTGTGTGTTCACTCTGTAAAAATTGATCAGCTCTATTCTTATGCTTTTTCCTTGCTATACTTTTGTAAGTTATACTTCAAAAAAGTTTTACTTAGAAAGAAAGAACTAGCACCTTAAGCCATATACCTATTAAAAGCAACAAAACAAAGCCCAAAACTACTCACTTGTGAAATTCAGATGACTGGAAGCTAGAGAGATGGCACAAAACAGACTCATTCATGTTTAGTCATTTGATTTGTGACAAAGGTGTAACTGTGGTTTCTGTGTGAGAAATCATGGTCTCTTCAGTTAAAATTGCAAAGCTGGGGTGAAAAGCATAGGATGAATTTTTGGCCCAAGCTTTTCTCAGGTCTTGTCTAACTTCCAGATGTTATGATTTGCCAAAACCTCTATGTATAACCCTCCGGTGGAACAAAAGACCAGGGTTGTCAAGGGAAAGGACCATCTAATTGATAATAGATGGTGACCATTGTCTGTCCCATTGTGCTGAAAAATTGTGATACCCTCCTGCCTTCTCCTCGTTCACTAGCTGCAGTGTCTTCATCAGCCAGGCCCTTGGTTAAAACCTTCAGAAAGCTCATCATCTCTCTTTGCCAGCAGGATATCTGGCAGGTCTGAGTTCTGTCTGGAATATATCCCTGAGACAGCACGATGGCTTCCGGAACAGAGCAGAGAGTTGCACTATTTCTATGAATAATGAAAGCATTATGTGACTTCTGAAGAGAAGATGCAGACCAAAAGTGAGCTTCACTATCGCCAGAGCATTTGCAAATCAGAAGACATATACCAACTACATGGCGTCATCATGAGAAGTTTTTCTTCTCCTATAATTGACTCTCCCAAACAGTCAAGGAAGTTGGATGAAAATAGATCCCTTGGTTGAACAGATGCTGGAACCTTGGACTTAAGCATGAGACTGATGCATCATCATTATGGTGCTACCTCAAGGGAAGGCAGGCCCAGAGCAGCATGATGTCATGGTGACAGAGTTCCACACAAAACATATGCCATAGGACCGTAAGTTCTTACTTCTCTGGGTAAGGGTCTCCTTCAGTAGATTCACCTGGGAAGAGCCCTTCAAGGTACAGACCATGCAACCGGCATCAATCTGTGCTATTGCTCTATGGACACATCTGGGTGGCTTCCAAGCTGGTTGTGCAGGAGTTTCACAAAATGCCCATAAGAAATTAACTGTTCTGTTAACACCCACTGTCTTGCTTTCCCACATCTAGGTCTTTGCCCCTATCATTCTTTCCTCATGGAATATCCTGCCCCTACTCCCTCCCCAGCTATAAAAACTCAATCCCCCACTTCCCAGCCCAAGTGAAATGCCAACTTATTCCTAAGCTTCCCTCAATCTTCATATGACCACATCATGTCAGTATACTGTTTAAAAATCCTCCAGTGGCTCTTGGCTGCCTTCAGAATATAGCCCAAGCTCTCCTGAACCCCCATAGTACCATTTATTCTCTAACACAATGCGAAACTTGATGACATTTCATCATAGCTACTACTTGTGTGCAGTCTTCCCCTCCTGTAGCCTTGATCCATGAGGACAGAAGCCTCTCTGGTTCCCTTTTTTTCTCTACTTGGCCTTGCGTGGGGCTTGGCACAAAGGAGAAAATATTGATCAACTAAATGAACAAAAGGCAATTAAAGTTAAATGCATACAAATAGAAAGCTGCAGGAGACATAGTGGATTCATCCAAGATTGTTTCTGAGCTGGAGTAATAGGAAACCAACATCAGCTTCTCCTAGAAACATAACTCTCCAGATTCTCTAAGTTAGAAGGAGACCCCAAAGATCATTGATTTTAGGCTGACCCTTCATCATTCCTTAAGACTGAAATCCACATCTTCCTTGGCATAGCCAGAGGCATGGAAGAAATAATCATGACCAAGGAAAATAAGTCTTCAGTGTTGGGAAAGTAGAGTGAGTTTTCTCCCCTGGGTGAGAGAAGCCAGGGTGAGAGAAGCCCTGGTAGGGCTTCTATTTCTTAGCCCTCAGATTTGGGTAAAGAAATAGCATTCATTTCTTCAACATAAGCACCTAGAGTACACCAGGCACTGTACAAAGCAACAGCGGTACATGGTATATAGATGTGTCACCATTCTGAAGAATGATATGGCCTAGTGAAGAAATAGACACAGTAATATGCATCAATAAATTTTTTAATAATCAAAATATGTGAATAAAATTCCATGGTGACAGGGAAGGACTCTACCAACATTGCTGATGAGTCTAGAAGGGGAGACTGACATGCATACAAACAAGTACAAGGCAATACATCAGATGCTACAATAGTAATGTGTGCAAAACACTGTGAATGCCTGGGGATGGAGCATGGCCAAGTCTACTGACAGGGTAATGGCTGAGCTGAGTCCTGTGGGATCAGGAGGTAGGACCAGGTGGAGGGAGTAACATTTGCTCAAATATGAAAGAGTGAAAAGTCATAGCTGAAGAAAAGCAAGGATTCTGTTAGGCTGGAGTATAGAGTACAGGATGAAATTTGGCAAAAATAAGGCAAAATATGGAAGTCATTGCCAACCTGGCTTTGAAAACCATGTCAAGTTTGGACTTGATCCTGAAGGCAGTGGGCAGGCTACAGAATACTTGACATAATTCTAAAGAGATCCATGGAAGGTCACCCGACTTCAGAGTGGGAGGTGAACTGAAATCAGATAGTCACAGAGGCAGGAAAGCTGGCTTGAGTCTTAGCTCTGGGCTGGGTGGAAGGTGGGGTCCTGCACTAGGTCTGTATTGAAGAAACTGTAGACTGTATTTAAGAAATACAGGCAAAGAAGACTTAACAGGAGTCCATGACCTGTTTGTATGTGGACGGGGAAGAGGAAATCAGAATGACTTGAATGTTTGTACCTTGAATATCAAGTTAAGTAATGATGTCATTCACAGACACAGGGAAGACAAAAGGGAAGACTGACACGAGGGAGACAATGAATTCAGTTTTGAACTTGATGGATGCTAGGTGCTGTTCTGCTATATGACTGAGGATAGACTTTGTAGCCATCAGTGGCCTGGGGTCACCACTTGCCTGTATTCCCTGCCCCATCCCATCCCTTTTTCTCATTCCCAGCCCACTTTTCCAATGTAGGTGCTGAGGTGTCTTGTTAACTCATCTTGGAACCATCTAGGCATGCAGGGAACATGCCACCCTTCGATTTCCCTTCCTCTAACCTTTACTCTCCTCAGTCTCACTGTGGTGGAAAGAATAATAGACCCCCAAAGATGTCCTAAACCTTGGCACCTAAGGTGGACATGTTACCTTATGTAACAGGAAGGACTCTGCAATGTGATTAAGGTTAAGAACCTTAAGATGGAAGATTATCCTAGATTATCCAGGTGAGTCTGACCCAATCACACAAGTCCTTAAAAACATAGAACCTTTCCAGGCTGTGGTGAATCAAAACAATGGCAGTCTGAGAGGACTTACTTTGTTGTTGCTGGCTTGAAAGATGGAGGAGGAGCCATAAGCCAAAAACTGCAGACATCCTCTAGAAGCTGGAAAAGGCAAGGGAACAGAGTCTCTCCTAGACACTCCAGAAAAGAACACAGTGCTCCTGGTACCTTGATTTTAGCCCAGTGAGACCACATCAAATTTCTTACCTACAGAATTATAAGATAATAAATTAGTTTTAAGCCACCAAGTTTGTGATAATTTGTTACAGTATCAATACTCACGAACCTACTCACTTCATTTCAGGACATTCTTCAATTTTAAGTCTCTATTGAAAGCAATTGACAACTTTTCAAAAAGAGTCTATAGGAAATAGAAGCCCAGGATCCCCTTCTTAATATCAACAGTCCTGGGGTTCCTAGAGGGTCAAGGATTCTATAATAAAAGCAATTCGTGTCATGTCACCAGGTAACCTGGTGAGAGAGTAAGAATTGAGGTGAGAGGGAAACCTGGGAAAGAAGATATTTTAGTAAATGAGACAGGGGGAGGGAAGGAGAGAAAATGAAAACAAAGATGGCATACCAGTGAAACCAAGAAAGGACAGCCTTTAAGTGGTATGTGCTGGTCAGAAGCATTAAATACTACAGAGAGGAGAAAATTGAATTTGACAAAAAGCAGGTCATTAGTGGTCTTCAAAGGAAGCATTTCAGTGAAGAGAAAGGGCAAAAGCTAGAATGCAGAAGATTGGAGAGAGACTAGAGAAAGAATTAAGAAGCAAATAAACTCTGGGCAACCCCTTAGAAAAGACTATGCATTATTCATCTTTATACCCATAGCACTCAGCACAATGAACACAGTGGGTGCTCATTAAATGTTGACTTGAGTGAGGTACTGTAGTCAGTGGGTATAGACCAGCACTTCTCACACTTTGTTGTGCATACAAATCACCTGGGGATTCTGATGTAGTAGGTCTGGGGAGAGACCTGAGATCCTGCATTTCTAATAAGCTCCCAGATGATGCCGATGATGGAGCTGGTCTGTGGACCTCATTTTGAGTAACAAGGATGTGGATTACCCCAACCAATCACCTAGCAATCATGACTCCTCTTGGTTCCTGGGTAACATTATGATCCCAGAGACCAGTATGACTTCTGAAATCGCAGAATTTTACTGACTTCATGATACACATCTGCACAGTGAGGCCAAACCAGACACCAAACCAGGCCCAGCACATGGGAGTTGACATTCATAAAAGGTTTTGTACCCCAAATACTCTTCACATTGCAGCATTTTTCACAATTCCCTCCAAGCTCAACACCACCATCAATCCCTCCATCACCAACATAACTGTTCATATCCCACCATCGACAAATAGAAAAAGTGAGTCTTTGATATTAGTCATGGGGAGAGGTGTTCTCATCCAGTGACCTCAGGAGTTCCAAATGTATGGATTTAAAAACAGCCATCTGGGGCTTCCCTGGTGGCGCAGTGCTTGAGAATCTGCCTGCTAATGCAGGGGACACGGGTTCAAGCCCTGGTCTGGGAGGATCCCATATGCTGCAGAGCAACTAGGCCCGTGAGCCACAACTACTGAGCCTGCGCGTCTGGAGCCTGTGCTCTGCAACAAGAGAGGCCGCGATAGTGAGAGGCCCGCGCACCACGATGAAGAGAGGACCCCGCTTGCCACAACTAGAGAAAGCCCTCACACAGAAATGAAGACCCAACACAGCCAAAATAAATTAATTAATTAATAAACTCCTACCCGCAACATCTAAAAAAAAGAGAGAGAAAGAAAACTATTAAAAAACAGCCATCTGGATCAGGACCGCCCCCCCCAATAGAGATATTTCTCAGAGTGGGACGTGGCTCCCAGTTCCTCACCCTCTTCCCACAGGGCAGCAGGGGCACCAGACCACATACATACATCCTACAAAACAAACTTGGGGAAGGTGAATAATCCTAAACCTAATCATCTACTTATATCCCAATAAAAAAGAAAAGCTATTAAACATCTTAATATAAAATGCCATGCAGGATGTCATTAAACGGCACCACCATGGATATGGAGACACAGGATGCCAGAGGCAGTATTAACCTTTAAAAAATATATTATCAAGGGAACCAAAAAGGATAATAATTTGGGCAAAAAGGGTGAGGTAGGCCTTTCCCCTTAAAGTGAGTGTCCATCACAGCTCACCCCAAACACATTTTGTCAGCTCCGTTTTTATGTTGTCCACCTGTTAGAGGAATTCCGCCCATGGGAAAAGGAAGTAGACTAGCAACTAAAGATCAGTGAATAAGTCAGCTCTCTTTCAGTGAAAGTCACACAAAACTGCATCCATGTCAGCTTTAATAAAAGAGAATTTGTTTGCTGGCGTCATTGAAACGCCCCTGAATGGGGCACAATTCAGTGTTTAAACAATGTCCTGAGTTTGTCTCACAACTCTGCTGCCTCTGGGTTGGCTCCAAGTCCAGGCTGTACAGGGGGTGCCCCCCTCCCAGTTTCAATCTTGTATATCACAGCAATTTGCTCATCTAGGGGAGCCCACCTCCCCTAGAGCACAAACCAGAGACCTGAGTGGGGGCCCATTGATCCTGTCTGGCAAGACCTGGGTTACGGGTTCATCTCTGTAAATGATAGAGGTTGAGTTGGGGAATAGAATGTCCCACCCCCACTGATCTGATTGGGTCTTATGTTCTACTTTAGGGTTACCTTCTTTGTCAGAAGCTCTTGGGCTGAATATAGGCAAGGATTAATTCCCCTTAATCCAACCAAGGTCCCGTTTGCCCCAGAAAGGGAGAGTGATACTGAGAGGGAAGTGCACCAAATGTCCACCCTACTCAGGTTTGTACACACATTTGGGCCCAAGTCTGTTACAATGAGGGAAACCCGGACTCCCAATGATACACATCAGTAACTCAGACACTCCTGCAGATCATTCATACCACTGGAGGCATCCCTGCTCTGCTGCTCTGCTCACACCAGCTTCTGGTGACCCATTTTGTGTTCTGGGGCCAAACCCACCATCTCTCCTTATCTCCTTTGCAGAGATCTTCAGTGAAGGTTGGTCCTGCCTGTTGCTTCACTTAACACTTACATCTGACCTAATTCCTTCTCTCCTGCTTATCTGCTCACCATGGAAGAGCTTAGGAGCGGGACTCATGCCAGGCTCAGCATAAGGGAAACTGAATAGGCCAAATTCCTGCCCTTCAGACCAGATTGAAGTCCTGCTTCAGAAAAATCAATGTCTTTATTTCTTTTCTTTCTTATGAGTCAATCCCCCAGATGTAGAGGGCAGGGCACTGTCAATTGCTGGTGTGATGAAAGAGTGGCTTGAAGGTACTGTGTTTCCCAGAAGGGCCAAGAGAGAAATTTTTAGTCACTGTCCCTGTCGGAAAGTTTGAGAGATTTTACATCACAATGTACTCTGTGACTATGGTGTGCTTCCTACTTCTCAGTGATGCTTGTCTTGACCAGTCCCTTGACAATCCAAAGAAACCAATCAAGGCAATTTTCCATCTAAATGTATTAGTTCACCAAAAATCTAGGTTAGCTTAATAAGAAACACTCATCCACTTATGCAGGTTATTTATTGAGAGACAGCACAGTTGGGTGGTAAAAAACATGAACTTGGGAGCCAGAAATAACATTTCAAGTTCCTGTTCTGCACCTTACTGGCTGAGTGAGCTTGGACAGGTTATTTCATCCTTTTGAGCCCCCATTTCCCATGTGTTTGTGAGGATGCCCTGAGATGATCATGTTTGTAAAGTACTTAGCATCGTACATAATGTGCAAAAAGTACTCAATACATGTTCTTGTTAAGGGCCAGATACTCTCCTAGGCTGCAGACCACAGGATTGAATAAGATATAATAACAATATTAAAATGGAATGAGATATTAAAAAACATATGATCTACCCACTAGGAAATCTGGGGCCAGAGGGAGGAAGGGACTTGCCAAATGCACAGACTAGTGTGGCAGGGCCAGGGTAGGACTCAGCCTTCTGACTCCATTTTTTTTTTTTTTTTTTTTTTTTTTTTGTGGTACACGGGCCTCTCACTGTTGTGGCCTTTCCTGTTGCGGAGCACAGGCTCCGGACGCGCAGGCTCAGCGGCCATGGCTCACGGGCCCAGCCGCTCCACGGCATGTGGGATCTTCCTGGACCGGGGCCCTAACCCGTGTCCCCTGCATCGGCAGGCGGACTCTCAACCACTGCGCCACCAGGGAAGACCCTGACTCCATCTTTGTACAAAGTTTCGAGTCTCTGTGAAGAAGGTTCTAAACTGGCTAAGACAAGCAGGCACATAAAAGATTATTGTTTCAAGATGTGGACATACAGATTCCATCTCAGTTTAGATTCTGAAATCTGCCCTGTGATCCAGCTGCCCCAGCCCGCAGTTACTGCCTGATGATGCATACACTGCATCTTGCCTTTACTGGCTTGGCAGCAAGGAAAGAAAGGCAGTCGCTCCCAGCACAGCTCTGAAGCAGTGTCCTGCAGCAGGTGGCTAATGTCCGGGGCCCTTTGGAGTAGGAAAGGCAGATCATAATTGCTGATTAGGTAAGAAGGCGGGTCAAGAAGGGAGGGGACCATGTCCCTGGCACCAATTCCCAAAATTTAACAGTACAGACCTCTGCATATGGTGGTCTATCTAGTGTCTCACCAGCACCATTCAATCATCTAATCATAAGTATATCATGCTTACCCCTTCCTAATCCCTTGGCAAGGTTCTACGGGCCCCAAGTTAGATCTAGGACCCCAGCCAAATCTTGATGCTATATTTCATTTATTTTGGCTTCTGTCAAGGAGCACTACTAATGCATATAAACCACGCTGCAAGTCAAATACAGGGGTTTTTATTTCCAGTCCAGATGGGCACAGTTCTCCAGCAGAGCCCCTGCTAGGCACTGACACAGATGCCCTAGGGGTCAGGACGCGACCATGACCAGGCTCAAACATTTCATATGCAAAATGGAGCCCATCGCACGCTGAGTATCCTGAATCCCATTTCTTACACCTCCCCAAAACCAGTGTCAGTTTGCTGTGCAACTATGAGAGCTGAGAAAGCCTGAACTCAGTTTTCAAATCTGATGGAGGTGAGAAAGGTCCAAAAACACCTATAAAGAAATTGAGTCAAATTAATCTTCTTGCCAGAGACAGCATCCCTCTCCCTCCGAGACATCCTTCCCATCAGATCTTGAATTGGATTGAACCATTCATTCAATAACTTCATTTAAGCTGGGATGAAGTGAGAGAGTGGCATGGACATATATACACTACCAAATGTAAAATAGATAGCTAGTGAGAAGCAGCCTCAAAGCACAGGGAGATCAGCTCAGTGCTTTGTGTCCACCTAGAGGGTGGGATAGGGAGGGTGGGAGGGAGACACAAGAGGGAGGAGATATGTGTATATGCACAGCTGATTCACTTTATTATAAAGCAGAAACTAACCACCATTGTAAAGCAATTATACTCCAATAAAGATGTTAAAAAGAAAAACTTCATTTACTATGTGTCAGGTCCTTTGCTAGGTACAGCATTATATTAGTGCTCAAGACAACAAAAATCTCTACCCTTCCAGAGTCACAGACTTGCAGAAAATATGGACAGAAGTACTGGAGCATACAACTGATCTAAACTCAGGGGGGCAGGGAAGAGTCCCTTGAAGCAGTGAGGTTTAAGCTGAGACCAGAACCATGGGTAGGAGTTAGCTGGGGGAAGAGAGGGTATCTCAGGCAAAGGGAACAGCATGAGTGAATTCCCTGAGGTGCGGCATTATAAAACATTGATGATGATAACGATGGTGATGATGATGATGGCAGCTACCATTTATTTATAAGTTATATAACTTATATGGATTGACTCATTTGATCCTTAGAACAACCACATGAAGTGAGTACTATTATTCCTATTTTTAAAAATTTTTATTGGAGTATAGTTGATTTACAATGTTGTGCTTCTTTCAGGTGTACAGCAAAGTGAATCAGTTTTGTATATATATATATATATATATATATATGTTATATACATATATATATGCATATATGATATATATATATATATATAACTCTTTTTTCTTTTAGATTCTTTTCCCATATAGGCCATTACAGAGTACTGAGTAGAGTTCCCTGTGTTATACAGTAGGTTCTTACTAGTTATCTATTTTGTATATAGTAGTGTGTATATGTCAATCCCAGTCTCCCAATTTATCCCTTCCCTCGTTATCACCTGGTAACCATATGTTTATTTTCTACATCCTTGACTCTACTTCTGTTTTGTAAATAAGTTCACTTGTACCCTTTTATTTAGATTCCACATATAAGCAATATCATATAATATTTGTCTTTCTGTGTCTGACTTACTTAACTCAGTATGACAATCTCTAGGTCCACCCATGTGGCTGCAAATGGCATTATTATTCCTATTTACAGAGGATGAACTAAGACTTTGGAGTTGAGTCAAGTTACATAACCTCGCCCCAGTCACATGGACAGTAGTAACTGGATTTCAATCCAGCCAAACCTGGCCCAGGAGCCTGCATTCTAATGACCAGCATTCAATCATTCATTCCTTCATTAACTCATACTGAGCACCTGGCTAAAAGTTGGGGGGACAAAGAAGACAAAGACCTACTCACCTCCAGGGAGCTCACAGTCCTTCAGAGAAGGCACAAGGGCCTGGAACAGGGGCCAAGCTTGAAACTCTGGCTCTTGTACTACCTCCCATGCCTGGCCCTACCCAACAGCCAGGGCCACTCCTAAGATTCGCAGGGTCCAGGACAAGAGTACAGATGGAGTCCACTATTCTCATTTCCTAGGGCTGTCAGAACAAATTACCACAAATCCGGTGGCTCTAAACAGCAAGAATCTATTATCGCACAGTTCTGGATCTGAGAAGTCTGAAATCAAGGTGTCAGCAGGGCCTTGTTGCCTCTGAAGACCTTAAGAGAGAATCCTTCCATGCCTCTTCCAAGGGCTCCGGGGGCCCTGGGCTTGGGGCTGCCTCTGTCTTCACCATGGCCTTCTCCCCTGTGTTTCTATGTCTTCTCTTCTCTTATAAGGACACTCATCATTGCACTTATGGCCCACCTGCTAATCCAGGGTCATCTTATCGCAAGACCCTTCAGATAATTAAATCTGCAAAGACCCTTTCCCCAAATAAGCTCATATTCTCACGTACCAGGGATTAGGATTTGGACATACCTTTTTGGGGCTACAATTCAATCCACTAAACCCACATACCATGTGGCTAAATATGTAAAAGTTATAAATGAAGCTAACTCTCAAATAACTATAATTGTATCTTCTTACCTTGACATTTACACCATCATGACAACAAAAGTTTAAAAATATGTGCATATGGTTTCATATGATCAAGGTTGACCGAATTTAGTCATCATAGCTTATGTGTGATGACCTATTGATGGGCTGACAGTATATGGGTAAGTAATAAATACATACTTACCCAATTATTTATAATAATTCATAAATTATTATATATGTATTCCATGAACTTTATTTCTCTTGCCTTCAGTTTGGTGAAATCACTATGTATGTTTCTATAATCAAAAATTTCATGTAATTTGTGTTCAATTGGCACAAATGAGGATAATGATAACACTCGCCTCACAGGGCTGCTGTGAGGACGAAATGGGTCCAGCCTGCAAAAAATAAAATGTAAATTGTATTCAGCGTGTACAAAATTGGAATACATTTTCACTTCAAATGTAAATTGAGTGTAAAACTTTCTAACATTACATTTATTTCTGGAATAATTATGAATATCTTTCTTCTAAAATATTCAGTTATTTATTAAATTTAAAAGGTAAAATATAAATTGTAATGAAAGAATATCAAATATTTTAACAATTATTTCAATCAATCCTAATTTTTAATTCCACTTTTTGAAAATTTAATTAAAGCCTCATAAATATTTTATAAAAATAAGACTATTTTGTAATTTGAGCATTCAGTGCCCATTTAGTTGAACATGTCAATAATCTATTGTTACTGATGTTATATCAGGAACATGTTATGTCTAGACCTACATATATACAAATTTAAGAGTAATATAAAATGTCTAGTATTGCAAAATATTCCCCATTCACTATATGTAATGGTTGTGAATACCATATTAATTCTGAGTACCTCCAGAACCACAAACTGGAACATGAAGAAAAGCCAAAAATTAAATAAATAAAAGGATATGTGGCATTTCTAAAAAATTACACTTTATCATGGCAGAACCTACTGCACTCAGGTTGCCTGAGAGGAAGGAGCTGACACACTAATTTGCCTTTTCTGTTCCCTAAGTGCTTCCACTGCTCCAGTTCTCTCTGGTCCTTCTCTAATGACAACACCCGAACACCCGTAGACCTGAAGGAGCTGACTTGTGTTTCAAGGACGTAAAGCAGGAAACAAGGAGAAGTGTTTCCCTGGGGGCTGAATGGTGTTGGTCCTGAGAGCTGATGTTCAGGGTTACAGATTGTGATGTACCAGCAACAACAGCTATATCTCAAGTGAAAGAGGCCCCCGTGTGCTCTTACATAAATTGTATTGTGTGTGTATGTTCTTGTGACACGCACATACCTCTAAACTGTAAGGATTGGGACAGGGACCTCGCTTGCCCAAGGCAAGTTTCTGGAATACAACTCCCAGAACTCTGCTTTTTTCTCCTGAGTCTAAATCCCACCTGATCCCCTCACCCCCAGAAAAGGGCCTGCATCCTCTCCTCTGGCCTCCAGAGAACAAAGGCCAGCCTTGAATACTCTGCCTTGGAGCGGTTGTTGGGGAGCCCTCCCCCAACATCTCTGACGCTGACCTCCTCGCCACCTACCTTCTCCATCTCCCGCTGGCCTCTCCAAGGCTACCTGTACTTTTCTCTGGAATCAGCTGACCTGTGTGCTCCTAAACTTTCCTGACAGTCTGTTTGCCAAGGCCCCCAGGTCTCTTGCCACACACTTGCTTCTTGCTATACCCTGTTCTCTCTTCTGAGGCCTGTTGGCTGACAGCCCAGCTCTGGTTATCTTGAGGTGTGTCGCCTAAGCTAGATCCCTGAATAACCTCTTTGCTCTTGCAAAATTTTCATGGCATGCTCTTCCCCCTTCTGGGTTACTGGAGGCTCCAGACTGGCCTCGCCGGCTAACAGAAGCCCATCATAGAAAATGTGGGAGAGATACATCTACATCTCCCACCCTTGACTACGTGTAGTGCCTTATTAAAATAAAGATTCCAAATGGTATCCAGTCTGCAAACATGGTTTTTTTGTTGTTTTCTTAGCTAGCAGTTTTTACAAGTTTGATTCTGAATGTCTTTAAATAGAACTTGCCTACTTCTCCCAATTTTCTTATACCCAGCCCAGTTTATACATTTACATCACCAGTCTAGTCCTGTATGTAAACAATAAAACATTGTTTTTAGAGCTAGATAGAAGTGGATTTGAATCTCTTCTCTGCTTCTTACCAGCTTTGTACCCTTAAACAAGTTGTATATCCTTTCAGAGCTTAGTTTTCTCATCTTTCAAAAGGAATGACAAAACATACCTAGCAGGTTTGTGATGAAGGCCAAAAGAAAGTGTTTAGTATAATGTCTGCACACACTGGGTGCTCAGCAGTTGGGAGCTCTGTTTCCCTCATACAGGCTCCCTGATTTTCAAGTTGCACTCTCAAATCTGCCAGTAGGGTCAGGGTTTCTCAGTCTGGATACTTTATAACCTGGCTCTGATGAGACCCCTTCCTTCCTCCTTTTGGATGAAACAATTAAGGACTTTCGGGGACAGCCTGCGGCCAGGAACCTAAGTCAACTAAATCCGATAAATGACTTCTTCTATTATGTAGAAATTATGGGTACTTGTAGGTACTAATTGGCTGTCTTCTCTACTTTCCTTTACAGCATTTGAGTAGTACCTTAACACAATTTTATTTTGGAGCTTTCTAATTATATCACTCTGGGCACCTATTGTCGATGAGGTTGCCAGTGGGGGGGAAAAAAAAAAGGAGAGTTATTTATGCATTCTTATATTCCACAAGCATTTATGGGGTAGCTGTGATGATCTCAGCACTGCAGAGCATGTCAAAGTAGAACATGCATTCACTGCTCTAGAGGAACCTAAAGACTCACTGGTGAGAAATAATAAACATGTGGGAAATGATCAAATCAAAACTCTATGAATCAGATGGTGAGTGTTTAAGGGGAATGATGTGGGAAAACTTAATAAATAATAATAATAAAAAAATCTGTATTTTTAGACTATTTTTAAATATAAAGAAATAAAGCAGATGGGGGAATATACCCTGGACCATGAACAAAGCCTTGGCGACTGGACAGAGACAGTGAGGAGCCTGATTCCGTTGGAGCGAAAGTCCCAAGTGGATAAGTGGTTTCATTTCCACAGACACTGTCAGGCTCTAAATGATCGCTATAATGCCCCAAGTATTTTCCTTGTCCCTGGTCTTTCTTCTACGTGGGCCAATCTGTCACACTCTAGTCTGACAAAATATTCTAAATACTATGTGAAAAATAATCACTCTCCCACTCAAAAACTTTCAATGGCTCTCTGCTCCCTGCCAAATCCCACTGGTCACTGATTCCAGCTCCCCCCACCGTGGGATCCTTGTAGATCAGAGGGCACCTCCAGGGTTGGATTGAAGTGCAGTTGGATAAAGAGAGGTAGCAAACTGGGTTTGAATCCCAGCCACCAGCAAGCTATGTAGACCTCTAAGGAACGTAGTTCACCTTTTGTGCCTCAGATTCATGCCTCATAGAGTTACTGAGGGAATTACAACATTTAAATGCAATTAAAAGGCTTAGAATACTGCTTAGCACATAGTAAATGCTCAATAAATGTTGGATATTAGTAGAGGAATATAAGTGTTGATTAGTGGAGCAAGTGAACAAGGAGAGAGGTCTCCACTCCCGATACTTAAAGCTGATTGGACGGCCCAATGTAGATGCAGAGGATAAACTTTTCTCATCCATGGGTAGTATAAATTGGGGAGGGATAGCAAATATGTCATGTGATGGAATCATATTCCAAAACTATGCCAACAAGAAATTTGAAAAGGACAGATATAACAAGATACACAGAATAGGAAGAGACTCAGCTCAGTGTTTGGTGCGCTGGTAAACCAGCTCTCTGGAAGGAAAAAAAAAAAAGCCCTAATTTGTAGCTTTTGCTGACTTCCATGGTATAAATATTCCTACCATGCCAATGCCAAGCTACCAATGTGATGTCCCTGAACTCACAATTGGGAAGAGTTGCTAGTACTGGCCCTTATGGGCCAGTATGAGCTGGTTCCAGTACACCCTGAAAACTGAAAACAGAAAGTTTTAAACCAGAGTTAATAAAAGACAAAACAATATGAGAAAAGATGTGGCCCAGTGCCTCACCATGAAGCCTTTCCATTGAGTGAATTCAGCATGTGAGAGAAGCAGGTTAGTGAAATGACTTAAGAGCTTGGGATCTATAGTCAGATAGCCACGGATTCAAATCTCACCTTCCCTGCTTGCTAGTTACATGATCCTTCTTAAGTCACTATACCTCTTTAATTCTAGTTTCCTCATCTAATATAAAGTGGTGATGATGATGATGATGATAATGTGTATTTCATAAGTTTACTCACAGAGTTACATGAAAAATGTCATTTTAAGAAAGAGCTTAGCAATAAGAAAAGGATAAGCAAACAAAAGTGGGGAAAATGGACGGAATGTGTATGTAAATGAGCTTTATCTCTTGACAAATCACCCAGTATTTATTGGTTTAAAACAACAGCTGCCCATTTGCTCACTATTGGCAATCTGGGCTGGGCTCAGTGGGAATGGCTCTCCTCCTCAAGGCGTGAGCTGGGTTCCTGCTCATGTTTGCATTCAGCTGACAGCCCACAGCCTCATTCATTTGTGTAGCAGCTGGCTGGAGGCATGGAGATTACTGGGCTACGAGTCTCTCACCACCCAGCGGGCAGTCTGGGCTCATTCACATGGTGGTAGTTTCAGAGTTTCCAAGAGCAGCAAGAAAAAGCAAGCACCAATGAACAAGCAATTTTCAAGACTCTGGGGTCTCAAGCCTCACATTTTCTTGTCTCATTGGCCAAAGCAAGTCACATATCTAAGCCCAGAGCCAATCTGATAAGAACTACCCAAGGGTGTGGATTCAGGGTGCGAAATTATCGTTATTTTTATAATCTACTTCAATGGAAGAACAGGTATGTGATAAACAAGAAAACCTGAATGGCAAATAAATGTATGAAAAGATGTCCAACAGCACTAGAAATGAGGAAAATGTAAACCTAAATGATATATTATTTCATCTCCATCAGGTTGAAGATTTTTAAACGTCTGATAAAACTAAGGGATGATCTGAAAATGGAGAAAGGTGAAATCTCATACACAGCTGCTGGGGAGTAGGCAAATTATGACATACTCATAGAAGTCAGTAATTAAAATGAGTAAATTAGGTTTCCCTGAATCAATATTGAGCACACAATTCTGAGTTATAGAATCATCAGACAATAAGATTCAATACATTTTATAACACATTTTATTTCTATGGATATATACATAGATAGTAAAGTGAAAAAGGTCAGTGGGAAGGACACATGCCAACTTCAGAATAATATTTGTCTCTTGGATAAAGAGATGAAGAGCAAAGAATGCACAATAAAATAGGCTTCAATTTTATCTGTGTATTTTATTTCTCAAAAAGTAAAGTAACTATGACAAAATAGATTATTAGTTAAATTCAAGAGGTAGGTCCATGAGCATTTGCTATATTTGAAATATGTGGAATATTGTACATTTGAAATATTTCATAATTAAAGCAACATTTAAAGAAAGAATATCTAACATCTCTTTTAAATTAAGGAGAAAAGGTCAGGGAAACAAGAGGATTAAGTTATACAACTGCTTAATTTGGCTGCCAAAAATATATATATAATTTTAGGTCATATTCATGGAAGTATAGAATGTAGAAAGAAGGTGTCCACATCCCTGCTCTATATGGAGTAGTCAGATGGCGCCTGAGCACACTTTGAAAAGGTCATACACAAATGTGAGTGTGGCCATTCATTCAGTCAACACCGCAGGAGCACCTACCTGGCCATCACCATACCAGATGCTGAGGCTACCACAGAGGACAGAAACCCTGAGTCCCCACTCTCAGAGGCTCAGCTTCTATCCCAGCCAATGCACACAACAGCCTTAAGAGTACATGGGATCTAGGGGGTGGAGGTGGAGAGTTGATTGCATGGCGGTTGGTGAAAAGCTAGACCCAAGCCAAGTTATGTGAGGAATGATGTGATGACAAGGCTGCCTCCCACCTCTCTCTGCCACACTGGCTCTGAGTCTACGGGGAACCCTGAAGCTTTAGATGGAATAGCTCCGGGTACCTTCCTGCACTGACACACTCAGCACAGACAAGGAGAAACCAGCCCGGGTGCCTTCCCCAAAGCCCAGCCTTAGCACCCCCATGAGAACTACACCCCCAAGCAGAACGGAGGATGAGAGCCCTCTGCTTCCTCCATCAGCTCCTCAGAGGCCTTGATCCACGCAAGGCTGAACTGCAAAAACAGTTATTTTTGCTGTACTTTTTCTTTCTTTTCAACTTCCTATTTCCTATTCTGTAATTATTGCCAAGAAATGTTCGCAGAAAACCTGCTAGATTTCTGACAGTCTGTCATGTGGGAGAGAGATGAGCTTTTCCCGAGCGCTGCCCAGAGACTGAAATCTGACTGGGGACAGTGCAGGGAGAGGGGTTTCTGGCCCCCATAAGGAAGAACTCTAAGGTCACTGTGTCCAGAGCAGCAGTGGGCTGGTCCCCTGGGCTTCCCCAGACACTACACAACAACACTGCAAAGCAAGTGGCTGGTTGGCCTTACAAATTATATCAAATGCTTTCATTTTTTTGTGATCCCAAATAATCACTGTAAAACATTTTTAAATTATAGAAATGTTTAAGAAGACAGTGTAGCCCTGTAATCTCCTCTTCCAGAGCAAACCATAACTATTAACACTTTGATATGTGTCCTTTCAGATGTTTTTTGATGGATATACAGATTTTTAGATATGAAAGGGAGGTTATGCTATATGTAGATTGCCTTACAAATCTCTACCTCCCAATCCCCCCGTTAGGTTATATCTCGGAAGCCTTTCCCATGTCTGGATGTGCATGACTAGCTGTATGGGTTGCATTATTCATTCATTCACAAATACTAATTGAATGTGAGAACACACTTCATGTCAGGCACTTCTGTAGGCACTAGTGAACACACCTGTAAACAAAGCAAAAGTTTTGCCCTCATGAGATTTTACATCCTATTGGCAAGGAAAAAAAAAATACAAACAACAGACAAGTAAAATATAAAATCTCCAAAAGATACACTCAATAAAGGAAAACAAAGCAGATTAATGGAACATAGTGCAACAAAGGACACTGCTATAGTTTACACATTTAGTTTGGTCACGGAAGACTTTTCCAAGCGGTTCTGTATCCGTTAACTATAGCTGTGTAACAAATTTTCCCAAAACTTACTGGTCTGAACAATAGTTATTAACACACAGTTTCCATGGAACAGGAATTCAGGAGTGGCTTAGCTGCATCCTCTGCTTCAGAGTCTCTCACAGGCTACAGTCAAGGTATCAGCCAGGGCTGTGGACATCTGAAGGCTCGACTGGGGAAGGATCCACTTCCAAACTCACATCGTTGTTGGCAAGAATTAGTTTCTCACAGGCTGTTCTCTGAGTGCCTCAGCTCCTCATTGACTGTTTGCTGGAAACTTCTTTCAGTTCCTTGTCATGTGCACCTCTCCATAGGGCAAATCACAGCATGGCAGCTGGCTTCATCACAGCAAGAGAGAAGAGCCAGAGAGAGAACAAGCCAGCAAGGTGGAAATCACAGTGTTTTATAATCACATCTCAGAAGTGACACCCCCCCATCTTTGTGATACTCTACTCATTAATAGCAAGTCACTGGGTCCAGCCCACACTCAAAGGGAGGGGATTATACAGGACAAATACCAGGAGGAGGGATCACTGGGGGCCGTTCTAGAAGCTGCCTACTACAGGCTGATATTTGAACAGAGGCATAAATGAAGTGAGGGAGTGAGTCATGTGAGTATCTGGGGAAAGAACCTTCCAGCAGGAAGAACAGCAGGAGCAAAGCCCCAAGGAACTGCCTTGGTTTGAACGAGGAGTAACCAGAAACTCCATGTGGCTGGAGCCGGGGACGGAAAGTGTTCTGGGAAATGAGGTTGAAAAAGGAGGCAGTGACAAGGTCATGACAGGCTTTGTGGGCCATGGAAGGACTTGGGGTTTTATTTTCAGAGTGATGGGAAGCCACAGTATTCCTCTAGTTTGCATTACAATAATTTACTTACCTGACTCTTCAAATGGTGAAGATCACTTCTCATTTCTGTTTCTAAAAATGCCACACCCTAACATATGTGTGTGTGAGAATGCATTTGTGCAGGTAATAGGATGCATACTCCTATATATATGTGTAGGTATGTGTGTAACCTAAGGGGTTTTTCTGGGTTGAAAGGTATGTGCATTTAAAAATATAGATACACACCTATAACTAAAATGCACTCAGAAAGGCTTTTCCAATCAACTCTCCCATCAATGTTGTGCAAAAAAGAGCCCTTGGCCAACAATAAGTAGTATTAAGCTTTTGAATCTGTGTTAATCTGTTACAGAAAATGTGGCATTTCATTGTGATTTGCCTTTGTTCCCTCACTAAAAGAGGATGAGTGGTTTTGCATCTACTAGGAGGATGAAGCTTTTTGCATCCTTCTGTTTCTTCCTTCCTGATCAGGTCTAAGTGTCCTCTACTCTGACAGGCTCCAGTGCAGTCAGCCCTGTAACCCTAGGAGCTGTCCAGCTGTCTGATACTGCTTCCCTTGGGTCCCTGTGGTCCCAGGACCCACTCAGGCCTCCCCACTGCTGAAC
>NW_006785406.1:2222027-2229279 GCF_000442215.2 Lipotes vexillifer | reverse complement strand
GAACCTTTGCTTCCTGCCTTTGCCTGAACTTTCTCCCTGTGCACCCCTCTCCTCTTGTGTCCCAGGCATATCCTCAGCTCCTGGCATCCAGCTGTCTCCACCACACTCTCCACCAGAGCTCAGAGGTGCTCAGAGCCCCTCCCAGGGCACCAGGCAGCTGGTAGAATAAGCTTAGGAAGGTGTTCACCAGGCTCCTAGTCAGCTCCAGGTCCTGCAATTAACCCTCTGACCTTGGGCCAAGTGCCTCCATTTCTCTCCCTAAACTGTGATCAGAAATAATAGTCGCTTCTTTGGTAGGATGAAGTGAGAATTAAATCACTTGAACTATCGTTCAAGAATAATAAGAATCATACCAGGCACTTAGTAGGTGGTCAGTAAATGGGACCTGTCACCATCACCCCATCCTGCCGTGCTGGGATCTGCGTCCCTGGAGGGCAGAGACAGTATCTCACTCACTTGTTCTAGAGCGTCTCATACAGTGGCCTGCACAATACAGCATTCAGTAATTACTGGTATAATTATTAGTTTATGTGTCAAATAAAGGAATTCACACCTGAATGAATGAATGGATTGCATGTGTAGTCTTAATACAGAGGGACTTAAGTGCCAACGGTTACCTTGTGTACAACTGGGAATCCTTGCAGGATTTTGTGAAGATTAAATAACAGAAAGTAATGTTTTAAGAAGGAATTTAAGGAATAAGTAAATTTGCAAATAAGATTTTTTTAAAACCTGCGGATTTTCCCAGTCCCCACGAAGGCAAGAGGCCAGTACACACTGGGAAGCGTGTTCTCAGCTGTCTGCTCCTCAGGCCCCTCATGCAAAGGTGAAGTGGCCCTCTCCCCACTTCTCTAGCCCACCCTGACCCCTGACTGGCCGTTCCCAGACAGAGCCCCCTCTAGAGAAGAGCACACGAGTGTGCTCACTTTTTTTTTTTTTTTTGCCTCTGGTCCTCTCTGTAGCATGTGCAGTGGTTTAAAACAGAGGCAGACAACCACAGCCCACAGGTCACATCCAGTTCACAGATGTATTTTGCTCCACAAACACAGTGTTTTTTAAAAGGTGAATTAAAACTCAAGAGATTTAAATTTTTTAAATGCAAATATCTGACTTCTCTTGCAAAATCTGAGGCCTGGCCACAGGGGCCAGCGTTCCTACGTGCCAACAGTATCTGTCTGGGGCCGTGAGGCAGTAACCCCCTTCGGATGGGCATGTGTCTGATTTCCAGGTACCCATGGTCCCCACCTGATTGTCCCACTGTTTATGTTGAATGGATGCTGAGTCGCCTGAGTCACCTCTGCTTTAAAACCAACATCTCAAGTGGACCTTGGTCTCACCCTTCACTAACGAGTATTTCAGCCCCAAACAACCCTCAAAGGCGCAGAGCAACAGTTCCTTAATCCCTGATATGTTTTTTGAGAAAGAGGCCCTTACAATCAAATACATCTGGGCATCATCTACAATTCTAACCTCTGGATACCCGGTGCTAGTTTGACCACCACTTTCTGCAGGGAGCACCTCCATAAACATCCCATGGAGGACATGTTGAGGACCAGAACCTGTGAAAGCACAGAGACCCTCAGAACCTAGACAAAACCCTGCATTCACAGAGTAAATCTCTTTGAAATTGAAGCAGCACTGCCCACTTCCAACCCTCTATTAAGAGAGATGACACGCAGCTGAAACAAGCTATCCACTGGATAGGTCAACGCAGATGGAGCTGGGGAGGAGGAAGACCCATTGTCTTCAGTCCAGATCCTGCAAACAGACTCTGGGATGGAGATGTGTGTGCAGGAGGTTTGTTGGGGAGTGCACCAGGAAACAGAGAGGCCTCAGATGATCCTGCAGGGTCCTTCAGATTTGTCTCTCATATTGAGGCAAGGGGGCCAGGACTTTGTACCTTCTGTATCAGCCAGTCATGGAAGGAGAGAAACTAAACTTGAGGGAGGCAGCTCTCTCCAGCAGAAGGCAATTCCCAGAGAAGGATGCAGGGGTGAACCATCAGAAGCCAGCACTCCCAGCACAAGCCGATGAGTGTCAGTCCTGAAAGGAGAATCTGACTAGAATGCACAGACCCACTGTGCCCACCTTCTCTCTTCAGGGTTAAATAGAACCACCTTCTTCCCTGCCACTGGCAGCCGTGACGGCAACATGAAAATCAAAAGGCAGAACTTAGAGGCAAGGCTTTTACACGTTGCTTCCAACTTAACACACTGGTCAATAGGGTGATCTTTCTGAAGCACAGTTCTGATCACCTTTACTACAATGCTCAAAAACCCTCAATGTTCCCCATGTCCCTCTGAATGAAGTTCAGACTCCTTAGCCTGGGATTCTAAGCCCTCTACCAGCTGTCCCAGGCTACCTTTCCAGCTTACCTTCCATCACTCTCCTGTAAAGCCCAGTACTGAAAGAATTCCCCAGGCAGTCTCCACAGTTCACTTCCTTCATGTCTTTACCACTGGTATCCCCTCTACCTGGAAAAACCTTACCTCCCATCTCTATGTATTTAAATCTTACCCAACTTTCTTGGTTCAGCTTAAATGCTTCCCCAGCTCCAGCTGAGTGGAAGCCATCTCTCTCTGATCTTCTAATAATATTTTTTACTGTGACTTGTATACAATTTATCTCATATACTACACCATAAACTCCTTGAGGGCAGGATTTAAGTCTCATTCAGTGTCTTGTCCATAGTAAATGCATACTGAATATTTGTTGAATGGATAGGTGGGTGGATGGATGGATGGATGGATGGATGGATGGGTAGATGGATGGATGGATGGATAGATGGGTGGATGGATGGGTGGATGGATGGATGGATGGATGGATGGATGGGTGGATGGATGGATGGATGGATGGATGGATGGATGGGTGGGTGGATGGATGGGTGGATGGATGGATGGATGGATGGAAAGATGGATGGGTGGACAGGAGTATAACTAGAAGAATGACAGGCCCTTGGATAGACGTCTTACTATTGAGGTGATGCTGAATCTTATGTTTACTCTCTTTCTTGGCTCTGTGTATCCCATTTAGTTTATGACAAGAGGCAGACTGGTCTAAGAAGAACTGAAGATGTATTTTCTGTATCAAAATATGAAAATTACTTAGTGAGTACCAAAGGCAGTGGGGAATCACTGAACATCCTCTTTTTACCACATTTGCTCATAAGAAGAGAATAGCACATAAATCCCCTTTGACTGTGCCACAAGACAGCCCCTTAGCCAGCCGCTATATTTCAAGTGGTGTCACTCAGAAGACTTCTTGAACCTCAGATAGTTGTTAACAAAACAATATGCTGATCAGTTCCAAGAAACTAAATCAGAGGCAATCAGTTTTGGCAGCTGCTTGGCTCATGAAAGGTGACACCCAATTAGAGAATATGATCAACCCCAAACAGTGTGTGCTTCCACATCCCACAGTATTTACAACTTCAATCATGGATCTGACAGCCATGGGTCCTGCTTGGAGACACAAACTCCTCCAGAAGCCATAATAATAACCGCTTCCTCTTGTGTGATGATGCATTTCATCTCAGTTCTCACAACGACTCCATGAGACAGAGATGGAAAGTATTCCCATCCCCTTTTGAAGCCCAGGCAATAGAGCCTCAGAAAGAAACGAATGTCTCAGAATAACATGTCAATAAAGCTAGTGGGTAGCAGCAGGGCCACAAGCAAACCCTTGGTTTTGACTCCTTCACAGCAGCAGTCCCCTTGCTGTTGCATGACCTCACCCATACCTTGGTCTCTAGGTCTACAAAGGAAAATGATCAAATGCACAGCCAAATTATCAATAATTTGTACAAGTGACATCATAGCCATTTTTTTAGAATTTTAGCACAATGTCTGGTCAGGGAATTATTCTTAATGCCTAATTGAAATTACTTCTACAAAGTTTAATCTCAGTCTCCTTTGTCCCATTCTCATCTGTTTAATATTCTTTGGAAGGAGAACAAGTCCTGATTTTCAAGAGTAAGGTGGTCCCTATCAGACCCTTGGGAAGATTGTGTAATAAGGGGAATGTGAACTCCTATAAGGGGGAGCATGCTTTCCTGGGACCAACTTAGACTCACTAAGAACAAGCCACGTTAGACAGGCTTGTTGGTGGGGCAACCACAATAGAGAATTAAATACATGCAATAGATAGAGTGCCTATCGATTTTAGCAATGTCTTTGATGGAGTTTCCTATAATATTGTCATGAACAAATTATAGAGGTATGGACTCCATGATAATACCATTCAGTGGATTTACAACCGGTTGAATGAATTCGGAGATGATGATTGTGATGTGATCCTACAGGATGCTCTGAATGATATAATGAAGAAAGTTGACCCCTGCCTTTTCCAGTCCAAAACTTTTAGCAGGTGTTATTAAAAAGAGCCTAGGCAGGCTCTAGGGGACATCTGCATGGCTTAAGGTTGACAGGAGGAGCTGAGGGGTGGAGTGGCAGAACTGGCAAGACAAAAGCAGTCTTGACAGGCCAATATATTGGTTCAAATCCAACGAGATGATATTTCAACTATTTCAAAAGCCTTGGGGTTTTATTCAAAGAATCAAGTGCACAAATAGAGGATGAAGAGATATACCTTGATAGCAACTCACAAGGAAAAGACCTCGGGTTTGATTTTAGATGCAGGCGCGGCTTCACTTTGTCCTATAGGGCTCTGGCCCAGGAAGCTAATAGGAGCTTGGAGAGTAGTTTTCAAGGTCCAGTCTGCTTCTCCCAGTGGCCCTGAGATGGGTGGTTAAGAGGGTCACTGTGGAAAAGAAGCTGGAAACCATGTAAACTGAATCACAAATGAAGGCACTAGAGCTGTTTAGCCTGATGATGATTGCCTTTGACTATCTGAAAGATTATCTCTTGGAAGGAAGAATATTCTTACTATGTGAACTGCAGGGTCAGAGTGGGAGGCAGTGGGTAGAAGTTGAAAGGAAGCAGATTTTTGTTCAACTTTAGGAGGAGGACTCTAAGAATTGCAATTTTCCAGATAAGGCTACCTGGCCCAAAGAAGCAGAGAACCAAGGATGAGACAGGCCCACAATCAAGAGAAGCTGCCACTAGGATGAGCTTCTAGGAGCTGAGTGCTCTGAGCCAAGACAAAGCTGGGACACGAGGCTCTTCCCCTGAGGGTGGCCCATCACCGCAGTGGTGGCGGGCGGAGCTGAACAGCTCTCTCTTGCACTGAGTGTTGTCTTTGTGGTTGGTCCACTCATCCTTGACCCTTCTGGCCCATGACCAGTGCCTGCGCTAAACACATGGCCCTAGTACTGTTAATAAATCCTTTAAGCCGATCCTGAAGGTTCAGGCTGAGTGGTTTCAGTATCTCCAGTTTCTCTCAAGGGCCTTCTTAACCAACTTTTTGGCTTCTCCCTGGCTGTCTCTGCTCCCCACCCCTCCACGTTCATTCAGCTGTGAGGCTCCCACTGAGTCCAGTGCTTTATTGAAAGCTAGAAAACTAGGGATGCTAATGACAGTGGGATGGGTGATCAAGGGTGCTCGGCAAACCTCCTTCCTGAAGCTATTCTGAAACAGGAGTCTCCTTTGTAGAGATTTATCAGAGAGGGGCAGTGAGTGAACCAGATGGCATCTGAGAGGGGAGGGGAGAGGAATCAGCCCGGGTCGAACCCACTCTGTGATTGTCACTGTGTCAGTGCTCTTGAGACACATTATCTCATGCATTCTTCGCAATTAGCAAGGTCTGCTTAGGTCTACCAATCCTTTTTAAACGGGAGGAAACTGAGATTCACAGGTTTAAGTCACCTGCTCAAGGCGACACAGCCAGCAAGTTGAAATCGCTGGAGTCAGGGTTTGAACTCAGGTCTGCAGGACCTTACAGCCCGTTCTGTCCTCACCCGAGGGCTTTTTGATTCAAGAAGTTGGAATCTACCAGGCTTACATCCTGCAACCGTTCTTAAATTAATTGTAGAATTTCATTCTTCCAAAAAGTTTGCTTTGCAGCAACACTCAGGAAAAAATTGTCACTCCACAGGGCTTTGATTAGCAATATGAACATTTCTTTAGAAAAGACAGATTAGAACAATGCAGGGAAGCTGGCCCTGAAATTAAATTCAAGGTGATAACACTCCAATTACAGATACGAGGGCTGGAAGAGGACGGAGGAGTTGGTACAGGCTCCTGCAGAACCATCCCCACTCCCTGTGGTCCAGTGTGCCCCTTGTCTCTGCTGTGATACACCAAAAAGTCATTTTCTTTACTTTTGCCCAATTGCTGACATTTATAGAAGGGTCGTAGGTATACTAAAATATGGGCTTCCATTTGGTATTACCAATTTGCCTGAAAGAAATCCTGCATTAAATTAAGACACTAAGCACTGTAACGTAATATTGGCTGACAGTGTGGGTTCTAGAGCCTGGCTACTACATCACCTCTCCCTAACCACAAACTTCCCTGGGCTACAGCTTCTTTCTTTGGATTGTTTTGAGGATTTGATTAGTTAATACATATAATACAGAGTAAGTGGTTTCTTGTGTTTTGGTTTGGTTTTTTAAAAAGAAGGAAAAATATGGTCATTGTGCAGCATGTTCCCAACCCAAACCTTGGTAAATGAATCAGTTAACACCATCAAAGGACAGCTCTGAGCTTAGACATTATTCAGAATATCTCTACAACTTGCTACACCCGATTCACCTGCAAGTACTGAAACTCTCAACCGATGACAGCTCAGTGCTGGTGATAACGTATGAGAATAAGAACCCAGCAATTCATCTTCTGGACATTCAGTTGTTTGTAAATTTGACAAAGTCTCTATTAACATTAGCTTTCTGTGTTCACTTCTATTTAGCAATTGCTTTGAGGGGGCTCCTCTTGATTGGGGAATCCTAGGAAAAGAACGGAGAACTTTTCCAGCAGCCTAGAAGTATTCTATATTCATTTACAAGCTGATTCACTCATTCACTGGAAGAAAAGTTTCTTGAGAAACCATGACATGCCCAGCTCTGAGCTGAGTTCAAGGAATTCAGTGGCTAGATAAGAAGACAGCCTCCCTGCCCTTACGGTTCTTCTAGCAAGATATATGACAAACAAGTAAACAGGAATTAAACAATTATATCATAAAAAGTGCTATGAAGCAAACAGGAAGGGCTTACAACAGAAAATAATGGTGGTGGAGAGGTGATACTTAGACAAGGTGTTCAGAGAAGGCCTCTTTGAGGAGAAAATGGGTAAAATCAGACCTAAAAATTTAGAGGCCAGCTGTGACATGTACCACTGGTTGCCTACCCAACTCTTTC
>NW_006785406.1:2199226-2221236 GCF_000442215.2 Lipotes vexillifer | reverse complement strand
CCCCAGAAAAAAGCCCCCAGCCACAACTTTATGGAGGGCCTCAGCACAGGGTACCTAGCTAAAACACTCTATCCCAGCTGTCTTGGTAGCAAGGGATAGCCAATGTGACAGTGTTCTGGCCAATGAGATATAAGCTGGGGTTTAGAGGAAAGTGTTTCTCCTCTAATATAAGTACTGCCTATTTTGCTTCCCTTCAGCTCCTTCTTCTTATCTGCAATATGGAGAGGATGCCTGGTGCTATGGCAGCCATCTTGCAACCATGAGGAAAAAGCCAAAACAGAGAACCTCAGGAACCTTGTCTATGATGTTGCTGAGCCATGACCAATGCTACCTTTTTCTAGACTTCTAATTGAATGACAAGACAAGCAAACAGACAAACAAAAACCCTTGTATGTACTGAAGTCACTATATCAGAATTTTCTGTTATGCAGGGTCAAATGAAATCCCTCACTGATATACCAGCCAAGCAAAGCACAGAGGAGGGGGCATTTCAGGCAGAAGAAATGACATGCTTGAAGACCTTAAGGCAGGAATGAGCTTGGCATGTTTAGGAGCAGAGAGAAGGCCAGTGTGGCTGGAGTGTAGCAGACACAGAGGAAAGTGAAGGCAGCTAAGGTTGGAGACAGAAGCAGGAGACAGGTCAATTAAAGCCTTACAGGCCCAAGTAAGGAATTTGAATTTTATTTTCAGGATGAATGGAAACCAGTTGATAGCTGATATCTATTCTACACATCCACCTGCCATGTGATGAAAGGCATAGAAGAGGGCAGAAGTAAAAGTATGCAGACGAGTCAGGGACATCACAGTTGTCCCAGGGAGAAATGATGGTGACTTCAACTGGGATAAAGGCATTGGTGATGGAGAAAATTACACTGAAGTGGCAGTGGGACAGTCAGTTTGAGAATAATTTGGCCAAAAAGAAAGTCAATACAATATGTGAAGAATGTAACAATATCTGGTTAATTAAGAGGATCAAACTACTTATTGCCACAGACCAGGTCAGTGAAATAATATTAGATATAACAGCTAACATTTATATGTTACACACTTTATAGACATTGTCTCATTAATCCTTATAACAGGCCTATAAGGTAGACATTATTATTATCCCCATATTACAAATGAGCAAAATGAGTCATAATCAGATTAAGTAACTTGCTTAGGGATAATTTTGTTAGTAAGTTAGTAGAACTGGGTTTCATACCTGAGGCTGCCTAATTCCTTGACTCAAGCCATAAGGGCTTAGAAACTACAAGCCATAAGGGACTTAGAGACTCCTCTGGGATGATTTTCTATTCTCTATATGTTTAGTACCTCACATAAAAAGTCTCTACACTTTCCATTCATGGACTAATCCTTATCCTCTGGGATAATGGAGTGAGGAAAGTCTGTATTTTCTGGGCAATAAAACTTGGGCACATTTACTGAATCTTCATTACATGTCAAGCTTCTTACGTTTATTATACCCACTTTGCAGATTGGGAAACTAAAGTGCAAGGAGGTTATGTCACTTACCCAAAGTCACAAAACTTGTAAGATTCAAACCCGGGGTGCCTGACGTGTTTCACCACTGTCTCCTCCAAAGGGTTTTTTTTCCTGGAGACAAGATCTGAACCCGCACAACAGATCACCTGAATGGTGTGAGAGTTCCCAGGGCTGCTGCTTCACCAAGCCCAGTACTGCAGGCTAGGCTACACCTTGGGATCAAGTGGTGGCAAGCACATTGGGATGAGCAGATTATTTTAGCCAAGTGCAAAGTCTCTAGACCAGAAACCATCTAGGACCAAGCACAGAGATGGCTGTGAGACCCTGAATGAATCCTGCATCCCTCTAGTCATAGCTCAAAGACCACCCCTTTAAGGAGGGCATCCCTGATGACCCTAGCTAATGCCCCTCCTTCATGCCACTTGCTAACCCATCATTCCCCTTATCCTTCTTTTTAGTATTTATAACTCTTGGCTAGTATCATTTACTTGTCATTTATACGTTTATTGCCTGTCTCTGCCTCCAGTGCCTAGAATGTCTGGCACATAGTAGGCATTCAATAAATATTTGATGAATGAATGATCAAACAAATTAGTTAATTTAATTTAAATCTGTGTCAGCACCTGGGGAAAACTCTACAAGCTCTCAGCAAATACACAGGCTTCTCTTCGGCTTAAGCATCTGGGTCAATAGAAAGGGGGTCTAACAGCCAAACTGATAGGATGGCATTGGAAAATGACAATGGGATTAATGCAGGTGGTCAGATCCAGACACTTTTTAAAAGCCCGCTTGTAGGCATGGTGGCTTTCTTCTAGTCCCACGGGTGGTGCCACGACCCACTACAGAGCAACTAACTAAGCCACCAGAAGCTCGAGCTAGAAGTTCCCACCGGTTAGAAGTCACAAGGGGATGGGGCAGTGGAGGGAGGGCTCCCTGGGGGAGGACGATGCAGAGGAGGGGCCTGCAGTCATTGCCTCCTGGTTCATCATTCCCATCAGCAGTAACAGAGGCTCCCAAGGAGCCATGCTCTCCTCTGCCTTCCACCACTGTGGGCAGCAGCAGGAGAAAGTTCTTTTTGGGCATCTGTGCCCCACTGGGAACCAGTTCTATTTCACTTTGAAATTCAAAAAAAAAAAAAATTAAACAAAGCAGAGGTTCTCTGACACAAATGAGAGAGTCATCCATTGCTCATTTTTGTCTTCCTAGACAGAACATAATCCAAACATGATCTCTCCCTGGTTTGGGGTACATTTTTGCAGGCTGGCTTTTCTCACTCCCTTTTGAATATCTCAAGCAGAGCACCCCTCATGTTGTTAATGACTTCAAAGATACCAGGTCCACTGTGCAGCAAGTGATAAAAATGTACACAGCATATGTTGGATAAATTAATAAACTCTCCATAGCCTCCGAGTCCTTGGGCCCAGCAGCACCATAATGAAATGTTAGTCTGAAGTGGAGGAGGTGGGACAGAGAAGGGGAACAGTATTTAATACATGCAAATTAACTAGTATGCAAATTGCCACTAAGTTAAAAATAATGGACTGCGAGAGGAGTCCATTTTTTAAGCAGCTTGTTTATTCATTAGCCTAATGCCTATTATCAATCCTTCTGTTTTCTTCTTTATTAAGTACTCACATTTGGGAAGTTTGCTTCTTACAAATTGTTTTGCTCCAAAGCCCATAACACTGGTTAGAACAATCACCATATGTTAGCTTTCCTCCATCTCCTTCTCGATTTTGCCCCCAGCTCTTGTTCTCTCTCTTTCTCTCTTCCTGTCCCTTTCCTTCTGCCATTTCCCCCTGTCAGCCTCACTTGCCTTGTGTCTCTGGCACCTTTTGTTTCTCTGATGAACGCCACTCCCCGGCGGCATGTGGAGCAGGGGTGAAGGAAGCCTCCTGTCCTGCAAGGCCTTACTTCAGGGATCTGTTCTCCCCGCCACCAGCCCCCACAGGCTGGACTCATGCAGAATCTGGCTCAGGCACCAGAATCTGGCTTCCCATCACCTCGGGGCGTGGACCACTTATCAGGCCCCAGCCCACAGAATCACAACAGCCAGAACAATGCGCACCCTGATTTGGGTATATGGCCTCCTCTGCCTCAACACAGACCTTACACGATGTTGAGACAAATTGGCAGCCAAAATCCTCCTCTTTTGTCTCAAGAAGCATCCACCTTGCTATGTGCAAGCTCTGGTGCCCCCCAGAGGCTGAGAACAGTACAGAGTGCTGGGATGGTGTTGGGGAAGCAGGGCTGGAGGAAAGCGCAGAGGGGGTTCTCCTACACAAAGTCCCCCCAGCCCCCCCACACTGCAGTCTGTCTAGAGGGGAGCTCCTGAGAGGGTGGGCACCTGAGAGCAGCTTGGGAGGGGGTTGGGGGATAGGGGCTTTGCCAAAGCAGCACGTTAACTTGCAGGGCTGGCTTTTGTGCTAAGTGTTATCATTTTTCACGTGACTTTTAATCACATAGTTATTACAAAGCTTCAAGATCATTTTTTACCAAGCACATCTCTGTGCAGAGTGCTTGGACGTGGCTGTGCAGAGCTGTTTGTGCAGACCTGCCCTGTGGAATGTACAGTCTTAAAAGCGAGAGCACAGCACACCCTGAGGCTCCGGGTCCCCCCACGCCCTGGAGAAGCTACTGCTGAGACCCAGGAAGCAAAATCCTAAAGGCAGCCTTACTCCACAGCAGGCTGTGCTGCAAGTGATGCAATGTGAACACATACTCCCAAAGCAAATAACTCTAATTCCCACTCCTTCCTGAGCTCCCACAGTTGCAATCGCTTACAATTCTCTCAGGAGACACGCTATGTCAAAGCAGGAACCACAATTTTCAGGTCTCGGCTCCAGGCCCATGCTTTGTTATCCCCCTGCTGAAGCACCTAGTATGCACTCGGGGGCCAAGATGTCAAATGTGAAAGGTCACACTGAGGCAGCTTCTTGGCATCATCCAGATGGGAGACAGCTGGGGAAGGAATTTGCATCAGCTCCTGAATCCCCAGCATATACTGCAATCTCCCATCACTCTTAGGGCCAAAAATGGTGTCCAAGAGGCCAAAGACCTTGAAGAGGCGGGCAACGTCAGAAGTAGTCACTGACGGTAAGTTTGATGTGGGGCCAAAAAGATAAATCATTATCATTTAAGCCCTGAACATTTTTATACGTACTGTCTTTGCAGTATTTCCATAGAATGAGGAAATAAATCACCTGCTCTTGACATTTTTAATAACTTTAAGAATGTGGTTAGGGTAATACTTAACTTTATTGACATATTGAATGATTCATCCATCTCATCAAACCTCAATGAAACTTCAATGAATATTAACCGAGGACCCATAATGTACTAGACACTGCCTGGAAAATCCCCAAAGCAGTCCTGTCCACCTCCCAGGAGCTCTTCCTCATCATCCTGACTCCTGTCTGTGGAAACCAACAGCCCACAGGGCAATACTCGATGGAGTTGGGCGTAGAGACTGCTGGTCTGATTCCAGCCGGAGCATTTGATTCACTGGGTTTAGGAAAAAAACCTCTTCTTGGACTCTAGCTACTTGAGAGTGTTCTCAGGGTTAGGAGCCTCCCTTGAGCATTAGACACAGACATGATGGATGCAAAGAAGAGAGGACCGAAGGCCACTCAGAGGCCATATCTCAAAGACAGTAGTGGTGCCCACAGTATGTTTTGCTGGGATGTAATTCTGTTTGGTCCCTGACTTCATGGGACAGGAGACAGAAACCCAGGGTGGGACCTTAAACTCACCAATGTCACCTCACTCTCTCATAGCAGAGCTAGAAGTGGAAACCAAGCATCTTGATTTTCAAGCCAACACCCTTTGCAGTGGTAAGTGATCATGGTAGTATATTTTACAAAGGGGTAGGGATTAAAAGAAAGGGGGTCAAATACTGCAAGGAATAACAATGATACTATCTGACCCATTCTCAAACACTACCTGTAGGAGACAGTCTTCAGCACCTTGGATGCTCAAAGCCACATGTTTCCTCTCTCACCCCAGGACTGCTTTGAGTTGCCTTTGCAAAAACACTTTCACCTCCAACCTTCTTCTGTAAGCCATTCTTACTCATCCTCCACATCTCAGGCAGGACATCACTGTCACCAAGAAGTTTCCCCTGGTCCCTTGAATCTGGGCTAGGCGCCCTGCTGTATATTTGCCAAGCCCCTAGCCCCCACCCCATGTCTTCCATCATGGCTCCCGCCGCAATTCACTGTAATTGTCTTTTACTTGTCTGCCTTCTCCAATCTTCTGTGACCCTCTGGAGAGCAGGGACTATATCTGCCTTGCTCACTAAAAAACTGTCTCCCTAGACCCTAAAGTCAATAACTCTTAAGAATGTGATTAACGTAATACTCAACTTTATTGGTATGGTGTGTAGTTCATCCATCTCATCAAACCTCAATTAAATCTCAGTGACCATTAAACCAGGGCCCAGAATGTCCCAAGTCGTGGTGCCTGGCATAGAGTAGATGCTCAATAAATATTTTAGAATGCATAAATGAAGAGTGACTCATGAGGCTTATCAGAGAGAAAATGTCATTAGCCATTCCTGTCACAGAAGGATGCAATTTCTCCCTCCTTCTGAAAACATCTCTGGCCACTAATCTGAGCATTCCAGAATAAGACTTAAACTGCCTGAGAAAACATATTATAGGCTATGTAAAGATAAGAGAAAGGTACACACATTTAAATAGGCCCCTTCTTATTTATGGGTATAAAATTTATACTCAGAAATCATATCTTCTGTATAGCAAAAGCCAAGGAAACAAATATTGGGCAGAGAAAGAATTTTGCTGCAAACATTACAGAAATGGTTTAATACCTCTGCTCCATAAAGAATGCATATAAATTGATTTTTTTTAAAATGAAAACCTCAGTAGATAAGTAGACAAAGGATAGGAACAGAAAATGCATATAAGGAGAAACTTAGCTAGTAAATAAAAATATAGAAAAATAGCCAGCTTTACCAATTAAAACAAATTAAGGTGTAGGATCTGAATCCAGAGATGAGGAAAGGTCAGTTACCCCCTTCATCCAGCCTCACTCACTCGCAGGAAGACTTACTTGCTGCTGCTCCTGTGTTTCAATATGCTGGGTGAGGTGAGTTTGAATAAGAGCCCTCAGGTCCCTAGTAGACTAGGAAAGATGCAGGGAGCAGCACAGTGCCCAGGGCCAGGATATGGATTCTGAGCTGGCTGACAATGGGGCAGATGGCAGCCAGACAACAACGAGAAGAGCGTTGCAACAATGAGAAGAGGCAACTCTGCTTCTTATGGGATTCAGTGCCTAATATGGCTAGCACGGTGCCCAGCATATGGTAAACAGGAGAAAACTGAAACTGAAAATACAAGATTGCACATGGAGGATTGAGCCAGAAAGGAAATAAATGAATGTTTGGAAGCAAGGTGATATATTTAAATAGGACACCATCCCAGAGGTTTTATGATTTGCTGTCAACTTCAATTTTTGGCTTCTTCTACAACCAGCTGCCATGCAGGGTTCCCCCTGGTGCACACCCACCAGAAGGGAAATGAGATCTATTAATGCTACATGCCAGCATGGCTCACAGGTACCTGGGAAGTTCAGAAATGTTTCTTAAAAACAAAACAGTAACAAAAATATGATTAAGCCTATTAAAATTGCAGAAGTTAAAAATAGAAATACATTATGCTGTACACTGTAAACTTATACAGTGATGTATAGCAATTACATCTCAGCAAAATAGGAAAAATAACTTTAAAAAAATAATATTCAGTTTGTCAACCTTGGTCCAGTATAACTATAAGTACAACAATTTTGGAAAGCAGTTCAGCATTATTTATCAAGCATCGTGTATCAATTAGTTATTGTGGCAATAATGCTGTGTGAAAAATTACCTCAAAAATCTCAGAAATGAAGTTTCCCAAGGGGTCCAAGATGGAAACTGCATTATAGCCTAAGGTAACCCATGACTGTCAAGGGGAAGCACTGAGTTCCCAAAATAATTCCACATCTCATTGATGGGTGAATGTCCCTGACTGCAAAATCACCCAGGTCTTAAGGTCCAATGATTCATTCTGTGAAGCAGCAGATGTGGGTCTGTCTACCTGGGCAAAGCAGGTAACACAGTGAAGTAGGATCTAGAGTCAAAACAAGAAGGGGTTTAAAAAAATTTTTTTTAATAATTATTTTTTATTTTAATAACTTTATATTATTTTATCTTCTTCTTTCTTTCTTTCTTTCTTTTCTCCCTTTTATTCTGAGCCATGTGGATGACAGGCTCTTGGTGCTCCAGCCAGGCTTCAGGGCTGTGCCTTTGAGGTAGGAGAGCCAAGTTCAGGACACTGGTCCACAAGAGACCTCCCAGCTCCATGTAATATCAAATGGCGAAAATCTCCCAGAGATCTCCATCTCAACACCAAGACCCAGCTCCACTCAACGACCAGTAAGCTACAGTGCTGGACACCCTATGCCAAACAACTAGCAAGACAGGAACACAAGCCCATCCATTAGCAGAGAGGCTGCCTAAAATCATAATAAGGCCACAGACACCCCAAAACACACCACCAGATGTGGACCTGCCCACCAGAAAGACAAGATCCAGCCTCATCCACCAGAACACAGGCACTAGTCCCCTCCACCAGGAAGCCTACACAACCCACTGAACCAACCTTAGCCACTGGGGACAGACACCAAAAACAACGGGAACTACAAACATGCAGCCTGTGAAAAGGAGACCCCAAACACAGTAAGTTAAGAAACAAAAGGAATCCAAGTAAGAATAGTAGAAGTAAAGCTGTCACTGTTTGCAGATGCATAAAGAATCCTAAAGATGCTACCAGAAAATTACTAGAGCTAATCAATGAATTTGGTAAAGTAGCAGGATACAAAATTAATTCACAGAAATCTCTTGCATTCCTATACACTAATGATGAAAAATCTGAAAGTGAAATTAAGAAAACACTCCCATTTACCACTGCAACAAAAAGAATAAAATACATAGGAACAAACCTACATAAGGAGACAAAAGACCTGTATGCAGGGCTTCCCTGGTGGCGCAGTGGTTGAGAGTCCTCCTGCCGATGCAAGGGACATGGGTTCGTGTCCTTGTCCGGGAAGATCCCACACTCAGAAATCTCTGGCATTCCTATATACTAATGATGAAAAATCTGAAAGTGAAATCAAGAAAATCCGGAGCCTGTGCTCCGCAATAGGAGAGGCCACAACAGTGAGAGGCCCACGTACCGCAAAAACAAAAAGACCTGTATGCAGAAAATTATAAGACACTGATGAAAGAATTAAATATGATACAAATAGATGGAGGGATATACCATGGTCTTGGATTGGAAGAATCAACATTGTGGAAATGACTATACTAACCAAAGCAATCTACAGATGCAATGCAATCCCTATCAAACTACCACTGGCATTTTTCACAGAACTAGAACAAAAAATTTCACAATTTGTATGGAAACACAAAAGACCCCAAATAGCCAAAGAAATCATGAGAAAGAAAAATGGAGCTGGAGGAATCAGGCTCCCTGACTTCAGACTGTACTACAAAGCTACAGTAATCAAGACAATATGGTACTGGCACAAAAACAGAACTATAGATCAATGGAACAGGATAGAAAGCCCAGAGATAAACCCATGCACATATGGTCACCTTATCTTTGATAAAAGAGGCAAAAATATACACTGGAAAAGAGACAGCCTCTTCAATAAATGGTTCAGGGAAAATTGGACAGCTACATGTAAAAGAATGAAATTAGAACACTCCCTAACACCATACACAAAAATAAACTCAAAATGGATTAAAGAACTAAATATAAGGCCAGACACTATCAAACTCTTAGAAGAAAACATAGGCAGAACACTCTAGGACATAAATCACAGCAAGATCCTTTTTGACCCACCGCCTAGAGAAATGGAAATAAAAACAAAAATAAACAAATGGGACCTAATTAAACATAAAAGCTTTTGTGCAGCAAAGGAAACAATAAACAAGATGAAAAGACAACCCTCAGAATGAGAGAAAATATTTGCAAATGAAGCAACTGACAGTGTTGTAAATCTCCAAAATTTACAAGCAGCTCATGCAGCTCAATATCAAAAAAACAAACAACCCAATCCAAAAATGGGCAGAAGATCTAAATAGACATTTCTCCAAAGAAGATACACAGATTGCCAACAAACACATGAAAGAATGTTCAACATGACTAATCATTAGAGAAATGCAAATCAAAACTGCAATGCAATATCTTCTCACACCGGTCAGAATGGCCATCATCAAAATATCTGGAAACAATAAATGCTGGAGAGGGTTTGGAGAAAAGGGAACCCTCTTGCACTGTTGGTGGGAATGTAAATTGATACAGCCACTATGGAGAACAGTATGGAGGTTCCTCAAAAAACTAAAAATAAAACTATCATATGACCCAACAATCCCACTACTGGGTATATACCCTGAGAAAACCATAATTCAAAAAGAGTAATGTACCAAAATGTTCATTGCAGCTCTATTTACAATAGCCAAGACATGGAAGCAACCTAAGTGTCCACTGACAGATGAATGGATAAAGAAGATGTGGCACATATATACAATGGAATATTACTCAGCCATAAAAAGAAATGAAATTGAGTTATTTGTAGTGAGGTGGATGGACCTAGAGTCTGTCATACAGAGTGAAGTAAGTCAGAAAGAGAAAAACAAATACTGTATGCTAACACATATATATGGAATCTAAAAATTTTTTTTAAAAATAGTCATGAAGAACCTAGGGGCAGGATGGGAATAAAGACACAGACCTACTAGAGAATGGACTTGAGGATACAGGGAAGGGGAAGGGGAAGCTGTGACAAAGTGCGAGAGTGGCATGGACATATATACCCTACCAATTGTAAAATAGATAGCCAGTGGGAAGCAGCCGCATAGCACAGGGAGCTCAGCTCGGTTTTTTGTGACCACCTAGAGGGGTGGGATAGGGAGGGTGGGAGGGAGGGAGACGCAAGAGATATGGGGACATATGTGTATGTATAACTGATTCACTTTGTTATAAAGCAGAACTAACACACCATTGTACAGCAATTATACTCCAATAAAGGTGTTAAAAAAAAAAAGAAACTAACACACTATTGTAAATCAATTATACTCCAGTAAAGATCTTAAAAAAAAAAAAAAAAAAGAGAGGGCGGCAGTCCAGTTGATGGGCTCCTTTTCTTAGCTCAAAGGGCAATGCATACAGTTCAACTGGCATCTCCTAAATGCAATTAAAACCTCATTGAAAGAAATTTTATGGAGTGATAGAAATGTTCTATATCTTGAATGGGGTCAAAGAGGTAAGTACATCTGTCAAAACTCATTAAAATGGTCACTTAAAATATGTGCATTTTATAATATGTGACTTATTCCTCAATGAAGTTGATGAAAAAATAAAACCTTGTTGAGGATCATCTTACTATATTTTTAAAATTTTTATTCTAGAAAACTTATTTTATCTGGTAACAGGCTGGCAAAATTAAGTTGTATCAAAAAATATTTATAGTTCTTCCACTTCTGGCAGGATGGAATAAACCTCCTGTCTGAAATAACCAAATTACTTTAGAAAGTGAAAACAGTTTTCAAGACATTGGATATCAAGGTAGGATGCTTGAGAGACAGGAAAGAGATGAGGTGAGTTTTACAACTCACCTTACAAGAGTAAGAAGAGAGAACGAGGCAGAGCCCAGTTAGCTTCCTGAGTTTAGGGAGCAGAACTGAGAGCCCCGGGGGGAAGGGAGGCAGCTAGAGTTCACAGGGCAGAGAGAAGAAGGCTGAACATAGAGAAAACCCAGGAGGGTGGACAAGGATCCTGCTTAAGTATTCAACACAGCACCTGCCCAAACTTGGGAAGAGAACCACCAGAAAGGATTAGAGATAACAGTGTCTGATGTTCACACAGGGCTAGGGACAGTGCCTGTTTTCACCAGCGAAACTGGAAAACCTCCTGATTCACAGAGTGTGAGATAGAGTTCTCACAAAAAGCTTGCCTTGGTCATCGGGAATAGTTAGCCCTAGACTAAGTGCAGCTTTGGTCTCACTTTAAAAATATGAAAAACAAGAACCTAAAGGATCTAACTGTTTTCCAGTTGCATAATTGCATCCCAGAACAAAATTCAAGAACGTTTATAGAAATACAAAAATATTCAGCACCCAACAAAGGATAAAGAAGTTTATTTCAGAGTGATAAACAGCTCAATTCATCAAGAGGGCATAACAATCCTGAATTTTCATGTTCCAAGCAACAGAACATCAAAAAACAGGAAACAAAAACTGATAGAAATGTGGGAGAAAACGTCACAATTTATAGTTGCAGATTTTAATATCTCTCTCTCAATAATTGATAGAACAAGGAGAGAGAAAATCAGTAAGGTATACAAAACTTGAACAACACTATCAACCAACTTGACCTAACTGGCATTTGTGGAATACTCCCTATTCAACAGCAGACAGAATACACATTCTTTTCAAGTGTACATGAACCCTATAAATAAAACAAGTCTCAAATTATGTCTGAAGTATAAAATGTCTTAAACTTTAAATTTTTAAATATCTCAAAATTTAAAAAATTAATTCATACAATGTACATTTTCTGGCCAAAATTGAATTAAATTATAAATCAATAACAGAAAGATCTCTGAAAAATTACCAAATATTTGAAAAATAAACAACATATCTCCAAATAACCTATGGGTCAAAAAGTACTTCAAAAGTGCAATTAGAAAGTATTTTGAACTGAAAGTAAATGAAAATACAACATATCAAAATTTGCAGGATGCTGCTAAAGTTGTACTTCAGGGGAAATTTACAGCACCAAATGCTTATACTAGAAAAGAAATGTCTCAGTCAGTGACCTCAGCTTCTGCTATGAGAAGCTAAAAAAAAAAGTGATAAAGACATAAAACCCAATGTAAACAGAAGAAAGATATAATAATGATCAGAGTACATATCAGTGTAAAAGAAAACAAATCAAACAGCATAGAAAATATCAATGAAACCAAAAGCTGACACTTTGAGAAGACCTACAAGGTCTAGGCAGACTAATCAGTAAAAAAGAGGGAGAGAGAGAAATCAAACCAAAAAGAAAACACACAAAAAAACTATGTGATCAATTTCAATTGATTCAGAAAAAGCATTTGACAAAATCAACATGTCCTTTTTTGATTAAAAATTCTCAGCAAAATAAGAATAGAAAAGAACTTCTTCAATATGATAAATGGCAAATTTGGAAAATCTACAACAAATATCATACTTAATTCTGAAAGACTGAATACTTTTTGATTAATATCAAAAATAAAAATAAAATAAAATTAAAATTAAAATTAAAAAAAGGGCTTCCCTGGTGGCACAGTGGTTGAGAGTCCGCCTGCCAATGCAGGGAACACAGGTTTGTGCCCCCGTCCAGGAGGATCCCGCATGTCGCAGAGCAGCTGGGCCTGTGAGCCATACTGCTGAGCCTGCATGTCCAGAGCCTGTGCTCCACAATGGGAGAGGCTGCAACAGTGAAAGGCCGCAAAAAAAAAAAAAAGAATAATACAATCTATCCAGTCTCACCTCATCTGTTTAAAATTTTCCTATAATTCTAGACAGTTGAATAAGGCAAGAAGAAGAAACAAGTCATCTGGATGGGAAAAGAAGAATTGAGTGTATTTATTCACATATAGAATGACCAACTATGTAGAAAATTCAATGAAATCTACAGAAAAAGCTATTAGAACTAATGAGTGAGTTTAGAAAGTTTTCAGGGTATGACTAATAAAAAAACATCAATTGTATTTCTATATACTAGCAACAAACAACTGGAAATTGAAATTTAAAAATCAATACAATTTAGAATAGCAAAAAATTAACTACTTAGGGATACATCTCACAAGATGTGAAAAACCTATACCATTAAAGCTAAAAAACATTTCTGAGAGAAATTAAAGCTAACTAAATAAATAGGGTGATTCTGTGTTCATGAATCAGAAGATTCAATATTGTTAGGATGTTAAATCTCCCAAATTGATCTAAAGATTCAACATAATTATAAAAATTGACAAACTGATTATAAAAATCATATGATATTAGCCCCTTATCAGATAAATAGTTTGCAAATACTTTTCTCCCATTCTGGAAATTGCCTTTTCATTTTGTTGATTGTTTCCTTTGATCTACAGAGGCTTTTTAGTTTGATGTAGTCCCATTTGTTTATTTTTGCTTTTGCTGCCTGTGTTTTGGTGTCACATCCAAAAAATCATTGTCAAGGAGCGTTTTCCCTATGTTTTCTTAAAGTAGTTTAATGGCTTCATGTCTTATATTTAAGTTTTTAATCCATTTCAAATAAATTGTTGTGTGTGGTGTAAGATTAGGGTCCAATTTCATTCTTTTGCACATGTATATACAGTTTTCTCAACACCACTCATTGAAGAGAGTGTCTTTTCCCCATTGTGTATTCTTGGCATCCTTGTCAAAGATTAGTTGAGTGCACATGCATGGGTTTATTTCTGGACTCTTGATTCTATTCCATTGGTCTATGTGTCTGTTTTTATGCCAGTACCATACTGTTTTGATTAATATAGCTTTGTAATATAGTTTGAAATCAGGACATGTGATGACTCCAGCTTTGTTCTTCTTTCTCAAGATTGCTTTGGCTATTCAGGGTCTTTTGTGGTTCCATATGAATTTTAGGGATGTTTTTTCTATCTCTGTGAAAAATAGCAAAAACGAACAAAATCTAATTAAAATGGGCAAAGGATCTGAACAGACATTTTTGCAAAGAAGATTTACAAATAGCCAACAGATATATGAAAAGATGCTCAACAGCACTAATCATCAGGGAACCACAAATAAAACCACAATGAAACATTGCCTTACAACAATTAGGATGGCTATTATCAAAATGACAAGAGATATCAAGTGTTGTTGAAGGTGTGGAGAAAAGGGAACTCTTGAATACTGTTGGTGGGAATAAAAATTGGTACATCTATTATAGAAAACAGTATGGTGGACCCTCAGAAAATTAAAAATAGAACTACCATATAATATAGCAATTCTACTTCTGAATATATACCCAGAGGAAATGAAATCAATATTTCAGAGATATGTATTATGTATGAACAATTATATATAAATAAAATACATATAAATGAAATGTCATATATATGCTTTTATATATATCCATAAATGAATATATATGTACATACATAACAGAGTTCATTCAACCATAAAAAAGAAGGAAATCCTGCAATTTGCCATTTGAATGAGCCTGGAGGACACTACGCTAAGTGAAATAAACCTGATACAGAAAGACAATTATTGTATGACATATGTGGAATTTAAAAGTCAAATTCATAGAACTCAGAGTAGAACAATGGTTGCCAGGGGCTGGAGGGTGGGGGAAATGTGGAGATATTCGTCAGAGTACAAATTTTCAGTTATAAGATGAATAAGGTCTTGGGATCTAATGTACATCACAGTGACTATGATTAATACAGTTAATAATACTGTATCTTATACTTTAATTTTGATAAGACTGTAGATCTTAAGTGTTCTCACCACAAAAAAGTGAGGTGTTGGATGTGTTAATTAAACTTATTGAGGTAATCATTTCATAGTGTACATGTACATTAAATCATCATGTTGTATACCCTAAATACATGTAATTTTTGTTTGTCAGCTATACCTAGATAAGGTGGGGAAAATCATATGAAAACACAAAGGATGAAAAATAACTAAAACAACTTTGTAAAAGAATAGAGAACTAAAACTACCTCATTTCAACACTTATATAAAGCTACAGTAATCAAGACAGTGTGATATTGGCCTCAAGGTAGGCAATATCAATGGAACACAATATAGAGTCCAAAAATAGACCCACCCATATATCACATATATGGACAATTGATTTTCAACCAAGGTACAAGAGCAATTCAATGGGGAGAGAATAGTTTTTCCAAAATGGTATTAGAACAATTGGATATCTATATGCAAAAAAAAAAAAGCACCATATACAAAAATGAACTCAAAATGGATCATAGACTTAAATTTAAAACATAAAACTATAATTTTTTTGTAATAAAACATAGGAGAAAATCTTTGTGACTTTGGATTGGTCAATGTTTTCTTAAACATGACAACAAAAGCCCAATCCATAAAAGAAAAAACTGATAAATTTTATTTCATCAAAATTGATACTTACTCTTCAAAGTACACTGTTAAGAGAATCAAAAGGCAAGGGACAGACTGGTAGAAAATCTTTGCAAAGTATACCTAGAATATATAAAGAGCTCTCAAAACTCAATAATAAGAAAAAAACATTTTTTTAAATGTCCAAAAGGTTTGAAAAGACACTTCAACAATGAAGATATACAGACAACAAATAAGCAACTGAAAAGATGTTCAACATCATCTGTTATTAGAAAAATGTGTATGTAAACTACAATGAGATACTTCTACATACCTATTAGAATGGCTGAAATTAGGAACACTGACCATACCAAGTGGTGATGAGGATCTGGAGCACATAGAACTCTCTTACATTGCAGATGGGAATGTAATATGGTACAACCACTTGGGAAAACAGTCTAGGATTTCAAAATTTAAACATATACTATCTAGTCATTCTTTTCCTAGGTACTTACCCAAGAAAAATGAAAACATATGAAACGTGTGTCCATACACAGACCTGTAACCAAATGTTCATAGCAATTTTATTTGTAAAAGCCAGAAATTGGAAATAATCCAAATGTCCATCAATGGGCAAATGGATAAACAAATTGTGGGACATACATAAAATACTACTCAACAATGAGAAGGAACAAACTATTGATACTCACAATATGGATGAATTTTGAAGTAATAAAGCTTAGTTAAAGAGTCAAAAAAGAACACATGCTCTATGATTCTATTCACATAAATTTTAGAAACTAAAAATTAATCTATAACAATATCAAGCACATCAGTGGTTACCTGGGGACAATGGGAGTAGGTAAGGGTGGGTAGAGGAATAGATTTACAACCCTTTTGGGAAACTTTTGGGGGTGATGGATATGTTCATTATTTTTTTCATGGTAATGATTTCACAGGAGTATACATATATCAAAACTTATCAAATTATACTTGTTAAAAATGTGCATCAAGGGTAGCTCAATAAAGCTGCTAGAAATGAAAACAAAAGTTATAAAAGTACTAGGGCCAGAAACAGTTTAAAGAAACAGTGTACTTTTGCTTTTAGTTGTTATGTTAGGAATTTTTTTTAAGATATTATTTAAAAGAGTGAAGGAATCATGAAAGAATTTTCAGAGAATGGTATAAAAACAAGTACGTGTTTCAGAGCTAGGTGGGAGGGAACAAGGGGTTGGAGGAAATAAGGCCTAGGCTTCATGCATGAAACCTAACTTCCTCAGGTTCATCTGGAGGCAAGAGATGGCATAAGAAGTCAAAAGGAGTGGGTGCAATCTGATGGCTGTTCAGAAAGGGAGCAAGATAAACCAAGGAAACCCTGCCATCACCTCTCACAATCTGAGAGACCCCATGGTGGACAGTGACAGAGAAAAGACACTAGGAGCTTAGTAGATGATACAGGTCTTCTTAATCTTCAGAAAAACTCCAAGAGAAACAAAGCTTTACATATTTTCTGGGTGGTTGAGATCATTATCTCCAAATGATTTTGATTGCAATCCCCTCCAGGAAAGAAAAAAGTCTGAGCTGTTTCTTCTGCTTAGGGACACTTCCTAGTAGATTACAGACATGTACTCCTCTATGATATATTATGTTGATTTTCAAATGGGCTTTAAGTAGTAGAAATATATAAAGTAAAAGATAGAAACAAATATTTGTGATAGCAAAACATTGGAAGAGATTGGCCTAGCCAAAGGAGAATAACTAGTCAAATTTATATGCATTTGACAGACTATTAAGCAACTGTTTAAAATGATGTTTTCAAAGAATATTCCCCAACTTGTAAAAATGGTCATGATGTGGTGTTACATGAGAAAAATCAGTGCATAATGCTCAACAAGATTCCAGTTTTGTAAAAAGAAAAAAATATATATGTATCATAGAAAAAACTGGGAAGAAATGTATTGAGGGCTGTTTAAATTGCGGATGATTTCACATTTCTACTTTATCCTTTCAGTATTTTCCAAGTGCTCTACATGAATGCTTTCCACTTTATAATCATAAGAACACAATAATTTGTTAAGAAAACATTATAAATAGATAACTCTACCAGGCAGTAAAAAGTGGTGACACTGAGGAAGGACCTACAACTCTGGTGAGAGGTTAGGAAGCTTAGAAAAAAATTTATAATAAAAAAATCAGAACTTGAAGTGTCATGTAAAGGGTTCTGGGTTCTCAGTAATGATGGACACCAGTGCCCTACCAGCATTCGGATCACTTGGTTCCTCTGCAAACACCCATCCAGCCCTGATCATACAATGGACTCTGGGTGAGACCTTGGGGATATAAAGATGCTTCAGATGCAGGCGGCCCTGCACCAGGAGGGTTTCTCAGTCAGTGTCCTGTGTTACCATGTTGCATTATCAGAAACACAAAGCAAAAATAATTTTTTTTCTTTACACAAGGCCGATTTTTGTTTTACTGTAAAACATAATGGTTGAGGGATATTCCGGCCACCACAAATCAGAAAAGTATGACAATTAGAGTTTCTGGAAGAACAAATAAAATGAAAATATCAGACAGGCTGAAAGGTTAGGGTCTTCAGTCTGAAGGTTGAGAAAGGAAGGGATTTGGATCCAGAGAACCAGGAACCTTGAGGGCTGTGGGACTTACCAAATTCCAAACCTCTGCGACTAGGAGATGTCCTATGAAATGTGATCCAGGTTTAGTTCCAGACATAAAAGGAAGCAATTTCTCTCACACTGAGTAATAAACGGATTGGAACTTACTGGAATTCATCACCCCCAAGAGGTGGTGCTGGCAGGAAATAGAAATGCCTTCCAAAAGCTTCGGACAAATTTATGAACGATAGAATTTTAAATGACCTCTTGATCACTTCGTCTTGCTCTTTCTCTCTCAAACAGACACTGTCCTTAGAGACTGAGCCAGTGTTTGCCCTAAAAGAGGCTGTCCAGATTTCTCCTAATAGCCAGGCAAGGTCAAGGCCTCCACTCTCTGCTCCCACAGCCCCGTGTGTTTAACTGACCATCGCCCTAACCACACTGCATTATTATAGTTCTCTGTTGATGGGTCTGTGGCCCCGTCAGGTTGTGACAGCAACAAGGGCAGCTCTGAGTAGGAGATCAATAAATGTGGGTTGAAAGAAAGTGTGTATGGACTCTACCCCTCTTTGCTAGAGGAAGCAGCCTGGAAGGAAAAGTGTACACTGCTTTTAATCAGGGCCAAATCTTGAGTTTTTTACACTGGCAGGAGTGTTGATTTATCTCTGGTCCTCACTCAACACTGCACCCCATGTATTCCCAGAGCAGAAAACCTGGCAGAATGGGAGGAAGCATGGGCTGCTTAGGATACCCTCTCATAAGGACACCACCAAGTGAAGGCCTGCAAGAACATCTCATGGAAGAAATGGCTCATAGAAACTCCTGGGGCACTGATGTCTGGAGAACTCTCATCCCCCACTTCTTATCACCCTCCAGAATTTCTCACCAGACAGCTCTGTTGTCCACCATTGTGGGCTTCTGAGCTCTGATTTGCAAGTCAATTCCCTGGGAATTTCACAATAAAATATATTCAGCTCAGTTATGTCAAGGACACAGTCTCCTGTATCTCCTCTAAAACCTTGATTAATAACATTAGTCTTCCTGTAAGTGTGCCAAGATTCTTCAGCTTGAGGATAGAGGGATTTTAATTTATTTTTCCATTAATGGTCAGGATCCATGCTAAACCTGTAAATATCATTTCTATAAGTGCAGTGCAGTACTAATTTTTAATGCAAATAAATAAACAGCATGAGCAATTCAGAGACAGTTTGCCCCAACGGAGCTTTTGCAAATCTCCTGCATTTGGCTTAGGAGAGAAGAGAGTGGAACACTTTATATTCTGGTAAGTTGCAGTGATCAGCTAGGGTCCAGTTTCTTCATTCTTAGGATTTCTCAAGGCTATATGGGAGAGAGGAAAGATAAATCAAAAGTACAGATCATAACAGTTGTTAAAGTTGGGAAAGGTCTTAGGGATTTTCTACTAAAACTCTCTCTTTTGTTTTATGGGTGAGGTATGTGGTCACAGAAAGAGTAAGGCCTGCCTGGGGACATATGGCCCATGTGCAGCTGTGCAAAGTCCAGAAATGGCAGCCTACTTTAGGTTCTCAGAAACATCAGGGAGTGGTCACGGTGGCAGAGACCCCGTTGCTGAGTTTGTGATTATCATCCAGCTTGCCAGTGACCTCAGCGTCATCACAGGGCACAGATTCCCCTGGTCTGTGCTCATTTGAAATATTCTACTCTATAGATCCCCTATATCTACTGAAACACATCAGATATTGACTCTACTTGTGGGTTTCCAAAATATAGTCACTAGAATTGCACAAAACTTATAGAGGTAAAATATGAGGTCTTGCGGGAATCCCAGGAGCCCAGAGCCCAGACTCTGACCAGGACTTAGAGATCCAGAGTGTGGTGAACCCAGGCCTGAAAGTGCTCTAGACAGGTGGATGCTCTGAGGAAAGAAGGAAAAGGCACAGAAGAGCTCAAGATGAAGGTGGCAATCATCATTATCAGTCTAGAAACCATGGGAACTGAAATGTCTGGGTGGTCCCCAATCAGCTGGGAGGAGAAACAAAGGTCACAATCCCTGAGCACAGTCTCCAAAAGTGGCATTTCTCAACAGTTTTCAACATAATAGGTTATGACAGTGATGGGAGGAAAACAGGTGTGCAATATCGGATTGACTCTCACTGGCCAGACTGTGAGAATTCTAAAGAAGATGGACTGCAGGTGATGGCTTCTCCATATGCTCTCCCTCCCACCACCCAACAGTGCCTCCTCTGCCCTCTTGGAACTGCCCTCTTCTGGAACTGGGGAAGGGGGAAGGGGAGGGGAGGATGGTTTGAGAAAACATGGTACAATGAGGATCTGAATCTCAAGAGATTCAAGTGGACAAAAGTCCTCCCCCTGCAGTCAGGCAACGATTCCCATCAAGGAAGACTCAAAGGATGCTGTGAGCAGGAACTGTGACCACAAGGCCCAGGGCCGTGGGACCCCGATGGGCTATTGGGAGAAGTCATGGGCCATGCAGGGTTCATCAGCTGGTGTTTGTGGATCTTTCTTGTGGTCATCTGTCTCTCTGATACCAACAGTTCCAAGGCATGACTGAGTGTTCACTGGCCTGGGATTGCAGGCTGCTGAGAGGTGATGGGAGGGATAGCAAGATGGGTCAACGGCTGCACAGAGTGGGTCCAGGCTGGAGCCTCTGCCTGTCCAACATCCTGGACTGAAGCAGGCCTTCCTCCATGGGGCTCAGCCATGTGATCCTCAGAGAAATAGTAACACCTTTCATAGAGGAGAACAAATCTGATTGTTTTAATTATCTATATAAATACAGTGCATCCAGATTACCAAAACACATTTTTTCATTGTATTTAATTTTGGGGTGATTTTATTGGTGGTGGTGTCCTTTTGGTTACAAACTGAGAGATAAACTGCCAGTCTTAAAGGCTCTGAGATCTCTTTGTTCTTGAGGGTTTGCAGGAAGCAGCAATACCTTGGGAGCAGGAGAAAAGAGTACAGCAGGACTAAGACAGCTATTATGTGACCCACTATTTCAGGCAGACATAGAAAGCTCATCTTTTTCAGAGAAGGAACTAAGAGAGGAAATGAAAAAGGACAAATTCACTGAGTCCAACTTTTGTCATATGGGGCATTGTCACACTTTCTGGGTTATACATTGGTTTCTACTTTTACTGATGCTTCTATAACTTGAATAAAAGAGAAAGAAAAAAATCCCACAAGCCCTGGGTTCTGGCTCTGGAAGGAGGGGCAGGAAGAGACAGACTAGATCATGATCACGTAACCAGGAAATATGTGATTTTTAAGCTCCTGTCAATGTTTTGAACTATGAAAGTACAGAGACCTAATATATGGCCCTGTGCTTTAGGATACTTCAGTGGGTGTTTGGATATAGGAACCTGGGTCTAGAGCTTGGTTTGGGTTGGAGAGCGGAGCTGAACTGCTCTGTTTAAGAAAGTGATCTGAAGATAAGGATGGATTGATTACAGGCACAGATTTAGCAGGAATACTGAGGCACTGAATCCCATGGGGCCATGCCATGTGGGGTCCTCCGTATTCCCCCAACTCTGCATTTCCTGAAGGCCACAATTCTTTTAATCCTGTCTCCCCCCATACACATACTCCCCAGACCCCACCCCCATGGAAATCCTGTTTTCCCCCAAGTGTCCTCCTTGATCTGGGCTGCAGCCAGGGTATCCAGGCTACTAATCCCCCACCCTAAACACCCACTACTCCCTACTCCTCTCCATACCCACCAGCTGCCCTGGCAAGCCTTCTGTCAATTCCTAGATACCTGGAATCAGAGCCAGGATCGG
>NW_006785406.1:2162992-2198967 GCF_000442215.2 Lipotes vexillifer | reverse complement strand
TCGGAAGATGAAGAAGACAGAGAAAATTCATAGACACCCAAGGCACCGAAGCCAGCAAGCATTCCTTTTTTTCCTGCACCAACTATGGGGCTGCACCTTCCTGCCCACGTGTCTCACCAGGCTGGCTCTCCATCATTCTTCTGATGCTTTATTGTGCTATTGTGCTGGAGGAGATAACCCTACTCCCCAAGCCTGAGACACTGCCTATTACCTGGCCCTAACTGATGAGGAAAAATGGAAAAAGGCCACTGGGCTAGTGCGATTACCCTCTCTCTTCTCATTTGAACTTGCAGCTGCCAGGTTCAGAAAATCAGCAACTTTTGAAAATGGTGAACCTTTGAGGTATATGTGGAAGACAAATTTAAAATTAATAAAATGTGATATATCACATTTTGGTAATTGGTAGTAATTGAGGTAACAAAAGTATACTAAGAACATTATTCCATTTTTATTAATAGTGGCTTAGTAGAGGGTTTTGGGGGTGGGGAAACTATTTTCCCAGCAGGCTTGTATTGCTGATCCTTACTTCAGGGTCTGCTAACAAGGATATGTCTTTCTATATGCATTCCTTAACCTGTTAGGATGTATCAGATAATACTACTTTCTTTCTCCAGATGCTAATCCCAATAAAGCTATTTCTCCTGGGGTGAGGGCAGAGGGAATAAGTGAATAGCTGTGAGTTTGCAGTGTAAGCCAGAAAATGGAAGACAGGGCTCAGGAGGAAAAAAGATGGCAGCAAGCCGAGGCCTGTGGGGGATTTTGTCTAATTTTAGAGTATATGTTTACACTCAGTTTTAAGTGGTTACCTATCAGCCCTACACATTACCCAGAGAAAATCCTTAATTAAAAGTCTCCTGTGCACGTAAAGTGTATTAGTGATAATTTGGGGTAGATTTAACTGGGGAGGTCTTCAACTTGAAGCAAAGATGTGTAGAAAATTAATGGTGGTCAAAGAAAGCAAGACAAAGAGCAGAATCCAGAATTCAGGAAAGTAAAATATTAAATCAAAATTTAAGTAGGAGAAATAACAGCTTCTAGATAAACTTTAATATAAAGAGGAGATACTAGTATAAACCACAATTAAATTTGAAAAAGAATTCTCTAAAATTCTAAAGAAAAGTAAAGTAAATGAACCTAAGTTGGTGGCATAACCACATACAGAGGAATTATTCTAAGATATTTTAAAACACATCGGTTGACTTTACATCCTAAGTAGGATAAGCCCTAAAGATAAAAGAACTGCAAAAATATTGTAAACTATGTGTATCCAGTTATCATATTGTTATTTGCATTGTTGGTTTTATTATTATTAGATGGGTTTTTGTGTATTATGGGAATAAATGAATATTTTTTGAATAAATAGATGAATGCTTATGTTGACATTTTTGAGAACTGGGATTTTCAGTATAGGAGAAGGTTACAGGTATAAAAACAATGAGGTTAAATAAAAACCCCATAATCCTGAATTTGAATTGTAAGTACCAGAATGCAGTCATGATGAATTTTATCTTTTGAAAATGTAAATATTTCCTGGCTCAATCTGCTGAAAAGTATAGAAACAATGACCAATCCAGTAGCAGTGAGCACCCCTAGTATCCAGACTATGGTTTCTAAATGTTTCTCCAAAAAGGACTCTCCTTGAAGAAATGGCTTGGCTCCAGATCAATAAAGTGAACTTAAAACAGCTTATTATACTATAAAGCAAAGAGGCAATTAAGAACTATTAGGATTTTGTCAAAAGGACTCAGGATCCAAATTGAAAAATTTCCCACTATCCAAAATTGGGATAATTTGGCCATTGATAAGGATAAATTTTGATAGCTTGATATCACATAAATATGTTTGAATCCATAAGCTTAAATGATGCTAAAAAATAACAACAGCAAAAAAGAAACTCAGTAGTAACTTTTGGAAAATTAGGAAACCAGTTCATTATTCTGAAGACTGGTAAATTCAAAGAAAGCATCAAGCAATTAACTTTCTTTTCCTACAAAAAGATATACCTCAGAGTAAAACAGTTGATGTAGAGGGGAAAGTTTTTCTTTATAGAAGTATTCCAGATACCAAGTGAAGAAGAAATGAGGAAATTAGGAAAACAATATTTGGTAACAAATAAATTGATGTATCTAAACAATTATTATCAATGTTGTTTACATTACAAAGAGAGATACCTGGACTTCATGGATCTCCTGATGAAAGTACAGAACTCCTTCAATGAAACAGTCTTGCTAAAAAAAAAAAATCAAAATTGAATCAAGCCTAGATCTAACAAGCAATTTAGAGGAACAGAGGAACTCATTAAATCACGCCATGTGATCCAATTCATAAAATCCAGACAGTGGAAAACCCTTTAAAACAGGCAATTCAGTTTCCTTAACAACTAAATTAAAAGAAAAAGAGAGCAAAATGAGATGGAAAGGAACATTTAGGTTAAAAGAGACTTATGATAGACATAACAATTGCAGTGTATGGACCTTATTTGTATCTGGGTTGAACCAAACTATAAAAAATAAAAAGAGTGTGACAGTCAAGGAAATGTGAACACTGATTGGATATTTAATGATATTAAGGGATTTTTTTTGTAATAATGAATGGTATTGTAGTTATGGTTAGGAATTCTAAAAAAGAATACCTAACTTTTAGAGATACATACATATTTACGTATAAGTTGACATGATGGCTGAAATTTGCTTCAAAACATGGGGGTGGTGGAGAGGGCAAGGTCAGCGAGTAGGAATATAGAGGAAACAAGATTGGCCTTGAGCTTACTAATATTGAAGCTGGGTGATGAATACCTAGGGCTTCATTATACTATTCTCTCTTCTTTTGTATGTTCAAAATTTTTCCCATAATAAAATTTTTTTAATAAAAAGAAAGAGCAGGGGCTTCCCTGGTGGCTCAGTGGTTGAGAGTCCGCCTGCTGATGCAGGGGACGCGGGTTCGTGCCCCGGTCTGGGGAGACCCCACATGCCGCGGAGCGGCTGGGCCCGTGAGCCATGGCCGCTGAGCCTGCGCGTCCAGAGCCTGTGCTCTGCAACGGGAGAGGCCACAACAGTGAGAGTCCCCGTACCACATAAAACAAAAAAGAAAGAGCAAAGAGAAGAAGATGCTGGTTCCATTGGACATAAGAGAAATACTTGAATCATTTAAAAAGTCATCAATGGGATCACCCCAAAAACCTGTAGAACTTGAGACTGAAGCAGCTAAAGGGAGAATCTCTTCATTTTTATCATCATTCCACTTGGGTTCTATTATGAATACAATCTCAGATCTCTTCTCCTCTCATAAGTACATTTATTTTCCCTTGTAGTATGCTTAATGTACAGAGTGGTACTCTCAGGCCTCCACAGCTGACCAAAGAATCTGAAACCAGTGCCTTCAGGAGGAGTTGAATTCTGTACCTTATAAAGAGTTGGTCACTAAGTAGCAAAATGAGTGAGTCATTAATGGCCTAGGGGTCATTAATTAGAACTCCAGGAAGTTCTAATTAAGTCTTGCTTGTTTGGCCACTGGAGCATTTAATTTTTGTTTCAATGCGTTTGGTCAAAGTGTGTACCATGATTCTCTATAAACCTATGCTCAGCTCTGTCACACACTGACACTACCTGTCTGGCCCTGGGAGCCTGGGAAGCCCTGATCCATACTCTAAATTCTAAGGGAATTCTGGCTCAAAGATTTAGAGATTTGCATTATTCTGTAGCATTTGAAAACACCTTCACCACAAAGCCCTTTGGACGCTGTTAGTTTGCAATTCAGTCAAATTCAGTACCCACATTTTCACCCATTCTGCCTCTACCTTTAAATCTTGAATCCCAAAGATTTCTAGTAATATGAATTGATTGGCAAAAATTTCTTCCTGTAGCTCAGAAAAATCTTTTACTTTGCTTTCTCCTGTTTTCTGAGCAAAAACACATTTGGATGCTTAAAAATCATTGATTTGATTTGATCTGGTGAGAAAAGTCAAGCCAAAGTAGCCTATCTCATTTAGATAAAGTAATTGCAGTAGAACAAATAACTTTGTGTTAGTCTTCCTTGATTAACTTTAAAATGAAACTGGAATTAGTTCAGGGACATCACAATAGGATCATTCTATAGGGAATCCCTGCCTCTGAGGAGAAAATGATTGACATGCTTTCAAATCGCCTTGGAGGACTACAATTTGGAACAGTAAAGCAATCTGGGGATAGTGGAATGAGCTAGGCCTAGAATGAGCTTCCAAGAGTTTGAAGATTGACTCTGCCAGTTTCTTGCCTTGGGCATGTCATTTCCCTTCTCTGAACCTCAGTTTCTCAGATTGCTCTATGAGGTGGGAATAATTTTTTTTCTACTTTATAGCACTATTGGAGGATTAAATAAGGTCAGGTGTGTGAGAGAGTGCCTGGCAAATAGCAGATGGTCAACTATTGCTTCCGCTTTGTTATACGAAAGCCAGCCAAGACCATATCTGAGCCAAAAAAGGAACCTGGTTTGTGCTTTCAGAATTCACAGATATATGTTAGAGAAAACTGAGTAGATATTACCCAACAAGATACAGCATAGAGAGAGGAGAGAATGACTCTGAAAAGATACTGTCTTGCTGACTCAGAGGAAAGGGTTATTCGCCACTTAGCAGATGAAGGCAATGCTGAATTGGAGACTGCTATAGACAATATTGTGACCCTCACCCAAAATGGATATATTGAAACCTTAATGTCCAATGTGATGGTATTTGGGCAGGGAGGGGGGTCCTTTGGGAGGTAATTAGGTCATGAGAGTGAAGCCCTCATGCTGGGATTGGTGCCCTTACAAGAAGAGACAGGGAGAGAGAATATCTCTCCCTATGAAAATGCAGCCAGAAGATGTCCATCTACAAACAAAGAAGAGGGTCCTCACCAGGAATTGAATCAACCAGGACCTTGATCTTGTACTTCCCAGCCTCCAGAATTGTGAGAAATAAATGTCTGTTTGTTAAGCCACCCATCTATTGTATTTTGCTATAGCAGCCCAAGTGAACTAAGATAGAGACTGAACACATTTCTTGCAAGTTTCTGAGCTTCTCAAGAGTTCTTGCTCCTAAACTGGATGACTTATAGAAAATTGCAGGCTGAGTCCATAATGCATATGCTTACCTGGAACGTTTGCCCTAACCAATGTATTGGAACTGATAAGATTGTTTCATCTATAGATTTATATGAAGGTCTTTGGCAAATAGCCATGGGGGAGATATCTAGACAGCAATATTTATAACACCAATTGGAATGTTAGATTTTAATGAGTTCAGTTTGGACCAAGGAGTATGTTTATGACTTTAAAAAGGTTGATCAATGGAATACACAAAGGGCTAAGAATTTTCACCATGGCCTGTGTTCATAAAATTGCTCTATTTGTTAATAGTGTAAAGGTATGCCTGGGTCATCTCAAATTATAACTCAGAGCAGAGTCCAAGTTAATCTTGTGAGAAACTTGGTCAATACCAAGCTGCTTCCCAGGACCCAAAGGTGGTAAAAGGACAGGAGGAAAGAGTCTTACCTTGCTATTTTCTGGCGGTTTACTTCTGAATTCTGTTTAGATTATTGTTTCTGAATTCTGTTTCTTACAATTACAAAGGAACTTTAACAAACTATAGCATGTTCCAAGGAAAGCAAAATGTCTAGAAACCATCATAGATAAGGTCTTCTTGAAAGAATGAAAAGTAAAAATTTATTGAGAGGCAAAACCTATCCTTATATGATCCACAGGCTGCCAAAGAATTAGGATTCTTTTGTGTGGTCCCAGAGGAGTTAGGATGAATGGGTTAAGGTTATACATGCGAACACCTCAAATCACAACAACAACGAAAATATATTCTTTAATGCTTAGATATGATCCAAAATATAGTATGGACTACCTGGAGAGATGGTAACTTCTCTGACACTAAAGGTGTGCAGGCAGCATCCAGACAACCACTTTTCAGCAGTGAAACAAAGAAGATTTATGTATTGGCTGGAGGGTTGCTTGGATGACCTCTAAGGTCACCCAGTTCTGATATTCTGTGCTTCCCTGGAAATTGCAGCTCAAGAGTGGTAGTGTGCCATAGCAGTCAAGAGCATGGTTTGGGAGAGATGTACACCTAGATTCCAACCGTGACTCTGTAAACTTGGTCAAAATTTCTAACACCTCTAAGGCTTGGTTTCCATTTACAAAATAAGGATATTCTACAGCTTTGTAAAAATCCAGTCAAATCATCTTGAGCTCAGCATATTAATAACATCCCCAGGAAAGATAAAAACAGGTCTTTCTTACCAATTCAACAATTCTGCCCCTTTCATAGATGTATGCAGTGATGGATTAGATGCTGTCTTATCTCGTTTTGATTTGTTTTTATAAGAGCATAAGAACTTAAAGCAGCTGCAAACCCAAACCCTTTCAGTAGAAAGTAATCCCCAGGAGGAAATATTGGCAGTTGTATGGGTGTCAGGAAAAACCTGTCTGTATATTTTGGGTCAGGAGCTTGCTTTGTGGGCAGATCATCGACAGAATTCCCAATGCCCCGCCACACAGGGCATGGGAATGTCAAACTTCCCGTTGGACACTCAGACTGTGGGGGATGAAAACAGCTGGCAGAAGGGCTTTCTTGGCTAGAGTAAGGGAACAAACTGTTCTGCAGCAGTTCTCAGACTCAGCCAAGGAAATAGTGTACTCTGACCTTTGCCTAAGATGGCAGAAGAAGAGAGAGGTTGCAAGGGGCGTGTAGAGAGGGCTCCACGGACTGTGTGTGTGTGGTGGTGGTGGTGTTGTGGCAGGGGGGATGTAAAAAGGAAACATTCCACAGTTAAGCAAGGAGAGACAGAGGAGAGGTAGATTTCCAGCTACACTGCCAGGCTGGCCTGAGTCGTTCAGTTTCAGCTTTCACCTTTGTGCAAGAACGGGAAACCTACAGTCTATTCTTCATATCAAATCCTTGCTGGTGAATAAAGCAATCTCACAGCTCCTAATTGACAGAAAACAGCCCAACAAGACTTGTAAATAAACGGATGTCCACTCCAACCTACTGACACATCTTTGAGCTTTGATTTTACTTCTCAGGAGCCCAGTTTCATTATAACCAAGTGCTCAATTCTGCAGAAATGCCATGAAGGGAAACAATGAAATTAGATGCCTTTGTTTGGACTTCGGTAGCATCACAAACCACAGAAACTTTCCATGATATCACCTCCCCTTAATGTGAATATTTACTGCCTACGTCCCTTGAGTAATATCTTCTTTCTTTCACACTCTGTTCAATTTCAAGTTTCAATTTCCATAATTTTATTGACATGACAACATACACAAATGCTGCTGGAGCTAATCCAGCAGTGCTCCATGTCTGGGGACCATTTTATATCACCTCTGTCTTTCCTATTATCCTCCATCTCTCATTTGGTGATAGGTTGTCACAGAATAGGGAGGTTATCTGGCTGTCCTTATTTTCCCTGAAAGTTATGGAGAATTTTCCCTTCCATCTTAGAAGGCAGTCTGTTGCACTTTCAGACAGTCTGATAAAAAGTGAGCTATATTTTTTCTTCATATTTCACACACAGGAGGCTCTCCTTCCATCTCCCCAACCTCTCTGATTACAAAGTCTGAAATGTATAAGTTTCAAATCATCTCTGATTGTTTGCATTTTTTGTTGATTTTAGTTTTCTGCTTTACATTTCCATTTTTGTGTTGGAATTGTAGCTCTTAAACTTGCTAAAACTTGGAGCATGTATTAGTTTCTTGGGCTGCCATAATAAATAACCACAAACTTGGATGGCTTAAAGCAATAGACATTTGTTTGTCTCCAGTTCTGGACTCCAGGAGTCCAGAATCAAGGCTCTCTCCAGAGTTTTAAAGGAGGATCCTGCCTACCTCTTCCTAGATTCTGGTGGTTGTAATCCTTGGCATATAGATGCATCACTCCAATCTTTGCCTCCACAGTCACATGATGCTCTCCCTGTGTCAATGTCTGTGTCCAGATTCCCTCTTCTTATAAAGACACAGTCATTGGATTAGGGCCAACCCTAATGAGTATGACTTCATATTAACCTGCTTATATCTACAAAGACCCATTTCCAAATAAGGTCATATTCACAGGTACTGGGGCTAGGACTTGGACATGTCTTGTAAGGGGACACAATTCAACCCATAATAGGGCATCTGGTGGAAATAAGACAATCAGTTAGTGTGACTCGTGAGTACCCTGTTCTAGGACAATAAAGCAACACAATAACACTCTGTGGCTTATAGCCTGAATTTTAGAACATTCTTATATGCTTAAATTTGAAAGTGACCCCCCCACCCTTCAACCCCCTCAAAAAAAGTCCTCAAGCTTTCCTATGTGTACAGTCTGCTGGAGTCCAAATACCCAGAGGCTGAGACAACATTGACGCAGATGTAATGAAGTACTGATAGGTATGGAACTCACCTCATACCACCTCCTGTTGCACACAAATGCGGGCACCTGGGAGATACAAAATACCAGAAGTCAAAAGAGTAATATGGCACACACACTGGTGCACGGGTGCATGCTCTACACATTCTTTCCATTAGGAAGACTGGTTTTGAGAAATTTTCGTTACGTAGAATAATCGGTCATCCTCATGTCAATAGTTCTGAAGGCTCAAAAAGAGCTTTGCTTCTTCACCATGAAAGTCAAGGGAAAATGCAGCTATGAAGCATTGCTGTAGATGCTGAGGTGCACCGAGAATGCCTCACTCTGGCGTAGCTGGCATGACCACACTGGCCATCCTCTGGCAACCTCAGGCTCAGCAGCAGAAGCTCCCCTGGCCCAGATCCAGCCCTCACCTCCCATGTCCAGCTGGACTCCAAGTCTCCCTTCTCACCTCTCACCTCTCTCCTCTTCTCTCCAGTTCTTCCATTTCTGTACTGCTTGGGTCTTTGTTCTCCTCTTTGTTTCTCATCTGGATGGTTGGAATAGTCTCTCAGTTGGTGACTCTGCCATGAAGCCTGTCCTTTCCAAGGCTGCTTCCACACAGCTATAAGAGGGTCTTTTTAAATCCCCAACTTCTCAATGCTCAGAACCTGCCATGGCTCCTGACCCTCAAAAGCAGAGGTTCTAACCTCTGTGTGTATCAGGATCACTTGGAAAACTTGTTAATATCAAGAATGTCAGCCTGGCCCCTGTGTTCCTCATTCGTTTGCTAGGATGGGACCTGAGAACCTACATTTCTAACCAGTTCTCCTGTGATGATGATGCGGCTGGCCCTGGAGTCATACATAGACAAGCACGGGCCTAGAGGATAGAGCCTGCACTTCTAGAATGCTGGACAATCTGTGGTCCGGCCCTGCCTACTTCTCCAGTTTTGTTTCCTTTCACTTTTCCCACTGATTAAACTCCAGCAGAACCATCATCTACTTGTATTTTCCAGCAGATATAATGCTGTTTCCTGTGGCTGTTATATCCCATTCTTCTTGCTAGCAATTTGCTTTCCCACCTTATCTGCCTTCAAAACCTTGTTTCAGTATCACTGCCTCAGTGATGTCGTCAGTGAGGTCTTCATTTGTCTTCTTATCAGGTGCCTTATATACAGGTCTATTATCTTTCTGCTTTTATATATCCCTCAATCCCTACCTAGCTGGACTATGAGATCCTTGAAGGCTAGATTCATGCCCTTGGCCTCGCTGCCCCCAATAGCCAAGAGATGCCCAACCAATGCTTGTATTTCTGTACTTAACCAAGAGAACTGGTCAAAGACATCTTCACGGTCCATTATCTGCACTGCTCTTTTGTGTGGCATGTAAATCCTTCATCCCATCTGTACATAGGAGACCTCTGAAAACTCCACTTATGATCATCCCAACTTAGAGGATGAGGAAATATGCAGCAGGGTCTCTCTGTGTGGAGGACTTGTCCTTCATAAAACTTTTACCGATGGGGAAGAAAAGGAAATCTAAAAGTATATTAAACGCACTTTAGCTATAAGCAGACCTAAACCAAGAAAACAGGCTTCTGCCACGGAACGAAAAGTATGAAGATGGTGGAAAACAACACAGGTTGGTTTAACATCAACTGTGCTGAGAGAGCGGCCCCAAGGAGGGGCTTTTTCGATCACAGAGGCCTATTGTGGCCTGTATACATCTCCAAGAAAACCAGCCAGGCTCATCACCACAGAAGGAATATGCAAACAAGGATGCTGAGGACAGTAGACCTCCCCCCAAAGTGATGACAGGAAAGCAGAGCGGGCCTAAGAGGGAGACCCTGGAGGGGAGATGTTTGATTTTGTCTTGCGTGAGTGGGAGCTGCTGGGGTTCTGCAGATCTGCCACTTCCCCGACTGATCCCAGCGAGCTCAGTGTAGGTAACAGTCATGGGCCTAGCCATACTGCTTTGGCTTTCTGTCAACCAGGCCTCATGGCTGCATGCAAGAAGCCATGGGCTGGCAGAAGAGAGAGTTCCCTCTCCTAATTCAGGGGCTGTGGGCGTGCATGGACCTGCGCCCTCCAAGGAAGCCTGTTGCTTGAATATGTCTCCTTGCCCTAATCTCTGTGACCTTCCCAGAGGGAAAGAAGAGCAGAATATGGGCAGTTATGATTTCCTACACTTAGAAAAAAGAAAATCTGAAGTCATACCTAAGTGAGCTTGAGAAAAAGATCACTTTGCACTGGTCAGCCCAACGTTGTCAAAGAGAGACTTCAATTTCTAACACTTCGGAACACTGTTTCTCCAAGTAAGATAAAGCACGTGACTCAATAATTATTTTAGACCCTCTCTGACTAGGTATAAGGAAGAAACAAGCTAGTAGAAATTTTGTGTCCCTTTTTATTGTAACATGTGGGCCACGAAATGGAGGGAGCTCTAAGTGTAAGGAAGCCAAAACTTATCAGGACTGGGGCTGGTGTGGCAAAGGCTTCCCAGGTTCAAAGATCGTGATGGTGTATTGGTTCCCAGACCCCAGAGCTAACAGTCCCCCCAAACCTGGGTATCCTTCTTTTCCCAGCACACAGCTAACCTGGCCAGTGGCCCCAGTCATTGTGGGGAAGGGTCTGTGAAATACTGACCATACATTTATACAATCACATCACAAGGTCCTTCCTGAGGGGATGTTGCCATCTATTGAAAGAGTAGACTCTGAGACCAAGCAAAACCAGATGAGGGGCTGTGCTTTCCACTGTGGCAGCTGAGATGAGCCTTTTGTGTTATTTTACAAGCCAAGCAACACTCTCATCAGTCATCTATCTATCACCACATACCCTCCCATTGCCTGGATCTCTTTAGCCATTTCCACAAATCCCTGGAGATCAATGCACCTCAATTGCCACTTCAGCCTCACTGCCTATTATAGTCATGACACCACCTTGCCTCTGACCCTAAGTGCTACCACCTGACGGCTGTCATTCTAGAATCCCATCATCTTGTTGATATTAGGGAGCCCAGGTTCAGAGCAGCATCTCTCATGGTTAACCCCATCCTCCAGAGGGTGACCATCACCACGTTTCTTAAAGGTGCCAGTGTCCCCATCATCTGTGTCTTCATTATTGCTTTAATGAAGGGGTGCCCATAGGATCCTCAGAGGGACCATACTCAAAGTGGCCCTCATGTCTTACATAACAAATCCATTCTAACATTTCCATCTCTCTGAGCCCCCTGACCCCTTCCTTAAATACTACACCAAAGAAATTCTGGCTTCTCCACCTCATTGTTGTAAGCCAGTGGTTCTCAAACCACAGAGTCACTTGGAAGACTTATTATAAACACAGATTGCTAGAGCCCACCCCACAGTTTTTGATTCAGTAGAGTTTTCATTTCCCAGGTGATGCTGATTCTTTTGTTCTGCGGACCACACTTTGAAAAGAAAAACACTGTGGACTGTAACCCATTGTCAGGCACAAGCTTCAAATAGCCATCCCAGGAAATTGTTAGGACCAACTTCAAACACAAATGTCCCTGCCAGACCATTGAAACCTAATTCATGGGCAGGTGCCTCAACAATAAATTCTCTCCTTTCTAGCCTTATATTCTTCTCTGGTTAAACACTCACAAGATCTACACACACATGTGTTCTGGTCTCTGCTGTTATATATTAAATAGGTCCTTTGATTCTTTCATATTTTAAGCTATTTTCTCCCATAGCAGGGCTGTACTTCTCTACTCAGGTTGTGTTGAAATCCAGATTTTGTTATTGGCCTGGGTGAATGAGCAGAAGTGAGGGACAGGCTTGTGGAAAATAAGCAGAACCTCATGAGGCACCTCCCTTAGGGGAGGTCATTGCAGTCTCCAAGCAAGAGGACACTGCTCTCCTCTGACAAACGGATGCGGATCCTCTGCCAGTCTGGAGAGTTCAAAAGCAGCAGAGGATTCAAGGTCCTCTGGCTCATCTACCCAAATTACTCTAGCTTGAGTCTCAGGGTTTCACTATTTTCCTATTCAAGACATGACCACAGTATGGGACACTTGTCCTGCTGTGCATCTGTCTCTTTGCAGCTCTGATACCCTTTCAACTAGATGCTGGGACTGATCTTCAGCACCGCCTGCCCTGTGGCTGCAGAGATGAGCATCTTCTTGAAAGCTGCCTTAGAAAGGTCTAGTTTCCACAACATAATTTGTGAGTTGGCAGTTCTGAGCTTGTCATTTTTGTAAGGTTTTAGTGACGTTTGTAAAGAGCCAGCCCTATAATTAACATTGTTCCCATAGTATTCAAGAGCTGCAGTCACCACGTATCTCAGCACCTCATATTCTACCTGTGCTTCATCCCAAGTAAACCTGGGTGAAAATGTTAATCATTAGAATGCCACTGTCCCCCAGAAGTTATTAGTACCCCACTCATCGTTGGTGCAGGGGTTCTTATTCCCATCCAACTGATGAATGACACAGCTCCAAACTCCATTCAGGGGTCTGACTTCTGAGACCACTGCTCTTACCAAGTCTTAAAGCAGAAAACAGAGCCTGAGGAAAGAGGTTTATGTGTTTTACTTAAAGGGAATTTGATCCAAGGAGGTAGGAGTGACGGTCAAAGGAAGTAAAATGGGGAAGGAGGATGGGTGAGTACAGGAGCATCATACCTGCCAGCACTGAGTCTGACTGCTTGATCCTGCAGCACCATCCCTGAGAAGTCAAGTAAGGACCATCCATCAGGAGGTGAAAGGAGGCAGAACTGATCTACTGGATCCCTCCTTCTATTAGAAAAGTTTCATCCCATGAGGGAAACCCACACTTCCAAGTAACACATGCTACTCGAGTGGGATTTTGCTGCAGCACCCATAGTTAAACCCTGGGACATGAGACCAGAGGTGCCAGAGTCAGGCACGAGGCAGGGCACTGACAGGTTATGTCTCTAAAATCCAATGGAGTGCATGCACATTCAGTCACTAAAGTGACAGTTAGAACAAGAGACAAAGAGGCCAGAGGGGGTATAGAAAAGATATTCAATACACATAGTATACAAAACTAAATCCCTGCCCTTGAGAGCTTACTTTATACTGGCCTGGGAGAGGTGGGAAGACTGACATTTTACAACTAAATTAATATACTCGTAATATGTAACGTGGTGGAAAGTACTGTGTCTATTAAAGAGAGTTCATCAGCAAATGCTCATCATTTATTGTAGAGATTTTTGAAAATACAATCCTTTCAAAAAGCAGGTTTAAGGAATATTAACTATGATGTTGGCATCTGATGCCACTAAAAGGGCTACAGAATTCAGAACCCTGGGTCACTTGTGAACTGTTTGATCTTAGACAAGTCCCTTAACTTCCCTATCAGTTTTCTCATCTTTAACATAGGTGGGCAAACTTTCTAATGTGTTTTTTTTTACAACTTTATTGAGATATAACTAACATACAATAAACTTCAAATATTTGTGTACAGTTTGATAAGTTCTGATGAATGTATACAAGAAGCTATCACCCAAATCAAGATAATGAACATATACATTACTTCCAAAATTTCCTCTCCCCCTTTCTTTCCCACACTTACCTGGCTTCCTCATCCCCAGGTAACTGGTGATCTGCCTTCTGTTACTATAGAGTATTTGCACTGTCCAGAATTGTATATGAATGGAATCATATAGTATGTACTAGTATGTGTGCGTGTGTGTGTTTGTTTGTGTGTGTGTGTGTGTGATTTCTGTCACTCAGTGTAATCATTTCGAGATTCATCATATTGCAGTGTGTATCAATAGTGTCATGCTCCAAAGAGCCTCTGTGTTTCATTTTAGATCATTTCTAGTGTTCAAGTTCACTGATCTTTTCTTCTGCAAAGTCCACTCTGCCTTTAATCCCATCAGTGTATCTTTCCATCTCACACACTACAGTTTTTGTCTTTAGTTCAATTTCAAGCTTTTAAATATTTTCTGTCTCTACTTAACTTTTTGTCCTTGCCTGTGTTAGTTCTGAACTGGTTACAGTTAATAAAGTTTTCTCCTCATTAGTGTTTGTATTTTTATTTGATGCCAGACAGTGATTTTACCTTGTTGGGTGCTGGATGTTTTTGTGTTCCTGTAAATATTCTTGAGATTTGCTTTAGATACAATTAAGTTACTAAGAAATTGTTTGATCCTTTCATTTTAAAGTTCCCATCTTAGATAATGCCCAACGATGTCATCCAACCAAGCTTACCACACAGCGTTAAACAATATGCAGCAGATAATAAGAACACAATGCCTGCAAAATAAAAGGCCCCAAACTGGCCCATAAAATTTAACGTTGTTTTCCTTCTCTTTCTTCCAAGTCCATCCCTGGTTGATGCAGAAAAAACCAAATTGTCGAGAAATCAATTTCTTATTCCCAGTGGTCATAGGTCCAATTCTAAACTCTATGCAAACATCTTCCTTCCACTGCTTGCTTTCCTTTCAGCTCACCCCAGCCAGCTAGTGGGGCGGTGTCACACTCAAGGCAGAAGCATCTCTGGGTCCTTGTTCATCGGCTGTGACCTGTTCCACCTTCCCCTGGAAGTGAGGATACTTCCTTCCCCGCCTTCCCACTCAGCCTCTCGACTGTTCCATTTCCTCAAAAATCCAGGAGATGAACAGGATATTTAAGAATACCACTTTGCCAGTCCCACCCCACCAAACTGTAATAACATAAGCAAATACTCATATTAAATATGGTTGCTGCCACAGCTCACAACTTAATCCCCCAAACTGCTATGCAATAGCATTTCCCAAGGAATCCTAATAATGTCTCTGGGATATAATGCATCTGCCGCAACCTAGAATTACACACTGCTACCACACGCAGGGTCACAACACAGGGCTAAACCTCCGCTCATCGAAGTCATGGAGGTGGGCCAGCGACTCTTTGAACAAAGGCAGTGGAAAGCATCCTGGTGGACCATTGCCAGAGTTAACTGCACCCTGGCGCTCTGGCCATGTTGTGGGTGGTGGTGTTTCCAGAAGCATCTTCCCCTGGGCCCTCTAGCAAGTCCCAGTTGTCTTCTGAAGCTTGCTGAGGTACATGGGCACAAAAGATTCTGGACATAATTCCTAGGGGCTTTGAGTCTTTGTCTCTTGCTATGTCCCTTCTGCTAATGAATCTACTCCCTGCATTGTGCATCGCCAGGCAATGCAAGCGGTGGGGCCTCTGCAGCCCAAGCACTATTGGCATGTCTAACTGGTCTGCAGTTTATGTAGCTACTGGCTCCCCTGTTTATCAGAGGCCACCGCTAGTAGCTATCACCCTGTGTGTCACAGACTGCATCTGTACTGCAGGCCAGGCTCTGAGCACCTGAAGCCACCATGAAATATGCACTTTGATTGAGTTGAGATGCTGCTAAAATACTTTATTGCAGGATCCACTACAGAGGCCTGCAGCTGGCAGGAGAGGCACGGCTGCTCCTTTGCTGAGCTGAGGCAACAGTGCCTTGGTGTCAATGGTGGCCATGCCCTCAGCAGGCTGGCCTTCCTGTGTGAAATGCAGATCTCTGGGCAATGAGAGCTGACGATAGTGAGCTCAGTGGTCACTAGCTCACCAATAGTGAGTTCAGTGGTCATTCAGTCACTTCAACTGATCCCGGATTTAGGGGAAGTAGGGCAGAGAGAGGCGTCCTAGGCCACGTGTTGTGCAGTGACAACCACTCCAGTCATTACCATGGAAAGTGAGACAGGCTAGCGCTTTAACATATGGGTTTTCAAAACCATGGACCTGTGTTTAAATATCTGTACCACCATTTCCTATCTGTGGGACTTACAAACCTCCCTGTTAAACCCTCTAAGATTGTTCCTTCATCTAGAAAATTGGGATCATGATAGAACCTGGTATTCAAACTGAGAACGTATGTGACGATGCATTTAAAGGCCTTGTCATGGGCCTTGCCGGCGGTTTGTACACTCTGGAAATAGGAACAGGTAAGTAGGATGAATAACGCAGATTTGTACAGAGCTGGGCTCTGACTCCAGCCATACTCTCTCTGCCAAAGCCCCCATCACACAGCTTCTCTGACTCTTAATGTCCTCATCTGCACAAACAAGAGAGGAATCATTGTTTCACAGAGTTGTTGGAGGATTCAATGAGATAATGTTTAGAAAGTATTTGGCATTAGGTTGACACTCATTGAACGGAGTGTAAAAAAACTCCACCCGGCTGCGCCTGTGCGTTAGGGCCCTCTTTTACAAGGAATCCTTGGTAGTGGCTTTGGGGAGCTTCCATATCCACCTCTGACCAGCTTCTCCTCTAGGGTGAGGCTCCTTCCCTCAATCTTCCCTTCCTTTTCCCTCCCCCTCCTTTAAAGAAAAAGTTTCGCTTCAAATACTGTTGTATATAGATTACTTATAGATGCATTTTGTTGTAATAGTAAAAAACCTACATGGGATGGGAGCAGAGGAATGGGATTAGAGAGGGGGTTTAACTGTGTCTATGTTTTATTTCTTTTAAAATGACAAAAAGCATATATGCCAAATATTATGATTTGATAAAGCTCAACGCTCCCTATATTGTCTTCTTATTTTTTTCTGTATGGTTGAAATATTTCATTCATTTTAAAGATCAGGTATGTGGGTTGGGGAAAAAATCAGATTTTAATGAAAAATAGATAAAATAAAATGTAAAAATAAAAATATTTTTTAAGTTTCTCTTTTCCGTTAACTTTTCAGTTTAGAATAGCTTTAGATTTACAGCAAAGTTGCACAGATAGCACGGAGAGTCCTCATCTACCCCACACTGTCTCCGCTATTAACATCCTACCTTAATACGACCCACTGGTCACAGCTAATGAGCCAACATTGATACGTTTATATGAACTAAAGCCCATTCTTTACTCAGATACCTCAAGTTTTCCTTAATGTCACTTCTCTGTCCCTGGACATCATCAAGGATACAACATTATGTTTAGTCATCCGGTCCCCTTAGGCTCCTCTAGAAAGCGACAGCTTCTCACTTCTGATGAGTCTAACATCAAAACTTAAGGTATTTTGTGGACTGTCCTTCAATTTAGGTTTGTCTGATATTTTTCTCACGATTGACTTGGGTTCTGGTGTTTGGGGGAGGAAGGTCTTTTCAGAGGTACAGGGCCATTCTTGGCACTTCAGGTCAAGAGTCCAAGCTATCAGCTGTCACTGCTGATACTGACCTTGATCACCTGGCTGCGGCAGTGTGGTCAGGGGTCTCCACTGTAAGCTGACTCTCTCTCTCCCTTTCCATCTTATGCTCTTAGGAAGAAAGTGACTGTGCACAGCCCGCTCCTAAGGAGTGGGGGCTTAGTTTTCACCTCCTTGAGAGAGGAGTATCCACACGAATTATTTGGAATTCTTCTGCATAGAAGCTTTATCTGTTCTTGATCATTTATTTATTTATTCAATCATTTATATCAGTATGGACTTGTGGATATTTATTTTATATTGTAGGTTATAATCCAATATTTCTTTATTTATTTTCTTGCTCAATTTATTCCTGCTTTCGCCGTGGGGAGTTCTTCCAGCTGGCTCCTGTGTCCCTATGACATACCCCATCATTGTGTATTTTTTAACACTTCCTTACTTTCGGGAACTATGTAATTCTCCGGGCTCATCTTGTCTATTCCCTGCCCCAGCCCTAGAATAAACCATTTCTCCAGAAGCCTTTTATCAGAGAATGGTATTAGCCTTTTATCAGAGAATGGGTATGCTCATTGCTCCTGGAGTATCGTTGTGTCTTGGCCCTCTCAGCTGATAGAATAAGGAAATACATGTGTGTATACTAACCCATTAATATGTGTACATATCTAAAAACATTTCTTTATATATTCATCTGTATGTATATTAAGCTAAACACGAGATCATAGATCAATATCTCCAATGCTAATCCAGGACAACAGTGATCATTCTGGCCTCCTCCCTTGCTTGTCTATGACCTACCACTCCATCAGTGAAAAGCCTGACTCCCACCATCCTCCATCCATTTATTCCATTCTTCAGTTCCAGTGTACACGTAGAGTGGTTTCAGAATTGTTAGCCTGCACCCCGACGGGAAACACCTTCACCAACTATGGTACTGTGTTTATGTACAGCTCCTCTTGTCTTTAGAGAGTTCATTCATTCCCAAGGTTACTCAGGTCAGCAGCTTTTCCCCTACACCCTTCCTGGTGCAGCACTGTGACTATATTTCCTTGAGGCTCTGTCCCCCATTGATCTGGTGGCTATTTTCTCCCTTAAGTGAGATAGAAGGAGGAGGGCAAGTCCCCTCCCCTGACTTGCATAAAGTTTTGGTATTGTGCTCCAGCTAAGTGCTTCCTCCTGGAGAGAGAAGATGCTATGGAGAACCATGTGGGACCTGGTTTGCAATGATAACGCTCCCCTGCCAGAACCGCAGGAGATCTTTCTAGTATCCTCACTGTGAAAATATGTTGGGATTACTGGAGTGAAAGTCTATAAAATTGTGAGGGACCACCTAAGACATGGCCTGTAGAGGTCTGTCACTGTCATACTAGGACACACACAGCCTCTGGCAATTCACCCAAATTACCATTAAATATTCCTACTAGTTTATGGCCCCAGTGGCTTCTTCTCTGGTAAAGAAATCTCTCTGGATGCTCTTGTGTCTCCAGATTTTAGAGTGGCAGTTTGCCCTGAAACCACAGTTCTCTGATGAATTCAAGAAAAGTTGTTCATCTTTGTCCTGGCTTTTCTTGTCCCATAAAAATGGGAATGATGACTTCCAAGCTTTTTAAATGTCAGGATTGAAACTGGAAATTCCCTCTCTTTTCATCAGGATACTGCTTTTCCTCATCCTCTCACCTTACTAGTCTCAGCCCCAACTCCTCCATCCTCTCATCCAACCTTATCATGGCACGCACAGGGCCTTCACCCTCCTCTGAGCCCTTATTTTATGATCTACTAGAACATTTATTCACAAGCTGGCTTGGACCTCTCTTGTGTCTGGAGCTATTCATTGTTATTAAGCTGTGACAGTGATGCTATTATTTCTTTCACATATTTTTTGTAACCTGAGTGTCCCTCAGGCCCACCACTTGCAGATCCTGGCCAAGGTCACTTTAACACTGTGTCCCATGATCTACCAAGTCAACAGGTCCCACTCACCGAATCTTAGGCCTCCTCAGTCCTTCTCTTTTCCTATATCTCTCAGGAAGGCCCTGATGCGTGGGGAGGTAGGTGTCTCATGCATAGTTCAGCCTGCTACCTCTTCATCTGTAGCCCGTCTTTCTTAGCCCACTGATGCTCTGACCAAGTGTGCCTGACACACGCTGTCCACCACCCACTTAGATGCCCCTCCTTGATCCCCAAGGCATAAGCAACTCTGCCTAGGAAACCCCATTACTGACCTCATGATTTTCTGGGCTCACACTTTTCCGCTAGAGAAAACTATCCTTCTTTTTGAGTCCCAAGCACTAGTTTTAGAGGGAAAGGGCACCACCAAGCAGAGGGGATACCTGCTTAGGCCCCAAGTCCAGTTTTCTTTCTTTTACTTTTTCCTCTCTAAAGGAACTTTTTCTATTAATTTAATATGTTTACATAATAGAAAAGCAATCAACCTAAAAAGTATGCAGTCACTTGCCCATTTTAAAATTTACATATCCCTCCAATAGTTCTGTGCTGATGGACAAATATTTCTTTTTCTTTTTCTCTTATGCTCTCTAAAAGCTAACTATAAATTTCTGATGCCAGTTTTTTTCCTATGAACTCAAGTTGGTCAACTGTAGCGCTGGATTTAGGAGGTGCAAATATACATACCCTAGTTAAATGTGGTGCACGTCATACTATTAGCTTCTCCGTCGGCCTTTTCCTACAATAGCTTCATATGCAAACTGGAAAACCCCATAGGTTTTTTAAGGGCACAATATATCCCTGATGCTCACATCAGGCCCTGGACCACCTCTTCTTTTCACACAAATTTGTTTCACCTCCCTTACCTTGATGAAATCTTTGATCACCAAGCCCATCGTGGATATTTGTGTAGATAATCTTCTAATTTTTAGCTTATACATCATTCACATCACTTACAACATAATTTAGTTCTGGGATGAGAATACAACACAGTTTTCAGTTTTGCTGCCCAGTCTTCCTCTCTGAACCCAGGAGGTGGATTGGGATGGGTTCAAATACAGCCTCACATGTACCTGAACAGTTTGTCCCCCTCTCCCCACTCTCGAGCCCTGCTGCTGCCCCCGACACCTGAGCTGGCCCCTCCCCTTGCTCGGGGCACCATTCAGTCCCAAATAAGCATATGTGCAGACGTCTGAACCATAATGTGGACAAGATTCAAGTTCTGTGCCTCTGAGTCACCTGCAGATCAGAGGAGAGGGCTTGATTGTAGAAGGTTCCCCAACCCCGCCGGCTGGTGCATCTGAGCCTCAGCACTGATCCAGCTGGGATTCCTGAAGGTTTTGTTGTTTTGTTTTGTTTTGTTTTTCAGTAAATTCTGAGCTTCTTGAACTCGGGGACTGGATGTCTTTTCCCTCGGAGTCCTCACTTATCTAACTCAGTCCTGGCACCTCACAATGTGTTATTTGAATTGACTTCATTGTATTTACACTAACTTCATTTAATTATACGGCATGATAAAATAAAACTTTATTATGCACCCCCACACCCTCATCCAAGAATTAAGGAGGAGGAAATTTGGGCTCTAAGCTGTTTCTTGTCAAGTTAATGCAGATTAACTTGTGACATGATCCAGGTAAGGAAGGGCTAGACATTATTTGCATAATAAGGCCAGTGTATTAGTTGGCAAGAAGTAGGCCCAAATTTGGGTTAATATGCAGAGCATGAATTTCTTTTATAGACCCAAGAAGGTCAGAGAGAGTTTTCAGAAAGAAATGAATCCTCACACAGACAGCATTTGTTTGGTGTTTGTTATGGAGGTGGAAGGTACAGGCAGGAACTAGTCCCAGCCCAGAGGTCCAGGCCTTATCTCCCCATCCTCCAGACCAGGAGAACAGCCACACTGAGACTAAGTCCACTCCCCCCCACCAAGGTGTCACCTCATTTGGGTGACATTAGAAAGGGTTTATGTGGAGGACAAGGGGCTAGAGGAATGGGGTTGAACCTCGGGGAGAACGGGAAAGGAGTGAGACCCCAAAAGGACAAGAATCAGAGAAAGAGCAGAAGCAATCAAGGAAGAGAGGAGCAAAGGGAGAAGTCACAAGGGCTGTCCACACCCAGGACCCTGACCCTACCACCACCTCCCCAGGAGGCCCAGGTGACACTGGAACCAGTCAAGACATCAGAGACACCTGGGCTGCCTAGAACTTGTCCTTGTGAGTCTCCAAAAATGCTCACCCATATGATATTAAAGATGTATTTTTTCTGCCAGAAAAAAAGCAAAAGCTATATTTCTGAGGCAAGTAGACTTAATAAGCCAAGAGTAAAGAAACATATGAGTTAAGAGTCTAAATGTACACATCGAGTGACCTCAAATCAGAAATGAGACAGCTGGCTGAATCCTTAGTGCTAATTGAACAAAATCAAAACAGCTTAGAAAAGACTTAGTAAAGCTGCCTTTCAAAAAAAAAGCATCGAAAAACAACCAATCAAAGTTCCAGGAAGATTTTTTTTATGGCGCTCACAGTAGAGATAAAAAACTTAAGGATGCTCTTAAGCAAACATGAGCTATAATGAGGAACCTTCTAAGCCAGAAAACAGGGGAAGTGAGGGACAGGCAAGCTAGGAAGTGTGATTATACCTTACACATGAGACCCCAAGCAGTGGAATGGGGCATCTGAGAGCTCAGTCAGCTCAGGTGGAGTCAGAAATTCAGGTCCAAATTAGACAAAAAGAAAAGTCTGTCTGTGTGTGCGATGCTCCCACCTTGGAGAGGGGCTGCACATGTTGAAGAAATGATGTAGCAGAGCCCTAAACTCCTGGTGTTGAAATACAGGTGGAGTGGGGCTTTGATGGTCCTGTCTGTGCTAGGGAGTAGAGAACAGGAAACTTGGCTCTAGTCTCAATTCTGCCATGATCTTGGGAGGTCATGTGGCACAAGAGGTTGAGAGAGGCTTTGAAATCAGCAATCACTAGTTCAAATCCTGACCCCACTATCAATTAGCAGCACAGTTCAGACATGGGCCTCATTTTTAAGAGCTCTGGGGTTTCCTCACTGGAAAAAAGCCTCATGAGGTTCTTGGAGGACCGCATGAGAGAGTGCACAACGGCTCCCAGCACAGGGATAAGAGGCAACAATAAACATGAATTCCTCTCACCTCCAGGGTCAGTTTCTAGATAAAAAAATGAGAGGAGACTAGAACATTTTTAAGTTCTCTCCCAGCTATAAACTTTCCTGATTCCATAACAGAAGACTATGGGAAAGATTTGTGAAATGGGGTTGTAAGATCTAAAGCAAAATGTTTAACCTCTATAAGCTTATTTATTTCTCTATACAATTGGGATAATAAAAATAATAACAATATCAACCTGACAAGGTTGTTGTAAGGATTAAATGAGCTAATGCATGTATACATGTTGGGGAAACCTCAATAAACATTAGTAAGGATGGAAAGTAGGATGATGAAACAGAAGCAGAAGAAACAGTTCTTGAGAAGGTCAACACAGGTTGCCATATTGCCAGATTCCATGGACATTTGAGTCCTCATGTCCCTTGACTTTTCAGCAATATTTGACAATCTTGGTGCTCCCTTCTCGAAACAACCCCTTCCCTCTAATTCCACACCAGGACATTCTTCTGGTTAACACTCTACCTCTTTGGTTGCCACTTCTCAAGGAGATCTCTCCTTAAGAGTTCCAGACTCATAAATTCAAATGCATGCTAACACATCTGAACTCAGAAGTCTCTCAGGAAGCTCAAAATTCCTATGCCCAAACCTGAACTCAAACTTCCATCCCCAAACCCATTCCTCCCTAGCAGTCCCCATCTAAATTATTGTTCAAGCCATAATCCTTTGTTTCTTCTTCTTTGTCAGTACCCTGCCCCACCAACCCCTACACAAGTCCTCTTGACTCTACCTCCAAACCCACCTCCATCTCATCCATTTAGCTCCATCTCTACAGCCACGTCCTGCCTCTGGGCTGGGCCACTGCCAGAACTTCCTGACTGGTTCCTGGCTTCCCCTGTGACCCCACCAGGCAATTCTCCATACAGTTATTTAAAACCTTTAAATGGTTTCCCACTGTTCTTAGAGCACATCCCTAATTTTTTTTTTTATTCCCCAAACCCCTCATTACCTATATAGATCCATCTACTTCTTGTAACTCTCCACAGTACTCACTAGGCTTCAGCCACACTGATCTCTTTCAGTTCCTTAAACTTGACAGAGGCTTTCCTATCCTAGTTTGCACATGCTGTCACTCCCTCTTTCTGGACTATTTTCGAGACAGTCTCCTTCCCATATTTCACCTGCTTCCCTGAGGCTCTGGTCTAAATCAACCCTCCTCATCATTCCCTCTCACAGTTGCCTGCTCTCTCCCTTCTCAGAACTTACCACAATTCTTCATTAATCAGGTGACAATTGAATCTTCTCTATCCACACTGGACTGTAAACTATACAGGAGCTGGGACAGCTGTTGTGTTTCCTACTGTATCTCCAGTTCTTTGCGTAGTGCTTATATAACAGTAGGTGCTCAAAATTAAATGACCTAATGAATGAACAGTAGTTAGACTGGGCCTTGGAGGGAAACATAGGATCCAGGGCTAAGGATGAGTGGAGCAGCCCTTTGGATAAAAGAGTTGGGCAAGGCAGCTACAAAGCAATGAGAGACATGATTACAAAGCAAGGAATTCCAAAGCAACAGGAAGGTGTGCACAGTCAAAACCACAACTTAGTTGCCAGCCAGAAAATATGTACAGGGCAGAGCTAGAAGGGTGGGGGAGAATCACCAGGAAAGCAAGAAGCCAGGCCTCTCTCTGAAGGGACTGGGTGGTGCCTGGTAGAACGTGGATGGCAGAACCCTGACTCCTGCCCTAAGCCAACACCCAGGGGGAAATCGTGGCTTGGGAAAGGACCTGGATGAAGAGAGACTTCCAGATTAGGAAGAAGGCTGCCTTCCTTCCTGGGAGTAGGCCAAGTGATGGGGCAGTAGATATGCAGTGGCCCACATCCTGAGCTCACCTTCTGGTACATTCTGCCTGAGTTGTCTCAAAGATCTGGACAGCACCCCGCTGCTCCAGGCTTCTCTCTTTCTCTCTGGGAAGGTGATGGCGGAGATCCTTATAGCCGTTAAGGATCCCTCACCATGCAAGCAGATGGGTGCTGTGCTCCAAGCCCATACTACCCTTGCCTTGTTCACTTTTCCTGCTTAAGTCTATGTTCCGGTCCTCACCACGTAGCCCAGCCACCGACCACAGCAGCCCACTCGCCGTTTTCTCGACTTGCTCTGCTCCTCCCATACTTCAGGCCTTTGCACAAGCTATTCCACTCCCTAATGTTATCCTTCTGTCCACACTTTCCTGGTGAAGCCCATGGATCCTCAAAACCCAACTCAGATCCTAACTTCTCCCCAAAGCCCTCCGAGATCCATTTCGTTTAGTCTATTTGTCCCTCTGTTACACTGTATGTTCATATCTTCAATGGATGAGATGAATTATGGTTGTCAGTCTCCCCCATGAAACCAGGAGTCACTGAAAGGGCAGGAACCCTACCTGGCTCGTCCTTGCCAGCTCACAGCATCTAACCCAGAGCACAAGTCCTCCACTGGGCTGGATGTTTGTTGGAGGAGTGTACTAGTGTACTAAGGCTCTGTAATAAAGTACCACGAAAGGGGTGGCTCAAAACAATAGAAATGTATTGTCTCACAGTTCTGGAAGCAGGAAGCCAAAAGTCAAGGTGTCAGCAGGACCGCGCTCCTTCTGAGACTTGTGGGAGGATCCTTCCTTGCCTCTTCCCTCTGGTGGTGGTGGGCAACCCTTGGTGCCCCTCGGCTTGCACTGCAGCACTTCAGCCTCTGCCTCCATCCTCACATGCCACCCTCCCACGTGTGTCTTGTGTTTCTTCTTATAAGGACATCGGTCATATTGGATTAGAGCCCACCCTGCTGGCGTATGACTTCATCCTAACATTAATTCTGCAATGACTATGCCCAAAAAGGTCACATTGGGTATTTGGGGTAAGAATTTCAACATATCTTTTGTGGGGGGACACAGTTTAACCTACCACTGGATGTATGTGGAAAGGGCATTGCATCCCTGAGGACTGATTGAGAGTTACAGATGTCCAAAGCCAAAAAACACACACATAAACCCAGCCGCAGCCTGGGAGGAGGGAGAGGGAGAAATAAGGCAGAGGTCAGGCTGCGGAGAGAGACCAATGAGGAGAGGAAGGGGAGGGGTGGACTGAAGGAGAGAGACTAGGTGAGAACACAAACCTGGAGACCCTCTGGCCAAGCACGGCATGGAGGTAACAGTTAGTAGGACACAGGAAAAATACAAAGAGCCCCGGGCTTCACGACAAAGTGAAGGTGGCCCCAAGCCCCATCCCTGGCCTCCTTCCTTCATAGCTGCATCCACCTCTTCTTCCACGGTTCTCCTGCTGCAGCTTGACTCTCTTGATAGAGAATTTAATGAGATCTTCAGTAAATGGATCCCAGATTCTCTCTCCCTGCCCCAAGTAATTATAAAGCTCAGCAATTTTTTCCTCCTAACTTGCTGATAATTTTCTAATTACTCTTGCTCCAAATAGGACAGTTAGCATTAAAACGAAACCATGCTGAGGTTGTGGGTTCACTCGTATCTGCTTTGCTTATTTCCTTAATTTGACTGCATGGCTTTATGGACAGAGACCAGCAGGTGATTCCCATATTTCAGATTGCCTGGACCCCAAAATACGGGAAACCCGCAACTGGCATCAAGGTAAAACTCTCCTGGAGGAAAAACTCTTCAAGACATACCCACCAGATGGAGTTTAATGAGTCAGAATGCAGCAGCCCTCTCTATGGAAGGGGACCAAGGGGACATTTTCCTTCACTTCTTCTCAGTCATGGAAGTAGCCTGGTCCCAGCAACCTGAGATGAATTTCCAAACAAGACGGAGATTTCGTTCCTATAAGGGCATACAGTTGGGTTGACGGGACAGGAGGTATTGGCGTTGGGGGAAGGAAAAGAAAGTTCAGGTAAAAAGAATGTAAGTAGCAGCAGTACCTAAGCAGAAATGGTCATAAAATACTTGGTTTGGTGCAGAAAACGTTGGCCTCTCTGCACAGGCACGTCTGGAGAAATCTTGCAGAGAAGGCCCCACCTTCAAGCCAGATTGCCCCAAAGTTACATTAGGTTGATTAATAGGGACTTTCCTCTTGCTAAATTCCATCACTTCATTGGGGAAAGCAAGAGAGACTTTCCAAGGTGGTGTGATTACAGGAACCAGCAAGATTTAATCAGAAAGAAGTCCTCACTGCAAAACCTTCCAACCATGTATCTAATTTAGAAATAGCCTGTGGCAAGTCAATCTCATTTCTTCTTCCTTCCTCTAAGTGGCATCTGTGAAGGATCCTCTGCTCCCAGGTGCTGAGCTGATGCTTGCAGGATCCTTTCCCCTCTCTCTGCCATCTTAGTCCCCCATCAACACCTCAAGAGTCAGCTAGGAAACAGGAGAAGAATAGTCTTGAGATGCCTGTAGCAAAGGCCGGGAGATTTAGACTCTATTTCCCTACCCTATTGTCCTGGGTTCTTGATTTTCCCCCCATTCTGCTCCTTCTTTGCAGGTAAAAAATGAGTATTTGGATTCAGGATTCTTGAAGTGAAGGGAAGTAAAAGTGGACTTGAGACTCAGGTAGATCTGCTTTGAGGTTTGAATCCAAGTTGAATCCCAGCAGCACCACTGATGAACCATGTGTCTTTGGTAAATTTAATTTCTCTCATCCTCACCTCCCTCCCCTGGGAGCTGGAACCAGCAGCACTCATCAGATTTACTGTAAGAACCCAAGGAGTTTGCAGACATAGCATTGACCTCCAGTAAACATTGGTCCTCATCCCCTGCTCATTAATTCAACAAGCATTCCTTCAGAATCTCAGCTGGGAAAAGGGTTTGTGTAATTCCCCGCCCCAACAATGTGTGGGGCTCCATGTTTGTGCAGCGGCATCCTCACTGGTACCTGGAATCTTCTCTTTCTTTCTTCCCCACACCCGCTCAGTTCTCCAAGGCAGTGTAGGACTGAGCTGGTATGGCTCCAGGGCTCAGTTTATCTTGTTTCCATACCACCTGGCCTCTGACCCACCATTAGTCCTTTTATGCCTCCTGTCTAAAGAAATGTCTTGTATTTTGCCTACAGAAGATGGCTCCCTAATGAATGTCAAACAACAATAAAACTTAAGTGTTTTCATCAGACACTTGAGCAGGCATCTGTCCTCCCAACAGTAAAATATGCTGGGGTTCTGAAAACAGCTCAGAAATTTGAAACTGGGTTTCATCCACTTAGAGGAGAGCTGTGATCTGTGATCATTTCACTCTCTGACTCAGTTAGAGGAAAAGCCCTCAGGGGGCTTCTACTAAGCTGTAGTGGCTCTTGACATGAGCTTTCCCCATAGAAGAATAAAGAAGGGTGTTCCAGGCAGAAGGAAGGATGGGAAGGCCCCCAGAGCCCACAGCACCAGCTGGGGAGAGTGGTACAGGCTCCTGGGGGGTCACAGGAGCCTCTGCTGCGGTCTTGGCCCCAGGTTCTGTGAACACCCTGGGGGCACTGCAGCCCCCAGAGCAGCATGCATTCAGCAGCCCTGGTCTGCCCTGAGCACAAGAGGATGTGCTTGAGACAGAGCAGGACCCTATGGTCCTTCCCCACCAGGTCCTCCACCTGCTTTTTGTCTGCAGAAAAACTTTAGTCAAAGAATAAATTTAATCAGAGAGGTGAGAAAATGTAGAAGCAAAGGAAAACAGTCAAACAAGACTAAATAATAATAGTTTAGTCATTAAACAAAGTCAAGGACTTTTAGTTCCTCCTCAAGGACTATAGATAATATTCTGAGCCATCTCCTTTGAGCTGTCTTGTAGATGCTGAGACCCCCCACCAGGTGGAAGATGTTAACTACATAATGACCAGACTGTAGCCATGACATAAGCTGCCACCATTCCAAGAACTGGCTTCAAAGAAATGGGAACAACCAACCCTGGAACTGAAGATTAACTGTACTTAAAACAGTCAAGATGATGCTGATCAGACCACCGCATGACCAATTCCAAGATGACTGTCAGAGCTGACTGTGCTGTTTCTACATTCAGCCCCCTTCCTCTGCCTATAAAAGCTCTTGCTCACTGATTGTTGGTGGGGTGGGGGGATGGGAATTGGCCTTTGGACTTGAGTCTGCCCTCCCCCCCTCCCCCATCCCCCAGTTGCCAGCCTCCGAAATAAAGCAAACTTTCCTTTCCACTAACCTTCCCTCTTTATTGGCTTTTGAGCAGCAAGCAGCCGGACCCCACTTTCGGTAACATGTTTGCTTACTAGTCAAGAGGGACTTCAAGTCACAAACAGAAAAAGAGCTGCTCAGGTAGCAGCTGCCTCCATCATATAAGGTTAGATATCCAGGAGCAGAAGAATCACACCCAAAGGCCCTGAAAGAACATGCAGACAAGATCATGAAGTTTGGGTAAACACAGAAAATGGAAAGCACTTGGGTGTAGATTTGGAACCTAACGGTCCTGGGTTCAAATCGTGGTATAACCACTGGTCAACTGTGTGGTTTGGGGAAAGTCGTTTAACCACTTTGAGTCTCATTTCCTAGTATGAAAAGTTAGGTGTTGGGATAGAGGAGGAGGTAGATGGGACTTAGTATTTTTCCTCCAGAATTGATGGGTGGATTAGAGATAAGGTGTGCAAACTGTCTAGAATATAGCTGATACTCAACAATCAACAGCCAGAAAACCCAGAGACTAGGGGACTGAATGGTCTCCATTCTCTAAGGGAGAAGAAACAGCCTGAGGGACTTAGTGACTATCCCTAGTGAGAGTGATTAAGTCAGAGGTCACTAGTGTTCACCAGGAACACCAAAATTGAGCAAAGTTCAACCAACAACGTACCCGTGTACACTGTTTTCTTCAAGAACTCTAAAAAAGACTCTTGTAAATATGGAGATGAAGTTTGGATAATAGCAGCTGGGTGAAAGCATCTCAAAGATCCACAGAGGATGGCCTCCATGCAGGAAGGCCTCCATGGATCCTGCCATAACATCTTCAGTGTGCTTGGTATCAATTCATTACCAAACGACCCCTAAGAAGCAAGAACAGGCCTCCTTGTGGATGGCACAAAGCTAAGAGAGTTTTATGATCATAGGATTATAGAATTAAGATTCAAAACTATCTCAATGGTCTTAAATCATCAACTAGAAGAAAGAAGCAGAAATAGCATTGTTAAATTCTTCACTTCAGTTCAAAATGGTAGCTGGAGGTGAGGCTGTCCTGCTGAGAGCGATGACATTCTTGTTTGAAGCTGGAGATAAAAGCAGTGGAGGGGGATGAAAGCTATTCCGAATCCAAATAATCCAGCCCACCCATCCAAGTCAGATGCCACCTGGGGTAGTTTGCAGGAATTGATAGGTTCAGATGCCTAGGTCTCTCCCTTGCCTTCTTCTGGGTATTTAAAAGCCTTGTCCCGCCCTCTGCATTTTGCTTGAAGAGCAGATTCTGCGGTCTGTTCAGAACCAGGCGACCACCTCAGCAAACTGAAGCAAAGTCGGGGGCTCGGCTGAGCCAAAGGCAAAGGTCAGCTGGAGCCCTGGCCTCACATTAGAGCGGCCTTCTTCGTTTTACGCTTACTGTCTTACATGATCCATTTACTCCATTTCTGCTGGCAGGAGAAAAGAAAGGACACTCGGTGTGCGCCTAGCATGGGAACCCTCCACCCCTGGTCTCTCCCAGTGTATTTCTCCCCATCAGAGCCATTCCCCTTGCTTCATCTCCTCCCTCTGGAAACCACATTAGCAAAATAGGTAATGTGCATCCATTCTATTTTACTACAGCCCTTCCTTTTTGTTACTTTAAATGTTAGAATCTACTAGACAATTGCTGCTATTGATAATTTTTAAACTGGCCTTTTTCTCTGCCAAACATTTGGTATGCAATAAAATGGAATTGGGCACATCTGCAGCTGTCCCCCGGCTTCTCCCTTCCTTCCTAACAATGTTGGGGTACCAGAAGTAGAACGACCTCCTCGCTCCCCGCCATTTGTGGGAAAGGGTCACTGCCACACGACCTTTTCTCCCCAGGGCTCCTCATGGGAATCAAAAGATTTAGGGAGCAGTGCAGGTCACTTTTATGACATCATGATGGAGGCTCCAAGGCAGGATAGATTTAAAATGTTTCCCCCTCTTTGTTTTGATCCTAAACCGGAAAAGCAAGAATGATTTTTATAGGTTACCAGGGGAGTGCTTGAGAATAACTTTACTTCTTTTTTAGGGAAATAAAATGATTTTCAAGAAATTCCGCCAGTGTGTGAGTCAAGCCCATGCTTATCCCCCCGAAAATATTGCTTTAAACACTGTCACATGTTTTTGCTTATCTGACTTGTAGAGTATATATCTTCAGAGAATCTTCAAGAAATAATAAATATTAAAATTTTAGAAGTCAGAAATGAGTGAGGCCCTGGGACAATAAAATTATTTTTTGACACCCAGTCCCTTGTTCTTTCCACTCTTAGTTCTTCAGTAATTTATTTCAGATTATAATTCTCCATGCGTTATATGAGCATAAATTCATGAAGTTTATTTTTAAAATAAAAGTTTACTTTCATATGGGATTCTGAGGGTTTGGCATAGTATGGACTCTTAGGATTATGTTTTAGACCTAAAAGAGCTAGAAGAATCATATTTACCTCTCTTTTGCCTGCAACAGTAACACATACCTTATTAGCATTCCACGCTTGTCTATTTGCTTCTGTTACATTCCTTGGAACTTGAGCGTCACAAAAAGCAACTGCTGACCAGTGGCCCAGGCTCCCCTTCCCAGACCATGCAGGCTGGTCACAGTGCCAAGCCCAGATTGGCCTTCCAGAACCATTCTCTGCCCAGAGAAGTCCTGGAAGACCCAAAAGCAGGAGCCCAAGGCTACCTCAGGACCCACTCTCGCCTCCTTTGTCCCTGTGTTTCCCCATCACTTCCAGGGGTACTGACTACCGGTCCCTGGCCACTCCCCTTAGACAGGGATCATAGCCTTCCCAGACTCACAGGCCTGCTGGCATCCTGCTGTCTGCTTGTCTGTCCGATGAAGGCCCTAGCTTCTCATACTGAAGCCATCCCTGCCAGTCACTGCCCTTCATTAGGCCCTTAGCATCTGCTGGTCTTTTCCTTGACTCTTGACCCCTGCCATCCACTGATACCAGGCCCTGATACCAGACATAGTCACCAAGAAGCCCAGATTCCTCCAATGTGGTGTTGCCTTAAAGCACTTATATTTAAGACACATTTAAGTTCATCACGGGGGTGAGCATTGAGAGTGAAAGGGAGTGCCTCTGGTGACCACACAGGCACACGAGAAACCCAACACGGAGCCGAGTCTCACTGGGAAGATAGGGACCAAACTCTAAATGGGAGAACCAAAGGCCCAAGAAAATTGGGGCAGGGATGGGTCATGGAGCCCAAGGTTCATAACTGAGAAGAGATTTAATCCATATCTGGAATGCTTTGGAAACAGGGGAGGGGGGTCCTGGGGGATGGCTGGAATCCCAGAAGGAGTCTGTAGGCTATTTGCAGGCCTGGTTGAGAGTGCGGTGCATGAGTCATGCCGTGCTCAGGGCCGGAGAAGGCAGACATCCAGCCACACAGTGAACAGTCTGACACACCAGAATCCATACTCAGCAATACTGATCCTAGCAACACTGAATAATTTCATTGATATTTTATTGGAGGCTGAAACTTTTCATTTTAATTAGATTAATTCTCTAGGTTTACTACATTTTTAATGTGTTTTTATTATGCCTTGGGGTCATTTCCCCCATAGGAATTATTCTGGTTTTACAATTTAAAAAGGAATCAACATTCTGAATTTAAAATATGGATTTTTTTCAGATTTAACTTTTCTGGATCAAAGTCATACCATAAAAATGAGACCACTGAGAGACTTGGAGGGCTGGTCTGCATACACGTTACAAGGTAATTATTTTCTTCTCACCTGGATGAAATAGAACTAGCCTTTACTGACCAGCACTGAGAATCACTTCAGCCTGTGGGTTCTTGGTGAAGATCCCAGGGCCTCCTGGGGCGAATGTGAGCAGGCAGCCTCAGAGCTGCCTATAGAGCCCATGCAGGTGAGGTGACTGCCTTTCCTGGCAGTCGGGAGGTGAAAGCTGTTGCTGGATTCTGCTACCTCAGCCCCACGCTGACAAACAACACACTAATAGGCAAGGAACTAGACAACTCTACCTAGGAACCCAGCATGTCTCTTGGCAGAATGGCAGGAAGGTTCTGGTTTCCAAATAACAAAGTTTTGCCAGAGGCCCAACATGCCCCTGCCTAGATGGACGCTCGTGTTTCCCTCGCTCCTCTCATCACATCAGCCTTTCCTTCAGCGAACAGCCCACGAGCCATGGGCTGAGCTGGCCGTGGGCAACGGGGTTCCAGGACGCATGTCGCAACCCAGTCCTGCTGCCAAAGGCTGGGTCTGTTATTGAGTTTCCACTAAGCATCAGATACTGCTCTAGGCATAGTGGAAAACATTGTTTGTTATTCTCATTTTAGAGTCAAGGAAACCAAACTGGTACTCCAAAGGATGAAGTGACATGCCCCAAACCACAGCACTGACAGAGCAGAAGCTCATCTGAACACAAAATCTGCCCAGCTCCAAATTCTGCACACTTACCCCTTCACCAAGCAGTATCCTTTCCAGAAGCTACAGGGTTTCTGTATGGGTGAAGCCCCCTGTTGCCTCTCTGTTAAGCAGTCTCCTGCAGACCCCTGCCCTTCTAGATTGGTCCCACACTGTAACATGTAAGCTAAGGCTTTTTTAAAAAATTTATTTATTTTATTTATTTATTTTTGGCTGGGTTGGGTCTTCGTTGCTGCGCGTAAGCTTCCTCTAGTTGTGGCGAGCAGAGGCCACACTTCCTTGCGGTGCACAGGTTTCTTATTGTGGTGGCTTCTCTTGTTGCAGAGCACGGGCTCTAGAAGCGTGGGCTTCAGTAGTTGTGGCACACAGCCTCAGTAGTTATGGCTCACAGGCTCAGTAGTTGTGGTACACAGGCTTAGTTGCTCTGTGACATGTGGGATCTTCCCGGACCAGGGCTCGAACACATGTCCCCTGTATTGGCAGGTGGATTCTTAACCCCTGAACCACCAGGGAAGTCCAGCTAAGGCTTTTCACACTCAGCACAATGGATAAAATAAGATCCAGAACAAGTGCCTCCTCCCTAGGATCAGAGCTCAGCTTTGCTCTTTAACACCCCTTGCCGCAGACCCCAGCTCTGCACTCAACCTGGTCATCCCTGCCCAGCTGCTGCCTGGGACTCCAAAAGAGCATCATCGAAAAAGCTCCTTGCCATTCATACAAATTGTCTTTATATGAACTTGTGGTGATGTGCCTTCTTCTCTCATCTTGAATTTATCTAAAGAGCCCCAAACATCTCAGTGCTTATGAAAATGAAATTATCCAGATGTCAGATGTCTTTGCAGATGTTACACATGGCCAGCGAGTACAGCATAAATGCAAAGAAAATCTCCTCTCCCCACTTGGTAGTGAGTGTCTGCAAATGAGACCAGGAAAAAAATGACCATATGCACACTAATTCCTGACAAAAGTGATTTTTCTTTATCCCTGTGGTTAGAATTTCAATTTTTAAAATCTTAACTATTCTAAATTTGGATTTTTTTCAATGGTAATCAAAGATTGATATTTGGTGGTTATTACATTGTCGTTAATTTGGGGCAAAGAAACCAAGAAGTGTAGTGAGATGTGGAAGAGATAAGGGGATGAGTATGATTATCTTCCTGTTCCTTTGGGATCAGTGAAGAGATGCAGTTTGCTCCTGTATGCTTGGAGGTGGGGGAAGAAGGCATGAGAAGGACTCCTGGGCAGATACCCAGAGAAAACCATAATTCCAAAGATACATGCACCCCACTGTTTATTGCAACACTATTTACAATAGCCAAGACATGGAAGCAACCTAAATGTCCATCCACAGAGGAATGGGTAAAGATGATGTGGTACATATATACAATGGAATACTACTCAGCCATAAAAAGGAATGAAATTGTGCCATTTGCAGAGACGTAGATGGACCTAGAGACTGTCATACAGAGTGAGTAAGTCAGAAAGAGAAAAACAAATATATATTAATGCACACATGTGGAATCTAGAAAAATGGTACGGATGAACCTATTCCCAAAACAGAAATAGAGGCACAGACGTGAAGAACAAACACATGGATACCAAGGGGGGAAGAAGGGGTGGGAGGTTGGGAGATTGGGATTGACATATATACACTACTATGTATAAACTAGATAACTAATGAGAACCTACTGTATAGCACAGAGAACTCTGCTCAGTGCTCTGTGGTGATGTAAATGGGAAGGAAATCCAAAAAGGAGGGAATATATGTATACATATAGCTGATTCACTTTGTTATACAGCAGAAACTAACACAACATCGTAAAGGAATTAAACTCCAATAAAAATTGTTTTTTAATTTTTTTTTTTTTAAAAAGAAGGCAGGGGCTTCCCTGGCGGCGCAGTGGTTGAGAGTCCGCCTGCCGATGCAGGGGACACGGGTTCTTGCCCTGGTCCGGGAAGATCCCGCATGCCACGGAGCGGCTGGGCCCGTGAGCCATGGCTGCTGAGCCTGCGCGTCCAGAGCCTGTGCTCCACAATGGGAGAGGCCGCGGCGGTGAGAGGCCCGCGCACCACAAAAAAAAAAAAAAAAAAGGCATGAGAACGAGAATGGGATGGAAGATGAAGGAACAGAGTTTCACGGAGGAGATGAAACACCAGCTGATCATGAGCATTCGAGACAATGGTTTTGGTGGAGATGGAGGAAGGCAGCCTTTGGAGAGCACCTTGACCGAGAACACAGGGTTAGAAATGGGTCAAGCCCGTTTGAAGACTGACTCAGATCCTTCTGACTGGAGGGAGTGGAGGCAGGAGCCAGACCCTAGACGTCCCTGAGTTCAGCCTGGAACTTTATCTCTTAAGCAAACAAAAGCATTGGAATTGTTCCAACAGCGGTGTGACACAGTGAAAGTAGGGATTTAGTAGGATTATCTGTGTGGTAAAGAGAAGGATAAATTGAAAGGCAAATTGTTCATGGATTCACCTGTCAGATTTTCACCACGTCTGCTTTCACAGAGAAGTCGAGGGCTCCAAATCTGCTGCTCTGGTCCAGAGCTCAGGAGACGAACATATGCCTTGCATGCCTTCTATATCCCTATGTTTTCTGCCTGTGGTAGGAGAAGCAGCAGAGCCGATGAAATCCTGGAGCCGGCCAGAGGCCCGCAACCTCCTCAGCGGCTGGTGCATCTCTGCTCTGGTCTGGCCACCAGACAAGACCTGCAGAAGCTGCCTCCCACCCCAGCCCACATTCTGCTCCTGGCCGCCTGCCGTTCCCTCTGGTTCCTGGATAAAGTCACACCGCTTCGGGTCCTGCTGCCGCGTCCTTGAGTCTCCTGCTGGCCTGGGTTTTGGCTTGCCTGCTTGCAGTCTGCCGTGGCACAAACCAGCATCCTAGTGGCAGCCGTTTCTACCGTGGGCCACACAGCT